>NC_136432.1:150620513-151220513 GCF_052849685.1 Lactuca virosa | reverse complement strand
AAAATGAAATTTTCTACTTTGTTAGTACTAAAGAAATGTCTGTAGACATAAAAGACACAATAGGAGCTGTCTTTCTACCCCTTTTAACTAAAGAACAAATAAACAATAACTTGAAAAGTATTCCAGTTGAGATTAGATCAAAAATAAGAATGGTCCATATCGGAGCTGTAAATTTTTTGATAAAATCCCAATTCCAAGCAGGAATAAATTCTCCCATAAAAATGGCCTTAATTGACAACAGAATTACTGACAGACAGGACTGCATCTTAGGTGCTGCTAAGGGAAACCTTGCTTACCAAAAATTTATGTTTTCAGTCTATCCAAAATTTGCTCTGGATTTGAAATCTGCAAATATAGATAAAACTTTATCTTTTATACATCACTTTGAAATAAGTGACCTTATGAACCCAGGTGATAAACCATTCACCATAACCTATCTCATAGGATATGCCCTGACCAATAGTCACCATAGCATAGACTACAAGAAAGACGAGTACATCGAACTTGATGATGTCTTTTCAGAAATAGGCCATGTCAAAGATAAACAATTCTGCGACATAAATCCTCAAGAAAACTCTTGGGTTTTAAATATAGCTAGAAACAAAAAGGCTCTAGGAGAAACTCTTAGACCAAGAATTTCTATGGATTCACTCCATATAGGAGAAAGCTCAGAAAGAAAAGATAGTAACTTGATAAGAAACATGTCTTTAAAAATTGATAGTCTACGTCAGAATATCAAACAAATCTCTGAAGTTATAAATGAGTAATAAAATAGATTTTCCTCATTTTTATAAAAAAGGTAAAACAGTAAAAATTAAAACTCTTGACGACAATACTGAAGAGAAAGAATACATTTTCTCTACTTCTGGAAAAGCTGGTATTCAAACAATTGTAAATCATTGCAATAATCTCAACCAGATCATTGCAAGATGTCTCTTAAAAACTTCAAAAATAAGCCATTACCTTGGTATTTCAAAAGATATTTCTAAAGATATTTCAAAAAATAAAATACCTTTTAACCAATTTAAAAACGATTTAGCATTTTTAGTTAAAAACAATCTTGATAAAAATGATTTTGAAAAATTCTTCGAAGTTATTGAAAGGCAAAATAAATTAACTATCAAGTTAACCCAGTCTATTGACAAACATTCTATTCTTTTAGAAAACTCTTTAAAAAAACAACCATTTTGTTGAAGAAGTCGCCAAAAAGGCAAATATTGAAGGCACTCTTAAGGAAAACAACCTTAAGATCACTAATATACAAAATCAGTTAAAATAACTAATAGGATGACCTCGATTCCCGAGCTCAATAGATCAATCAACCTCCTTAATGAAAAAATAGATGGGCTGATCATAAACTTTGACTTAACAGTCAATAAATACGTAACCACTACACAGTTGGAAGTAGCATCTGCAAAAATTATTGCAGACATTACTAAAGAGTTATCTGAAAAGATTGACTCTTGCCCTTGTAATAAAGACATTCTTGAACACATCAAGAATATTTCCATCATAGAGCAAAAAACCAAACCTGGAAAATATTCAGGTCTTAAGAAATACTCACCTCCCAATCCTAGTATTGGAAACCCTGACTTAGGAAGCTCAAAAGACTCCCAGAAAATTGATATTTTCAAAAAAGAGCAAAAATGAAAGAAACAATCTCTGAGAAACGTGAGAAATATTTCTTTAACCTTCAATATGAAGATTATGATAAGGCTGACCAAAAACTTATTCAGCTTTTATCTTTAGAAACTAAAGAATGCGAAGAATTGTATCAAAAAGAACCCAAACTTTTTGATCAATATTTTAGAATGACTAAAATAGACGAACCTGATACTGAATCAGAACAAGAAGATAACTTTAAAACTAATACAAAGACTATTAAGTTCGAATATTCAGATATGGAAGATGATGAAGCAGAATCTTCTTATACAGCCACAAGAAGAGGCAATAAAAAGAAATATGAGTTCAAAATGCTTGTACACAATGGTATTCCAGATAGTAGCAAAGGACCCAATACGATCAATATACTCAATATTGATTGTATCCAAGATCTAAAACTCAGAGAAAGAGTTGTAGAAAAATGGGTTACTGAGATTTCACTAATCTTACAGACAAACCCAGATGAATTTGAAAAAGCAAAAAATGTTCTTCTACTTTTAAAACACAAAACTGATGGAATTGTGCAAAAGTTCCTAAGAAACAATAATTGGAATGAAGATTTGCATGGTTCAGATCTTTTTGATAATCTCATAAATGTCATATACACTACTTTCTTAGGTCTTGATTATATTTCTAATAAAGACTTTACCATTAATAAGAAAGTTGACGTAGCAAGAGTTTCAATGACAAAACTCCAGTTACATGATATTAGTCTTCTCGACAAATACACATGTATGTATGAATCATATCTATATGATATTCCCCAGAGAAATGAATATGCACAATGGATATCTGCTTATCTAATGAAAATTCCAATTATTGGAGAAATCTGTACTGAAAGATGGAAAAAATAAGCTACTGGAGAAATCCAGCAAACTAGTCTTTCTTATGCAACAAAAATTGCAAAGGAAGAAATTGATAGAATCTGTCAAGACAGATATAAAAAACAAAAACTCAAAACAATAAGTAAAGATTGTTGTAGCATTCTCTCTGATTTCAAAAACTTTGAAATTGGAAGGAAAACTTATACTAAGAAAAAATATAAAAACAAAAAGAAATACAAATCTTTCTGGAAAAAAGAAAAGAAGAAAATTTTCACCAGGAAAATACTTCAAAAAACCTTCAAAAGAATCACCTAAGAAGACTACTTCCTGTCCACAAGGAAAGAAAAAATGTAGATGTTGGATCTGCAATGAAGAAGGACACTATGCCAATGAATGTCCAAATAGAAAAAAATACCCTGACAAAGTCAAGGTTTTACAAACCGCTAATAATGGAGGTTATGAAGCTCTTGAAGAGGAGTATAAAGGTATACAACATGTCTTTACATTTCATGTTGAAACTGATTCTTCATCAAATTCTGATGAAAACGAATCAACCACCGATGACTCAGACTAGTCTCATACAGGCTCCACTTTTTAGGGAGGAGGAGTTTAACCATTTTTGCGCAAACCTCCAGAAGATTAATGATTCCCTTATCATGAATCTCACTAATCCAAACTCTATTTATGTTTCTGCCTTCCTTAACTTTAAAGGATATAAGAAATTTAGAGTACATTATTTTGCAGAAAATCAACTTGTATGAACAAGTAACAACGGTCACCAATGTACCGGAAAGCGAAAGCTTAAAAACAAAGGCTATTCCAGTGCAAACGGCACCTGGTAAAGAATCGACAAATCCATTGAAAGCTGATGCTTTGCTAAAAAGCATAATAAAGGAGACAGCTACTCCTCTTCCTCAAGGAAAAACTAGCTTATTGGTTAACCCCAATCCTTGTACTGAAGGAATCAGTAAAATGACAACTTTGTCACCCACCAACAAATTTGTGCAGGAGTTTACACTAGATTACAAAAAAGCTCTTAACAAAGAAGCTGAAAGATTTTATGTAATCTACAAAGGACCACATGCCGGTGTTCATACTGACTGGGGAATTACAGAAACTTTCTGTAAAGCTGATAAAGTTACTTGCAAAAAATTCAGAAATGAAGCATCTGCAAGATTAAGCCTTGCCACCTATCAAGATGATACAAGCAAAACTAACCAACCACTTCTTCGACCAAAAATCCAAAAAGTCAAAGAAGCTCACAGAGACCAAAGGTTTGACGTTCCAATTGACGATCAACAAACGGTTAACTATCCTGAAATCTCTTTTGAAGATTTCAGAACAATCTGGAAGAAAGCAAGAGCTACATGCCCAGAAGATCTTATTTATGAAAAGTTTTTCACTACGGATAAGAAGACAAAAAGTCTGTTCAACTTCCTCGAAGGAGCAGATGCAAATTTAGTCTACCAAGCCTTTCAAGCTGGACTAATCGACAATATCTACCCAAGTTGCAACCTTCAAGAACTCAAATTCTTCCCAAGCAGCATGGTAGAATCCATTAAGAACTTTCGAAAGAAAGTACTTAAAGCAAAAGATAACCCGATGATGCATCTCTTCACTCCCAGAATGGATTCAAGAATCAACTCTTTCTTCATACCATTTTCTGGAAATTGGTCTTTCTAAAACCAATAGAGAAATTGAACAATCTCGACCAATGGAGGATAAAGATCTACCATTCACAGAAATTCTTCATCCCAATCGCATCAATGGGTTAAGAAGAATCTCAGAAAAAATCATTGAGATTATCTCTGGTTCAAAAAACAAGATTAATTATACCAACTCACATTGTATAATTACAAGCTGGAGTTACAACAACACCAGTCAAGAAGATCTTCGTCAAGCCTCTATGTTTGGCGAAAAATTCATGAACAATACCATGGAAGTCTCCAACGCTACACACCAACACTTCTGCCGACATGCAGAACAACTTTTCGAAGAACATCTATGTCACTTTTGCGAAAGCAAAGATTCGGAGACAAAGGAGGGGCCCTCCTCTGAAGATGAAAAATCCTCATCATCTTAATAAAAGATGCTCCGCACACTTCCATCCACTCAGAAAAATAATGCGTCTTACCTTTTAGAGATGCCTTCCAGCTATCCACAATAATGTAATTCATTAGTGGAGAGAAACGTCATGCCTGACGTAACAAACAATTATCAGACCCTCTCAATGTATCTATAAATTGAGAGTTATGTTTTCATTAAGGGTATCGCAATAACGAGTGTAAGAAAAACACTCTCTATCCTATAAAATTTTAAATGTCTTGTGAGTAAAATCTCCCTTAGAGGGGAGAAGATGTAAAATATTGTAAGAGTACTCCCATCTTGGGAGCTCTTTTATCAATAAATCCATGTTTTGTTATACTTGAGTGTTCATACAAAATAGAGTCATGAAACCTGTAAGTGACAGAGTGTCAGGTCGACGATGGTCAACAGTACCGCAGGCATGAGGCCAACAGGGAAAGCAACCACACAGACCAAAGGATGACACAGGCTGGCTTGAATAGTTTCTATCTATGTAAGTAATACTCCTACTCCAAAACACTTATTGATTAAATGAGTTTTCTCTTTACAATTTTTGCATCTATTCCCTTCTTCTTGTTAAAGACAATTTACCGCACAAAACCGCACACACATATCAAACTAGTATAAAATTGAAAAGATTATGAAAATACAAACCATTTTTCGAAAATTCCACTGTAAAGTGTTTATAGATACAGAAAAGTATTACGATAAACTTTTGTGCTAAGTGCATCGGCAACTACATTAGCCTTTCCAGGATGATATAGGATTTCACAGTCATAGTCTTTGATCAGCTCCATGGCTCGTTGTTGTCTCATATTCAGAGTTTGCTGACTGAATCTATACTTGAGACTCTTGTGGTCGGTATACAGTTGACATTTTGTACCAAAAAGGTAATGTCTCCAAAGTTTTAGGGCAAATACCACTGCAGCGAGTTCGAGATCATGAGTGGGATAATTCTTTTCATAATCTTTCAGTTGTCTTGAGGCATAGGCTATCACCTTACCACGTTGCATCAACACACAACCGAGTCCTAATCTTGAAGCATCGCTATATACAGAGAAATCATCATCACCTTCTAGAAGTGATAAGATTGGAGCATGAGTCAAAAGATCTTTTAAAGCCGAGAAAGCTTTTTCTTGGGCTTCACCCCATTCGAACTTCACTTCCTTTCATGTAAGACTCGTGAGAGGTACGGCTATACGAGAAAAGTCTTTAATAAATCTCCGGTAATATCCCGCGAGAGCCAAGAAACTACGAATTTCGGAAGCATTACGGGGCACTTCCTAATTTTGAATAGCTTCAATTTTAGTAGGATCTACGGATACACCGTCACCAGAAATAACATGGCCGAGAAATTGAACTTGGCGAAGCCAGAATTCACATTTCGAGAATTTAGCATATAGTTTCTCCTTTCGAAGAAGTTCTAATACCGCACGAATATGAATAACATGATCAACTTTAGACTTGGAATAGATTAGAATATCGTCAATGAATACGATGACAGATTTATCGAGCATTGGGCGGCATACCCGATTCATCATATCCATGAATGCACATCCGCATCGATCCTTCCTTTTTCTTGACAAACAATACTGGAGCACCCCAGGGAGAGGTACTTGGTCGGATAAAGCCTTTGTCAAGTAATTCCTGCAGTTGGATTATCATTTCTTTCATCTCTGCTGGCGCAAGACGATAAGGAGTCTTAGCAATCGGAGCAGCACCAGGCATAAGGTCAATTCGGAATTCTACTTGCCTGTCCGGAGGAAGTCCAGGCAATTCTTCGGGAAAAACATCTGGATATTCCTTAGAAATGGGAACATCATTCACCGTTTTCTTATCTTCTTTTGAGACATCGACCGTGTAGGCCAGATAGATAGAACACCCTTTCGATATGAATTTACGGGCTTTGAGGAAAGATATTATTTTTAAGGTTCCTTGTTCACCATAGACATAGATAGTATTCTCCCCTTCAATGGGAATATGTACTATCTTTTCATAACACAAGAGGTCTGCGTGGTTCTTTGACAACCAATCCATGCCGAGAATAATGTCAAAGTTGGGCAAGGAGATAGAAATTAGATTAGCAAGAAAATTGTAGCCTTCAATTTCTATAACACAATTCCTATAAACTTTATCGGCAAGTAATGATATACTTCCAGCGGTCTCTACGTGAAAGGGTTGCGCGAGTGCATAGCAAGCAATTTGAAAAGAATGCGTAAATTCATAAGACACAAAAGAATCTGAGGCACCAGAATCAAATAAAATGTGAGCAGGTCTAGAGTTAACAAGAAATGTACCCGTCACAACATTCGGGTCCTCGCGTGCCTCTTCTGTGGTGATCTAGAATGCACGAACCTTAGCTTTTGGAACCTCCTCCTTTTTAGTTGGAGTACCCCTTGATTGTTGAACAGGAGCTTGACTTTTCGCCGGTTGTTGAACGGAAGCTTGACTTCCCGTCATCTGACTAGTAAGAGTGGGGCAAAAACGCTTTATGTGGCCAGTAACACCACATGCAAAGCATGTAACACATAGCAGAAACAACAACTCGAGATGATAACATGGGAAAAACAGATAGCACATATAACACATAACATACAATTGTTCCTATATATTAAACTCACCGTGAAATAACTGGGGGTCAAAATAGTAATTCGGGCAGCACTTCGGCTCTAAATACGACTTTCTTCGTTGAAAACCGGAAGTTTTCTTGAAAACCGGGCTCTGCGAAGGTAGAGCTTCGAAACCGAAAAGATAAATTTTTCAGGCTTCTCGGGAATCTCGGGGCGTGTTTCGGGCTTTGGAATAAGTACCGGGGCTTCGGGGGAAGTCGGAATGTAAGAAAATGTTGAAAAAGGATGAAAAAGGGCAAATTTTCAAACATCTAACCGGGAGGTCTCGCACCCCTTATATAGGTGCGAGCCTCGGATCCGAAGCGAGGGGGTGAGGACACGCGTATGCGAGGTTCGGACCAGGTGGCAGCAGGGCGAGGCTCGGTTCGGACAGACGTGCGCTTCGGATTGGGCCTCCTCCTCGGTCGAATCAGGAGGTTACATGTGGGTCGGATCACGTGGGTGCATGCGAGGATCACGTGACGATTTCGGACACCTGTGCGACACGCGTCGCTTCTCGGACGTGCCACACAGCAGCTTCGGACACGTGGCCAACTCCGAGCGAGGGTGACGTGGCAATCACTATTCATGAGAAATTTCTCGAAAAATGTGCCCAATCTTGTAAAATCCATAACTTTCTCATACGGACACCGTTTTTGACGTTCTTTATATGCACGCGTAGATAAAATTATACTATACAACTTTCGTTTAGACTTCGTCGGAAAATTTTGACTTTATTTTTATATTATTATTTTTAACAGACCGGGACTGGTAAATCCGTTAAAAATTCATAACTTCTTCATCCGACGTCCGTTTTCGTCAGACTTTTTACCGTTGTACTACTAATGACGAGACCTTCGATTCTCGTTTAGGTTGTGTCGGCTAAAAATCACTCGATCTAAAATTCGAGTTTTTAGCTGTCTACTGCTAAGCTGAAACTTGTAAAAATCATAACTTCCTCATACGAAGTCAGATTTTGGCGTTCTTTTTATCAAAATTCTCGGTTTAACGAATACTACGACTTTCATTTAGATCACTAAGGCTAAAAAGTAGTTTATCAAAATCTCACTTTTTACGTCATTCGGCACCGTGCCGGTTTTATCGCGGATCTTCGATTGGTCATAACTTCTTCGTTATAACTCGGATTTCGACGAGGTTTTCGCCTACGTGTTTCTAACGATATTATCTACAACTTTCAATAATAAAATTTTACTTATTTCAAATTTTATATTTTCGCTAAATTTCACTATTTAGCTTTTAATTGGAATCTTATAAGACTTCCAATAGTTTATGAGTGATTCTAAACATAGTTTTACCTTATTTCTAGTAAAAACTATCTGTTAGAACTCAATACTCAATATCACATAATATTTCATAGTATTATTTACTTAAAACACGATTTCAAAACGTGTATGTTACATTATAGATAAACGATCGAGGGATATCGTAAAATAATATTTATGAAGTGTTATCGTAAATAGTGTATTAATACCTATAAAGTGGTATTATACATTTAAAGTACGTTTGATAATATAATAACATCTTTGGAAGAAAGATGTGCGTTTGAAACACATTCGGACGAGATAAATGTTTTGGCATAACCGATGAAGTTGTTCCACCGCTGTCCAGAATGAAGCAATGATTGCTTATAGAGTAAGAAGAACCGAAGATGGTGATCAATACTTCGGCAGTATCGCAATTGATGTTGTACAAGATTTAGAAGATTTAAAGATCAAAGGAAAGGATAATGAAGTTTTCAGACTCAATAGGCCAAGGCTTTGCCTAAACATTTTGATATAGTGTGTAGTTCAAGTAGTAATCCTATACAGGATGTTCAGACTTAGTATTTAATAATACTGAGCGACTTCTATCACATCCTTATGGAAATTCCATTGTGTGTTAAGCTGACTTTAACATACATGATTAGGATGGTGAAATAGGTTATTTGGTTGTGAAAAGGCTGAGTGGCTTACTTGTTAGAGTAAGGTAGAGTACTTAGTTGAAGAATATATACACTCATATTATTATATGAGAAGATATGTTGTAGTTAGGAATGACAGAGAATCAATTTGAAGCTAGTAGAACATGTTGAGATGCAGCTATAATGCGGATTTCCTAGGATAGATTCCTATGAAGTAGACTTAAAAGATACACTCATGAGAAGAAGACTTACTCATATACATAAATGAACAAATGTGCATGGTGACTTGCATGAATTAGAAGATGATGCAGATAGTTAAAAACCGTTTGTCTCCATGATACTAGAGTAAATTCTGGCATAGTGTGTCTTGCAAAGTAGACACTACCCGAGAAAGAATTTATATGAAGAATTGGAAGTAAAATTTCTATCGACCTATGAAAAAGTATTAGGATATACTAAATCGAGCATATGCATGAGAAGAATCTTAGAAGGCGAGTATAGGAAATCTAAGATATGTTTGATAGAAATGTGAAATCCCTAATTGAGTCTAGGAGAAATTGTCATAAGTACTTGTTTGAACACATTCATGTGTGATAAGTTGCTTTGTGATTTTGAATGGTGACTTGGAAACTACGAGGCAATACTTGGGACGAGTATGAGTAGGTGTGAATAGTAGTAGAGACATATACTACTTGAAGCACAGGACTCACACTTGGATCAGGGAAAGTCACAAGGTTACCCAGAAGCTAATAATTGATCCCGTTCTTGTTCAAGTATGCCATTACCTTTGTTTCGGTGATGACTAAGGAGACGATTTCCATTCGAACCTTAGTGGTCATAAAGAATCGAGTCCGATTAGTATAAATCCGCGAAAGGAGTTGATTGGTTCAGAGAACCATGTCTTGTATAGTGACGAAACTTCAGTAGGAGTATTGAAGAAGTAGATGGTCGAGGTAGTCGATAGAAATATAACGATATTCATTAAAGGATTGAGCAATCATTAGCTAGAAATGTTACTTGCTATGCATGTGGTGTTACTGGCCACAAAAAACGTTTCTGACCTACTCTTACTAGTCAAATGGCGGGGAGTCAAGTTTCCGTTCAACAATCAAAGAGTACTCCAACTAAAAAGGAGGAGGTGCCAAAAGATAAAAGCTGTGTATTCCAGATTACCGTAGAAGAGGCACGCGAGAACCTGAATATTGTGACTGGTACATTTCTCGTCAAATCTAGACCTGCTCACATCTTATTTAATTCCAATGCCTTAGATTCTTTTGGGTCTCATGAAATTGCGCATCCTTTTCAAATTGCTTGATATGCAATTGCGCAACCATTTCACGTAGGTACCATAGGAAGTGTATCATTACTTGCTGGTAAAGTCCGTAGAGATTTTGTCATAAAAACTGAAGGTTATAGTTTTCTTGCTAACCTGATTCTTATCTTCTTGTCGAACTTTGATATTATTCTCGGTATGGATTGGTTGTTAAAGAACCACACAGAACTCATGTGTTACGAAAAGATGGTACGCATCCCTGTCAAAGGGAAGGTTCCTATTTATATATTCGGTAAACAAAGACTTAAAAAAAATCTTAAAAATAATCTCTTTCCTAGAAACCCGTAAACTTATATGGAAAGGGGATTCTGCGTATCTAGCCTATACAGTTGATACCTCAAAATAGGAGAAGAAAACTGTAAATAATATTCCCGAATCTCCTGATGCTTATCTCGATGATTTGCCTAGACTATCCCGAATAGATCCAATGGAGAAATACGCACAAGTTTACTTAGACGAAGTTGTGGCGAGACATGGTGTGCCACTAAAGATTATTTTTGATCGTGATATTCGTTTCACTTCTCTCTTTTGGGCGAGTATCCAACGTGAATTAGGATCTCGAGTTGCCCTCAGCACAGCTTATCATCCCCAAACAGATGGTCAGACGGAGAGAACAATCCGAAGTAAAACTGGATAATAAAATAAGAATGATATAAGATCAAAATATCCTCATATGTCTAAATCGTTGTGATTTTGGGGACGAAATCCTCAAAAGGAGGAGGTATTTGTAACATACACGTTCAGTTATCGTGTTATGTAATTTTAAAAGTAAATAATATTATGAAATATTATATGAAATTGGAGTATTGAGTTCTAACAGATGGTTTGTACTAGAAATGAAGTAAAACTATGTTTAGAATCAATCGAAAAAATATATATATTGGAAGTCTTATGAGATTCCAATCAAAAGATAAATATCGAAATTTAACGAAAATATAAAATTTGAAATAATTAAAATTTTATTATTGAAAGTGGTAAATAATTTCATTATAAACATTTAGGCGAAAACCTCATCGAAATCTGAGTTATAACAAATAAGTTATGACCAATTGAAGATCCGCGACAAAACCGGCACGGCGCCGAATGACGTAAAAAATGAGTTTTTAATAAACTACTTTTTAGCCGTGGTGATCTAAATAAAAGTCGTAGTATTTGTTAAACCGAGAATTTTCATAAAAAGAACGTCCAAATCTGACTTCGTATGAGGAAGTTATGATTTTTCTAAGTTTCGGGATAACAGTAGACAACTAAAAACTCGAATTTTAGATCGAGTGATTTTTAGCCGACACAACCTAAACGAGAATCGAATGTCTCGTCGATAGTAGTACAACGGTAAAAAGACTGACGAAAACGGACGTCAGATGAATAAGTTATGAATTTTTAACGGATTTTCCTGTCCCGGTCTGTTAAAAATAATAATATTAAAAATAAAGTCAAAATTAGCCGACGAAGTCTAAACAAAAGTTGTAGAATATATTCTCGCCTACCCGTGCATATAAAGAACGTCAAAAACGGAGCCCGTATGCGAAAGTTATGGATTTTAGAAGATTTGGGCTCAATATCCGAGGAATCTCGCAAGGATAAGGCCGATTTCGGTGAGTCATGCGCGCCACGTGTCCGAGCCGAAGACCCAGCCGATGACGCGTCGCCTTCCGATTCGTCCGAACAGCGGTCCAATGCGCGTCCGACGCGCCTCGCACCAGATGCCTCGCGTCCGAGCTCGCTTCCGTGTCTCGCATCCGACGTCGCTTCGTGGCTCGCTCCCTCGCTGCCGCGTGTCCGGTGACTCTCCCTTCCTTCGGCCGAACCTCGCATGTCCCCTCCAATTTTGACCCCTAAATCAATATTTTAGCTATTTTGACTTCCCCCGAAGCCCCGGAATCATTTCCAACACCCGAAACACACCCCGAAGTGCCCGAGAAGCCCAAGAAATTTATCTTTTCGGTTTGAAGCTCTACCTTCGCAGAGCCCGATTTTCAACAAATCTCCCGGTTTTCAACGAAGGAAGTTATATTTAGAGCCGAAGTGCTGCCCAAATTACTATTTTAACCCCCAATTATTTCACGGTGAGTTCAATACATAGGAACAATTGTATGTTATGTGTTATATGTGCTATGTGCTTTTCAGTGTTATTATTCCGGGTTATTTTCCCGTGTTATTTTTATTTCTGCTATTTATGATAGCAAAGCTATACCTTTGACCATGTGATCAGTGAAAGGACTTAGATTCACGGTGGTACTGGTACGTAGCCTCTGGCCATGTAGAGCATGTCTCCGTAAGAGAATGACTTCTATTCTATGGCATTGACAGATGGTTAGACAGGGCTATAAGCCTGAAATCTACCGAAATGTTTAAATCAGAAAGTGTATGTCTTCTTTGCCATTTGGGCCGAAGATTTATTGATCGTATATCTTTGTATCAAATCATTGATTGATGTGGAAAGTTTGTCATATGATTCACATATGCCTTTGTTGTTCCTTGTTCCCCTTTGCTTCTGCCATATTGAAGTATATATGTGGCATAACGTTATATTGTATCTATTATTGAACTCACTAAGCGTCACCGCTTACTCCTCTCAGTGTTTAACAATTGCAGGAGATAAGTAACATGTATGGTTATATACTGTCGGAAGATGTAGAATAGTTTTTACTATTACTTTTATATTTCGGTTTATGTTTGTATAAAATTACAATATCCTGGGTAGTTATGTAAAATATTAAACATAGTTGGTTTGTATCCAATCTTTTGTAATCACTTTATTAATGTAAGATATTATTTTATAAATATGCATGTAGCATGTTTTCGAGTAACAATTGTCAAGTATGAAAGTTTGGGTCTTTCAGAAATACGAAAGTTTAGAAAGGGGTTCTTTCATCAAGACTCTCACTAGCTCCCGAAGATGCTCATCGTGCTGCTCTCTGGTCTTGGAATACACCAATATGTCATCTATAAACACAATGACCGAGCGATCGAGTGTCACACCCCCAAACCAGAACGGCGGAAACGTCTGGGGCGAAGGACGTCATCTACAATATCATAATAATTGAATAGTAATGAAACATAGCAACACAAACATTCATACATTTAGATTTAGAGTATTACATTGCTTACAACACTTGTTCTGTTCAAAAGTTAAACACGAATAACAAAAGTAGAAATAACATAATGCAGCGACGTCAAGCCTCGATCCTGGTGAATACATGTCTACTAGATCCCTGAGAATACAAGTCGTTTTGAAAATCGTCAACTAAAAAGTTGGTGAGTTCATAAGCATAATTGTAGGTAAAACGTTGTAAAATCTTTGTTCATAGTATGTTGTGAAATCTTTACTCATAATATGTTGTAAAACCTTTGTTCATAATACGTTGTAAAACTCCATAAAATCCGATATTTTCTATAACAAGTAGTTTGTGAGTCTCGTTGTAATAATCTGTGTATAGTTGCGTGTATGTTATTTGTTTTCCTTTATTTGTATCAGAAAGAAGGTGTTCCCAGAAAATCCTATATTTTCTGTATAAAAAGATGGTTGTAGTCTTAAAACCTTAAGATTGGAGTTGTGAAGTTAGTTTATATAATATACAAAACATAATTTTGTATTTTATAGAATTAATGGGGTGTATATCCCTTACTTGTAAAGTACAAATGTATAGTTCCAGAAAAATCTCGTATTTTCTTAAAGGTGAACTGTGGTCTAATACCCCAAGACCGAGATGGAAGAAAGTATGATACGGAAAATAGTTTATGGCCTCATTTCTTTTATTAAAGCTAATGAAGTAAAAACTCTACGTAAACCAGGTCTTAAAACCCCAAGACCAAGATGGAAGTGTATATCGTACCGAAAATAGTTTATAGTTTCATTTATTTAAATAAAACTAATGAAGTATAACCAAAAATTGTTTTGTTTATCTCTATGTGAGTCGTTATAACCATACTAATATGACTGATATGCCTGGCTTGCCATCTTTCAGGCGTCAGTTTCGTTCCAGATATTTGTCATCCTAGACTGGATAGTCTAACTGTAGCGAACAGCTCAGATGTGGGGTGTCAGCCCCGTATAGATCTATACACAAATTCTCGCTCTCCCTCCAGGAGACTCCGATTATAATTAACAGGACTTACCACGTATGCTAGGTAGGTACGAACTAAAAGCGTCTCACAAGAGCCTCATCAGATTTACGTGAACTATGACTCCTTTTCTTGTAAAAACAGGATAGTTATACCTTTAAATGGTTAAACGTGTCTTTAAAAACGTAGTTCGTTGTTTCCAAACTATACCGATTATAGTTTAACTTGTTGATTTGAAATGATTTATATACCCTTTTATATAAATGTACAGGTGTGTTCCAGCATGAAAAATATGAAATCAAAACATATTACTTGGGTATTAAACCCACTAGTTTTGTAAATGACTATAATGTGTCAAAGCTTACTAGTAAAATTATCTTTCAATAAAGTTTACCAAAAGCCATGTAGTTTACAGATCTTAGCTTATCTTATGATTTTATAACATTGATCATGTTAGTTTTGCTGATAAACATATGCATATCACCATATTTATATCAAAACTAGAAAATACCATAACTTGTACAAATAATAGTTTATCCTTAACATAAGGGTGAAAACTTATAGTTAATTGTGGAATAAACAAAGTTTGACTTGTATTCCCCCTAAAACATAGAAAAACTTGAAAATATGGGGGTATGAAGCTCACCTTGGTTAAGGTTGGTGGATGATTTGAAAAGATGTTGAGAAGTTTCCAAGTTCTATCACTTGAAGAGTTTGATAAACTCTTTGAACCTTAGAATATCCTAGGAATATTAACACATAATTTTATGTGTAAATATGATGAAATAAACAAAATAATATGTAGAATTACTAACCAAAACTTGAAATACTTACTAGGATCTAGGGAATGCCTTGAAGAATTAAGACTTGAAGCTGGAATACGTTTGAGAGTGATTTAGGAGTTCATAGAAGGTGAGTATGATAAATGAGAAGTAGTTTTCATTCATAAAGGGAGGATGGAGGTGATAAGGTAGGGTTTACGTTCATTATATAGGAAAAGAGGATGATTTGATGCCTGCTTAGAGAACCGTTGGATAATACGTGTTTAACTGAAATTGCTTTGGAAAGGGGTGAAGTGTCTCATCTTAAAGTCAATTGATTTTGTCTTTTCCTCATTTCAAATCCGTAAACATGTGTGAACACATGTGTTTATGCCCCACATGCTTCCTAAGATGGTGTTTACGCCTAAGATTCCTTCCTAGAAAGGTGCTTACGCCCAAGAGGGTCCACTAAGGGGTGTTTACGCCCAAACATCACATCCTTAAAGGTGTTTACGCCCCAATTATGTCTTCCATTTTGAGTTTACGGCCTTAGTGCTTCTTAGGGTGGGGTTTTCGCCCAAGGTGTGTCCCACCATGGAGTTTACGCTCAAGTATGGGTCCCTTGTGGTGTTCATGACCAAAGCATGGCCCATTAGAGGTGTTTACAGCCGAGGGTACTTATTTAAAGGTGTTCACAATCTTGGATGGGTCCTAGGAAGGTGTTTATGGTCTTAGTTAATAGCAAACTCAAATATGTTGGCCTTATAGTTCAAGTGTTCAAGATTGTTACACAAATACAAGTTCTTGTGTCTATACCATGTGATCCTTAGTCAAATCCCTTTGTCTAGTTTTGCCTTGATAAATTTTGTTTACCTTTGAGAGGTTACCTTGTATGTGCTTTCCTAAGTGTATACTTCCATGTACAAGCACCTATGTCCTTTCAGTCTTCAAGGTTTTCATTGTAATAGGGTTACAATTTAGACCTTGCTTGATCCAATTATTTTGGGTTGTCACATCATCCCCCTGTTAGAGGGAATTTCGTCCCGAAATTCAATTTCTCAGTGGAATATCAAGGGTCGAGGAAAGGTGTGTGTAGTCCTGTTTATTTTGATATTCTCATTCTTAAGTGAACTTAATTCCTCGCTTGGCATTTTAGTGGATTTTCGCTATTCATGTTTGACTTTTCTTTTTTGATTTTTCCTACCTATGATTCCCCCACATGCTCCCCTTCGGGGTGTGGGTTTTTGTTTACCTTGATCTCGTCGAGTGGGACTATGAGAGCTTCGGCGGTCAGACACTTATTAGGGTTGAATACGTGGAATGTGAGATGTACGAAGCTATGTTCTTGTGGTAACCGAAGGCTACAGGTTACTGGGACTACCCATGCGAGGATCTCGAATGGTTTTCTAACGATGGTGTTCCTGGTGTTCTAGAAGTAGTGTCCCCATGCCTTAAGGGTTGACACTATGGTTACCAAGGTTGAGGTTGCGTGTGGTGCAGCTGGCCTTATGAATCCTAGGCTGCCTCGGGAGTTCTCTTCCTACGGAATCCTGAACTAGTGGTGTGTCGTCCATTGCTTGATTCCTAGAGTTGGGTGAGTGGGTTGTCGATTCAGAATAAGGAATATTGATCTTTGATGATGGGTTTGCTTGATTCCTAGTAATCAGTGGTCCTATGTGCAATTCACTTTTCTTATTTATAGGTTAGACGAGTGTTCTCTGAGGTTAGAGGCTTGGTCTGATACTTTCCTTACTCATTAGGTCGTTCTATTGATCGGATAATATCTGCTCTTGTGTTGGTACTAAGTGGTATTGAAGGTTTGGTTACTGGAATGGTTCAAAGGGTCGAGTCGATTCCAAACTCAACTTAGTACATGGGTGATGTTTCTGAAAGAACTTCGGGAATATATGGGGGAGGTTGTAAACCTCTGGGATTCCCTTGATGTCTTTTGTTTCTTGATTCTCATCTTTATCGTGGGGCTAGGAAGGAGCGTGGTATCTCTTACATAAGTACTCGTGTGTCTAGATGCTAGAGATGGTTCGAGGATTTGTCGTAATAGGTTGAAAGAGTTTTGATAGTCGGTTGGTTGAGGCTTAGGGTCTGCTCGTAGCCCATGAAATCGGTGTGGTAAGGATTAAGACAAATCATGTCGGATGTCGACATTGGAACCTCTTACTGTAACAAATGTTAAGTCGACTTGGAAGGGGTGTTCATTTAGACTGACAATGTGTTTTATGTATACATCTTACCCTTGTTATTACTACTATAATTACTTTCTACTTGGCTTATTGGGTGTTCTAGTAATATGATTACTTCGATAAAGAATGATGAACTTTCGTGGTCTGATTTCTACTAGGTCTCTTCATGCTATTTTGGTGTATTCTAGTCGTATATACTTAAGTTCGAAAAGGCAGTCGACTGAGTGGCCCTGCCCAAGTCCACAACCAGACAAGGAACATGAATTAAGGTGGAATTCCGCATTCTGACTCTATAGAGTCCTAGTTATATATGAACCTGCGTTTCAACTAAGCCATCATATCTCTTTGTGAGGATCAGTAGTTTTTCTACGGATGATGTGGTTTTCGTTCGGACGAGGGAATATTTTACGGCCATGTTATTAAATTGGCACAATTTTGTTAAGATTTGATGCTTAATTTTTCGTTGTTTGGAAACGTACCAAAAATCTCGGCAGGGTTCCTCGTTGCTTCTTCATGTCTAGTTGTTAAACTCCTCCTGCTCCTTCGTCATTCTTCTTTGTTGGACAATTCCTCTTGAAATGTCCCGTTTTACCGCATGCATGGCATACTGGGCTTACTTCTGGGTTGGGGGTTGGAATGACGCATGGGGATGGGGCCCTACAATGGCGGGTGGTATGCCCCTTCTTGTTGCACCTATTGCAATGCAACTTCCGGCAGGCACCATTAGAATGGAAGCTGCACTTGTTGCATTTTGGGAGGTTTCCGGTATATGGTCTCACTCGTGTTGGTGTGGTAGGTGTCATGGCAGCATGGACACCAACAGTATGTCGTTTCTTCGAGGGCCCTTGAGTTGGCTGTCCCTTTTTCTTACTCCCTGACTTTCGCTTCCTGCTCTTAGGTTTGGGGTTCGGGGTGTCTTGGCAAGTTGTCACTCGTTGGCCTCCTTGGCTGATACTACGGTTAGAATTGTTGACACTGTCTCCATTTCTGTTTGTGTTATTGGCATTGAGTTGCGCTATGACAGCTGCCACAACAGCTGTTACAACGGCTTGGAAGGTTGTGGTGTCGATCTGTAGAATTAGTGTTTTTCCGGTGCTCTGGTTATTTCCGTGGGAAGACATGATTCTGTTGCATGATGAGAAACAGGTTCGTGAGTAACTGGGGTCATTTCTAGTTGTATCTCGTTTATGATTATAGATATGCACTTATACATGCACGCATATAAGTCACATGTTTTGGTTGTACGATTCTCATTGTTTCGACCTACATCCCTATGATGTATTAATGGTAGTATGTAGTAGTAGATAGTGGACGATCGTTAAGTTTAACAAAGAGGATATAGATATTAGTTCAATTAGTTGATTTAGATTACACGGGCTCTTGGAGGGCGTACCTCTCTTGATTCAATACTACTAGTTATAACGAAGTACATAATAAGCCTAAGACATAGTGCGAGTAGTGTAATGACGCTCATATGTCGAAATAACGCACAAGGAGCTCGGTCATTTCACTCATTTCACGAGTGGTCTCATCTACCCTCTGCTCTGCTTGAACTGCCCTAGCTTCGGCTGCAAAGAGCTGCTGCTTTAGGGTGGCCACTTCCTCCTCTAAAGAGCGTAGGCGGTCGGTAGGGTCTTCTTGTGCTGTGTGTTGGTTCGGTGTTGCTCCCGAAGAGTGAGGGTCGCTAAGGATCCCTCTGGTGTCTTCATCCTTATCTGACTCTTCATCGGAATTCTCCCCCTCGTAGTCCGTTACCTGGTGTTCTTCGGGACCTGCTTATGGGTTTTCCTCTTGAACCTCTCTCGGCTCCTCTTCGACCCATCCGTTGGCCACTAGGGCATTGTAGTAGATGTCTTTGTGCTGGAACTCAGCCATGGTGTCTGTGAGAGAATGGAGGTGTGAGAAGCGGGTAGAAAGTGTACGTGCGAAAGTTATATAGTATCCCAAAATACTCATATAGTATTTTATTTGATGTTCGATTATGTTGTTCTCTTACATGTATAGTTGGTAAGTTTTAGGCTTGTTGCAACACCACCATCACTCCCAAGCACATGTTGGACATATCTCAAATTTGGGCCAAGGCCCAATGCCAAATCCATGATCCAAAAGTCCACATATACAAGGCCCATCATTGGACCAATTTTTCCAATTGGGTCCAACTCCCTAATTGGGCCTCATTTTAATATCCATTACCAAAACTGGCCCAAAACACATCTATTCAGAAAGTCCAGCAAGGCCCATGTCAAACTGGCCCAAAAGTGGCCCAACCCCAAAAGCCCGAATCGCAAAAAGCCCAACAGAGGGCATACGCGGGGCGTACTCCACCTTGCATTGACCACCATCGGGGTGGTTGACCTAGTACGCTGGGCGTACAGAAATTACGAGAGACGTAGGCAAGTTTCACCAAAACTCTAGTAAATGCTTAATGGCTTAAGCACTTAAGCCCAAATTCCAGATCCATCGACCAAATGTGTCTTAGAACCATAAAGTCTCAAACTTTAAGACTTTGGACGTCTAGAAAGTTCTTAATACATGGTCTTAACCCATTACGACCTTTCTACTTCATGCATGGGACACTTTTAGCCTTTGGGACATCATTTTTATCACTTAGGACCCTTTATAGGGTCTGAAAGGACAGCTTATTACATTCAAAACATAACATTCACCAACTTGGGACTTTTTGGGACAATGAAGGTGTCATAAAGCTAATATGGAAAGATCTATATCATACAAGCATAAAGGTTGGAGCTTTTTACGTCCTGGAGCTTCTAGATCACAAAGTAACCTCAGATCTACAAGCTCGTCTTCCTTCTCCGACTTCTTGATGCAATACCTTCTTCTCCAACTACTCAAATCACACACTTTTAGCTCACACACTCAAGAGAGGGGTTAGGGTTTGGGGGAAACGGCTCAAAGCTATGGAGGCTGAGATGATGGAGGGTTTTGAGCTCATAAGGACGTTTATATAGCACCCAAACCCTAAATATTAGGGTTTCCATCTGACGTGAGTACGCCCAGCGTACACAAGTGTACGCCCAACATACTAGGGCGAGCCTAGTACGCTCAGCGTACCTTATGTACGCTTAGCATACTCTTCTTGATCATAAAGTTGCAACTTTAGCCCTTAGGCTTCTCATGGCTTCACTCTTCCATTCCCAGGGACTACAAATGACAAATAATAATAAAAGAGAGGATTCAAAAATACTTGCAAATCTCAGGATGTTACAACTCGAGGTGAGTTTTCTCACCATACCAATGGGTCTAAGGCACCAAGGCACCAATGAAATTTGCATGGAAGACCCCTGGGGGTTCCCGTGGCAGTAGATTGAGACCATGTGGGGGTTCCCATGGCATTTGGTGTAAGATTTTGGAGGGTTTCCATGGCATCATAGTATGTTTGTATGTTTAGCGTGTATGATGTTTCTTTGGTTAGGTAAGACCATGTGGGGGTTCCCATGGCAATTAGTTATATGTGATATGCTAGTTGATTGTGTGGTATTTGGTATGCTAGTTGTCTTTGTGATACTTTCATGGAAGGCCCCGGGGGGTTCCCGAGGCAGTTAGATATAAGACCATGTGGGGGTTCCTATGACATTCCAGGCTAAGACCATTTAGGGTTCCCATGTCAATGGGCTAAGACCATGAGGGGGTTCCTATGGCACCCGGTGTAAGACATTGGAGGGTTTCCAGGGCATCCTTATATGTTTGTATGTATGGTTTATATGGAAGGTAGTTGATACCATATGGGGGGTTCCCATGGCAGTGGGCTAAGACCATGAGGGGGTTCCTATGGCACCCGTAGTAAGACCTTGGAAGGTTTCCATGGCTTCCCTATATGATTATATGCATGGCTTATGTGATTGATATGGCTTATGTGGATTTATGTAGCTGATATAGATAGTATGGTTTATGTGATTACGTGGATTGTGTGGGGTATGCTCTGGGGGAACTCACTAAGCTTCGTGCTTACAGTTTTGTTTATGGTTTCAGGTATCATCAGTTTGGAAAGGATGACGGCTTGATCGTAGCGCACACACCCGTGTTTTCCACATTACGTGATTTTGTGATGAAACTCTGATAAATGTTTTTATTAAACAATGTTTTGAATGGTTAGATTTAAACGGTATTTGTGTTTTAACTATAATAAAAATAAAAATTTTTACCCTTGATTTTTGGGTCGTTACAGAGAGGGTGGTGGTGTTTGGTGAGGTTCTCACAGGTGGAAGGAAAAACATAGGTAGCTTCTATGGTGGTTGTAGTAGGTGGTGGTGATGACGGTATAAGGTTTGTTGTAGGTGATGCGATGAGACATTTGGTGGCGTAGGGAGTAGATAAGGATAATATGAGGTGGTTTTGGTGGTGTGTTTGGTGTTCGAAGATGGTGATGTTTCTGGTGATTGAAGATGTTCGAAGGGGTAGTTTACGATGGTGTATGTAACACCCGATTTCCTGAATAAATCAGTTGATGACTTAAAGGGATCAAATATAAGGTTTTTTTAGGAAAAACCTTGTGCCACGACGTATTGTATGGAGAACCACGACGTGACATGCCGATTATAAGGAACGCGAATCTGATGGCCGCCACAACGTGGCAAGAGGGAGGCTACGACGTAAAGCTGCTACAGCCCAAACCAATGATGTTTAAGATTTTATCCATATTTAAAGGTTTTAACTCGTGGATTAGGGCATCCTCCTAGCACTCCAACCCTCCAACACAAAATCCTAGCCCTCCATGCATGTTTGAGAGCTTGTTTTCTTGATTTAGAGCTTATTCTTTGGATTTTGGTGAAGCTTGAGGAAGAAGGAAGTTTATATTGGTGCAAGGAAGCAAGGGCTGGTTTGGATCTATCATATTCTTTTGATTTTTGAGTTATTTGAGGTACAGAGTTCATACATTGACCCTTATTCTTCTTGTTTCAAGTTTGAGTTCATTTTAGAGGATTTTGGTCCCTTTCTTGGATGCTTTGGGAGTTTGAAGAACTCTAGAGCTTGTTGATGGCTCTCTAATGGTCATTATGTTTCTAAGAAATGAGAAAGGAGTCATGTTTGGAGCTACCTTGTGTCCATGCACATGTTTTGGTCTCATTAAAGACTTAATGGACTTAGGGTTGTAGATATTTGTAGCATCCATTTCCAGGTAATGCTTTTCCCAAGTAATTATTTTGATTATAAATTGTGAATGTTTTGGTGGGCCACGACGTGGTAGATCAGGCCCCACGGCGTGGCAATTGTCCAATTAAGAACATGAAGTTGTGCAGTGCCACGACATGACAACCTATTTGCCAGAGTGTGGCGGCCATTTTAGTGTAAACCCTAGATCTCTAGGTTTGTACCTTATTTAAGGGCACTGACTAACTCCTAGGGCTCCCTAATTTAGCAACCTCAATCATCTGAAATCGATCCCCACCCAAACCCTAGCCTATTTGTGTGTATTTTGAGTGTGTGAAGCCTGAAGGAAGAATAAGCTCATCTTGTGGTTTGTTAGTTTGGTTTCAGCTTAGATCTAACATCCTCATCACATTTCAGACCTTGTGGAGGTATAAAAGTCTCAACCTTGCTCCCTGTTTCTCTGAATATTGTTCTAAGTCCTTTATGAGCTTTTTAGTGCCAATCTTCTTGTCCTTGGAGTTTAAGTGTACTCCAGAGCCTTTGCGTGCATATTTTAGCTCTTAGACCATGGTGTTGATTGGAAAGTGGTATTACATGAATCATTTTGGTGTTTATGACTTTGGTGCAATCATTAAGAACTTTGGAGTAGAGATATTGCCTTAATGGGGTGTCATAATAGATAAAGTTCTAAACTTTACCATCGAGACCTTGTGGAGATTCAGATATGAGCTTTGGAAGCCCTTGAGATTAGAAGTTAAGAGCTTAATCCATTAAGCTGTCCCTATACGGTTTCCACAACATGGAGACCGGTTCGGTAGCGACTATATGTTATCGTTTCTGCCATGACGTGGTAGCATATCTGCTGCGGCGTGGTAAGCAATTTTTGATCGGGATGAAATTAAATGACCACGACGTAGCCATTGGTTGGCCATGACGTGGACGGTAGTTGAAGTTGACTTTGACCGTTGACTTTTTGACATGAGTTGACTTTTAGTCAATTGGGTAGTTTTACCTTGTATGATTCATTAGGAGGTGTGTAGTATCCACATTTCGACCGTGTGAACTTGTTAGCCGTTGACTACATTCCTGAGGTGAGTCTTCTTACTATACTATGTAGGATGCTAATTGTCTTTGTGACTCTTGCATGGAAGACAAGGGTTTGACCCTGATATGTGTATGAAAGACCAGAGCTTGGTCATCTTGATCGATAGTTGCAGAGAAGAAGAAATAAAGGTATGTGAGAGATGAATGTGATTTGATTAGAAGAGAGGGAATGATATGTAGGGGTCTTGACATTCGTATAAGGTTTTTGAGTTAAATGACGAAAATACCCCTCGTGTACAAGGTACATAGGGCGCTTAACGGACGAGGTCAACAACTAATTAATGTAGGGACCCGACACACCATAAAAACAAACGAAGAGAATGCTCTGAAATCTAAAAAAAGTCGATGACCAAACATTCAACTTTACCAAGAGACTATTTATGTAGTTAGTTAATGATATATGTTTTTTTTTTCAAATATTGCAAAATGAAAAAAGTTTTTTGAGACAAAGTCTAATTTGGTTGGCACCTAGGGACAAGATTATTGTGCGTGCATTCTAGGGTTTGTTCATTCAATCCTCTAGAATGGCGAATCAGCTGTACGGTTCCAGCTCCTACGGGTACGGGGGAGGATCCAATTCGTCCAGCATCTACACGTCCAAATCCATCGCCGAGCAGTACGTGCCTTCGGACCCCTCCTACCTTAGTTCGTCTAGGTTTTTTGGTTCAGATCCCTTGTCATCGTCTTCCAATCTGTTCAGCTATTCATCTATCAGCGACAGAGGTCCTTCCATGCTCTACAACCACAAGGACACCAACGGCAGTGGTTACTCGGCGGCCGATAGAATGACCGCGAGAGAAGCATTGAGGCCGGGACCGCCTGGAGTTGATGCAGGGGTTTCTTCAACCTCGATTGAATCTATATTAGCAGGCTATAAGCGTTCATCTACTGAAGGTATGGATCTTTTAATTATTTATATACATCGCTTCCGATAACTATTCTTACACGCTCACAAGAAAAAATCCGTCTGTTTAAGTTCATACGACCCAAACATTAGTCCTGTTCCCCAGTTTCATAAACAGATGCCAACCTGTTGTTTTAAATTAAAATTTTCCAAGATTCTATTGCAATCGTGTCCTGAAATTTTGTAACTTTGACCACCTTAACTTGAATTTTGGGGGTTTGTTATTATTGTGCATTTAAATGGGATGAAGAGCTTCTTGTTAATAGTTGTTATCGCTGCAACTTTTGTTAGAAGCTGACTTATTGTTAATCACCCTTTCATGGTAGGATGAATGAGATCTATTCTTGCAGATACTGTTTGAAAGTTTAACAAGGATAAACACCATACGTGATATGTCAAGTACTATAATAGAACCCAAAGGGTGATGAGATTATCTGAACATGTCCACATACCTATGTAGTATGTACAACTTGAAGCATATGATCATTTCTTTTTTGTCCCTACTGCCTAATCTCATAAGTCATACCCTCTCCCAACCTTGACACATTTTTAGCTTAATGTCATACATTTTATGATCTTGAAGTGTAACGTTTAGAAGTATTATTTAGAAAAAAACAAAGGAGCTACGTAAGAATATAATGTATTTTAATTTTGGACTAAAGTAGTATGTGCCAGTTTTTTGGTCTAAAGTAGTATTTAAAGTTGGTGTCGGTTTTAATGGATGGATGCGTAACTGTGGGTACTATATTCACCGAATATGATTCTTAAATACTTTTGCAGTTATAAAGTAATAGATCTAATCATATTAATCTATAACTAGACCACAAATTGATGGTATGATACGAGAATTGGGATACACATGTGACAGTTTTGGTATTTATTTTACCGAAAGAGGATAAGATATCATAATTTGCAAAATTAGAAACAAAAGCTAAAAGAAAAACAAACTTAAGTTTTTGACTGCGAAAGGGAAAAAACTAGAGGACAAAATGAATTATTCTTTTTCAGTAGTTTGGACTCGTATAAAACCATGATAGCAATCAGGTTTTAATGTTATCCATCTTACATATATAATGTATGTGTTATGTAATAACCCTACTTATGTTATTTCCTTTTTAGCGTTCTCCACCTATTGGGTGAAAATCAACTTTATGATATAATTTATGTGTTTCTATGCATATAAAATTAATTTCAAACAGTGTCTTTATACTCGCACACACTTGTTATTGTAACCTTTGAAATAAATTTGGAATCTTTTTATAACTAAATGTTAATTATTTTTATTTTTCTTTGTCATATTAAACAGTAACTTCAGAACATAACGAACACACACCCATATATGTATATATAAAAGTATGCATGTATCCTTATGCACACATACACATATGTGTTTATATTTGTTTTTATATATGAGTCATGACAAATTTTGAGAAAATCTATAGATACTTTATTCTATTTTATAAAACCAAAACCTTGACTGTGTTATTATACACTACCAAGATACATAGAGTACAAATTACTTCATTAACTTGGCATTTTGGTTCTTTGATAATATAAGTATATGCTAGTTTCTAATGATATATAATAAGTTATATGACATATGTTTACTTAATAACTTTTTTTTTATATATGTCTACTATCTATCTAGCATTATATCATCAGTCGCTTGTTGGTGCCCATAATACGCTTGGGTTTTCTAGCAACCCTTTAATGAAGCGGCCTAGATTCGAGGCTACAGCCAGTTTGCTGCCTGTGTATCCACAGAGGCCTGGAGAAAAGGACTGTGCCCATTATATGCTTACAAGAACTTGTAAGTTTGGAGATAGCTGCAAGTTTGACCATCCTATGTGGGTCCCTGAGGGTGGAATCCCTGATTGGAAAGAGGTGACCTTTTATCGTTATTTTCACTATATCTATCTATCTATCTATCTATCTATCTAATTATACATTATTATAAACAAACTATATTTTGCGTTTACAACGTATTTATATTTTTTGTTCAATGCTGTATGCTGCTCTTATACTTACATATGTTTACACTCTACTATCTTATATTTATCTGCTGATAGTTTTATAATGTACTACTTTGTAGAGCTGACATATAAATTTATACATATAAAGTAATGGGTTATTTTTATAATGAGTGATACTGGGTTTTATTTATAAAACAATGGGTTATTTTGTAGTGTGGTTTATCTGGGTCAGGTTCTAATGTCCTTTAGCGTCAATACAGAAACTAAACTAACTGGCTATGTCATTATTATTATTGTCTAATATTTTATATAGGTATCTGTTTAGTATTTATGCATTCTCATGCTGTCAAGCTTTTTATAAGACTTGTATATGTGGACTTTTAGGTGTTCTTTCTAATATGGTTAGCTACCTAAATAACCACATACTTTTGACTTTAACTTGTACAACTTTTACATGAACTTTTGTCATAACCCTTTAGTTGTTTACGTGTCAGTTTTATTTTCACTGTGTTCTTTTTGGTTAAATTTGATTGCATTGTTATTTCTTAATTGCTTATCATTGTTGGTTGAAACTCTACCTTTTTACTTGTACTTGACACTATTTTGTTGATCATATGTTTTTCTTTTGTTCACAGTAGTATTTGTGTGGTATATGATCATGTTTTTTTTTTCTTATTTGCACATTGGCATGATTTTTAGCTCTAAATGGCAGGTCCCGACTACAAGTGAAGCCCTTCCGGAGAGACCTGAAGCGCCAGATTGTCCGGTATGTTGAACTTCTAGAAAGTTAACCCCATTTCCTTTTAATTGTGATAGGAATCTTAAAACTATGATGAAGAACAAGGAATTGAATGCTTGATTACTATGAACTAGAAATGGAAATAACAAAATAACAAATCAGAGAAGTTAATCAAATGATTATCCTTTTTGCCCTAATTCAGAGAGGGTCTCAAAAGAGATGACCTCCTGCCAAGCTAATACCGATGACTCCAAATGCAAAAGACTGAATGATCCAAACTTCTAGACTACACTTATTTATACTAGCTTAGGGATAATACTAGCTAATGCCTATGACTCAATCACTTTTTAAAGTAGTTTGAAAAAAGACTTAAGTGAGAGATGTGGCGTGTGATGATTGATTCTTTTTTGATATTTTCTTCGATTTAAGACCAAAATTAAGCATCTCTTTGCCAACAGACACACTTGGTGAACCCTGGGAGCACTTCCCTCTCCCCAAAATACCATTTGTTTGTGTTAAACTTGAAGCCATAAGATATATATCCAACACTAAATCTATTTCACTACCATCAAGAAATGGTCTTTTAACACCCTCTCTAATTTCTCCGTCAAAAGAAACTCCCGTAATTTTGGTGCCCTGTGGATGCATCGTCGAATCAGGTATGTGTTGTTTCCCTTCGTTTTGGGAAATCGTTGTGTAGTGATCCCGTAATTTTGGTGCCCTGTGGATGCATCGTCGAAGAGTTCCCGATTATAATTTGTGATCCTTGTGTAGTGATCTCGTCAGCATCTTCTCTAGGATTTTGGGAGATCGTTCATGAGATCCTTAATGGCGTGAATAGATCGAGTGAGATTTTGCATCTATTTAGTTAGAACTTCAATTTTCTAATCGTGAATATCCATTCTGGTTTGGAGATAGGTTTCCATTTCAGATTCAGTTGGTTGCACCATGATTCACGCATGAAGAAGAGGTTTGAAGGGCAATGGAGCCAATTGATAGGAATCTTATAACTATGATGAAGAACAGGGAATTGAATGCTTGATTACTATGAACTTGAAATGGAAATAACAAAATAACAAATCGGTGAAGTTAATCAAATGATTATCCTTCCTACCCTAATTCAGAGAGAGAATTCAGAGAGGGTCTCAAAAGAGATGACCTCTTGCCCAAGCTTTAGCTGATGACTCTAAATACAAAAGACCGTTTGATCCAAACTCCTAAGACTACATTTATTTATACTAGCCTAAGGATACTACTAGACAGGGGCAAAAATGAAAATATAAATATTACAATCGGGTCCCTCCATGTTTGCCCTATGTTAATATATGACTTGTTTTCTATCAAATAGCCTCATCGTTCTCCTAGACACAAATGTTGTCCTTAAAATACCTAATGATTTGTCTGTCTATTTGTCATGTTTCTCTGAATTTTGCTAGCTTCAAAGATACCAATCTCTTTTTTGTCTAATCTCTTATACATCTCCATGTATGTCATGCCATAACTATAACCATCACTTTCTTTTCCCTTATGTATGGCCTCGACCCTTCATGCATCTTTCTTTTGCCTATCTCTTTCATCGTCTTCACTACACTTTTAAAACTCCTTCAAGCGATTTTATTTACCCATAGTCACATAAATCGTTGGGTTAGGCGCGATCTACGTACCAATTTGCTCGTACCAAAACGTGGTACGGACGTGTTTTGTAGATGCTCGGGTTCACGTTTTTAAAGTTGAAATTGGCGTTCCAAAATTTCAACTCCAACGTACCCGATGCTATTCCGATCGCAACTTGCCTAATTCCAAAACGCATTTGTAATCGATTGGGTACATGAGTGGGAATTTGAAGAGTCAAGCGTCTCTGTTACGTATTGCGTTTCTCTGCAACGATCAAATTACGAGCGACCCTCCAAAAATTGATTTCATGTTCTGTATTTAGGCCTATTTTAGGCTTCCATTCCATCACAATTTTCATTCAATTGTATTTCCAGAGCATCGAAAACAAAATTCATGCTTTATATTGATTCTTGAATTCTGATTACAAAATCATCGTTTTTGGAAAGAAAAGAGGTACTATTACCTGTGAGGAAGATAATGGAGGACAACAATCACAACAATACCAAGAGGAAGAAGATGATTATGTTGATCTTGGCGATGAAAAAGACAAAGAACGAGAATGCTGATCACAAGGTTATCGATAGCGATAGCGAGGAAATAGCGACAACCCACCTATATGCTACGTAGCGATGGCGATGAAATAGCGACAACTATTTCATGTTTTGTGATTTTATATAAAATTAAACACTATTTACCTGCACCTATTCAGCAATTAAAAATAACACATAGAACTAAAAGTACCAGTTCTATTAAGCTAACATTAAGTTCCAAAAGATTTTTACCATAAAAGATTGGTTAGTTTTAGACTCTAAAGTCTAAAATTAAGTTCTAATACCACAAAAGAGAGTGTTATGACTCTAAACGTCTAAACTCTAAAATACCACTAATCGACTAATCGTTATCCTCATCCTCCTCAAATACGAGTTCATCTTCCCCCTCTATTTCAACAAACTCCTTATAAACCCCAACATCATTTTCCTCTTCAGGTTCATCTACCAAATGGGGCTGTCTAGCTCTAGCTCTACCTTGTGAGCTTGACTCAGCAACCCCAACAACCCCTTGCATCCCCCCTTGCCTACCACCTTGCCTCCCACCTGGTGTTGTTGTTCTTCTAGTTAGATGAACCGGCTCATCCACCCCCATAGCCTCTGCCACAACATCCCATCTCAAGTCATCACCCTCAAACACGAGACCATCATCATCACTCGCCAACCACTCAAACGGGTCATGTATGTGTGAGTCTTCCAAGATGATCGGGTCGATCATATCCCGCATATCATACCTCCTCCTTAATGCTCGATTATATTTGATGTAAACTAAATCATTTAGGTTTTGTCGTTCAAGACGGTTTCTTTTTTTCGAATGGATCTACAAAAATAAAATTAAACCATTAGTAAATAGTGCAAAGGATATTAATCTTAAAAAAATGAACAACTTACATGTTCAAAAACACTCCAGTTACGCTCACACCCTGATGAACTACAAGTAAGACTCAACACCTTCACAGCAAACTTCTTAAGTGTCGGTGCTGATGATCCATATTGCATCCACCATTTCGTTGGTGCAAGTGTTGTTCTTAATTTAACAGCCATATGTTGCGCAAATAACTCTTCTGCACCGGTATATATAGAGAGCTCTTGGTGAATCTTGGTCTCATCTTCTTCTGATGACATCTTATGTATGCATGCCATCAAGCCCTTAATCACCTCACTATCTTCTTTCACTCCTGGGTTGTTGTAAAAAATACTTGGATTCAGATAGTGACCAGCCGCATGCGAATCTTGGTGAAGTTGACAATTCCACCTGTCATCAATGATTTTAAAGAAAGCTTTGTATTTGTTAATTTTGTTGTTGAATGAGTATGCAATCTGCTCCTTTGCACTATCCATGGCTTCATAAATGTACCCCATAGCCGGCTTTCTTTCACTATCTACCAGTCGAAGCATGTTAGTAATGGTTCACCAACTTTGACAGCAATATCAATGTTAATCCAAAAACTAGGTGAAAAAATTGTTGCGACACATTGAGTTCCTCCCTCCTCCCCTTTGAACCTGCTTTTGTTCCAAGCTTTAGACGTGAACAACTTCTTCAAACTTGTCTTATGACTCCTAAAGCAATTTAGAGTTAAGAGGGCGGTTGCAAACCGGGTCTTTGCGGGCCTAATCATATCTCTTTGACCCGTAAAGTCTCTCAACATATTCAAGAGCAATGCACGGTTGTAAATGTAAGTGTTAACCGTAATTGCTTTGTCTAGTGTCTTCTTAAGATGAGTCACTTTGAAGATGTCTTCAAGCATGAGATCAATGCAATGCGCAACACACGGAGTCCAATAGATGTGTGGATATTTTGCTTCCACCATTTTCCCCGCCAAAACATTGTTGGCAGCACTAACATTGTTGGCAACACTATCTGTTCAAACAGCAACAAAAATAGTCAATAACAGTCTAAACAAGAGTGAATAACAGTCAAAAACATAAACAGATTAATCTTTCATGGTACATAACATAAACAAAATAGAACAATGAATATAAACATAAGTAAAGTACATAACATAAACAACATAGAACATAAACATAAGTAAAAAACAAAAACAATGAATACCTGTATGAGAATAAGAAGATGCATCTACAGATTCTAGAAACATGCTTCCTCGTGGAGTATTCACTAAGAAGTTGATAAGTGCTCTTCCTTTTCGGTCCCTCCAACCATCAGCCATCAAAGAGCACCCGATTGCCTTCTTCTCGGTCTCATTAAGTATCAAAAGTTTCTTTGTGTGCTCTTTCTCTAGCTTTAACAGAGGAACACGTACCTCATGGTAGCTAGGGGGTTTCATACCGGGACCATGTATAGCAATGGCTTCAAGTGCAGACCCTAAACTATCATACTTCACCGCGTTGAATGCAAGACCTGCATCATACATCCAACGGGCAAACTTCTGAACCGCGTCACCTCTTAGTTTTTTGTGAAGCTGGTTATGTTCGGGGGTTCCCACCAAGTACCCCTTCTTCTTCCCTGTTTCAGTGGATGGCCTTAGGATGGCCTTAAATGAGTATCCAAAGCGCCTTTTACTTTCTTGTTGTGTAGGGTTGACTTGGAGGACGAAATAACCCTCTTGCCTAATGAGAAAGGAACCTCACCAGCTTCTTCTTCATCTTCATCATTTATATCCACCACATCATCATTAAAGTGAGGAATGCGATTCCTTTCAACTTTATCTTGTTTCTGTTTCTCAAAAATGTCTTTAAAAAGTTTCCTAACATCTGGTGGAGCTCTAAGACATTTGCAAACTGAAGTGGAATCACCTGCAAGGTGATGTTTATGTCTTGTAATCCCACCTTTAGCAACATTTGGACAGTAATTACACAACACCTAATTTATAGTTCCTTCAACTCTTTTGCCATGTTTCCGGCCAATATCATCCTCTTTTACACCAGGAGGCATGCCTGAATTGATCAGAAGATAGAAAGAAGCCAATATCATAAGAATCACATAATCAAAGATCATACAATAGAATTCAAAAAATCTCATAATTTAGAAGATAGAAGTTAAAAGCTTAAATTGATCAGAAGATAGAAGTTGAAGTCTTACCTTTTTGAAGTTGAAGTCTTGCAAAATTGATCAGAAGATAGAAGTTAAAAGCTGAAATTGGAAGAAATCAGTTAAAGTCTGAAACCGAGAAGTTAGAAAAAAACAGAGGAATTCAAAAGTCTTACCTTTTTAAAGTTGAACAATCGAGATGGATTCTGGAGTAGTTGGAGTCGTCTGGGGAGAAGGGGAGATGAGTTGTTGTCGCTACTGTCGCTGAAGTGGGAAATAACCCGCCAAAATCGATATTGGTGATTTTCGCACCATCGTACAATCTTAGGTCGATTAGACGGAAAGACACGAAATTGACTCTACTATTCCCCGCCTAAACCAATTCCGACCCTAATTGCTATGTATCTTAACGATTTAAACAAAAAAAAATCAATTTTGTCCTGATCGCTACACACGCTATTTCATCGCTACAGGCATGTAGCGACCCAGCAAAGCTACGCTACGCTATTCGCTATAGCGAGGGTAGCGATCGCTATTAATAACCCTGGCTGATCAGAACATCAGACAAGTCAGTCAAGTGGGAGTCAAGGTACACAGCGAAAAACACAAACTGTAGATGCTAAGCCTTTATATGATGGAGTTACTTTCATTAGTGCTGGTAGTAGTAAAAATCCAGCGGGTTCTAAAAAGTGGGTTGTAAACATTGTCATGGAACATTCACTAGCTCGTACACTCGAATTATACTCATTTTTTTGGTGCTCAACTCGGAAAAAAGCTGAAATTAAGAGGCCCTATTGTAATGAGAGACCGAGACACTTATGAAAGGTTGCAAAAGAAGGTGAAGGAGGCTGAAAAATTTGGAGTCTCTAAATCCCTAAGAAGTTTTTTTTACCAAAAAAACCAAATTTGATCTCTAAAAAACTGATAGAGCAATCTTTTGCAATAATGGAGAGAAGTGCGGTTGATTTGAAAGTTGTAAGGGCTTTATGTGCAAATGGGATTCCATTTAATGTTTTGCGGAATCCTCAATTTTGTGAAATGGTAAATGCATTAAGAAAGGCACCCGAAGGTAATAAAGCACCATTAAGTGAGAAAGCAAGAACTGTTCTACTAGATGAATGTGTGAGAGATGTTGAGGACTTGACACCGTTTAAAGATACATGGTATTCACACGATATTTCTATGATCTATCGTATCTTGATGGGTGGTCAAACATAAAACATAAACCATTGCTTAATGTTCTTGCTGTAAACAGTCGAGGTTTTACGTTCATGTAATCATGTATGCAACTGACTTTTCTGGAGTGGAGAAAACAGGTAAACCGAGTGCTGAATTTCTAGGCCTAGCGATTGATTCTGTCGGCCCAAGTAATGTTCTCAATGTTGTGAGGGACAATGCCGCCAGTTGTAAAGCTGCGGAAAAGGAAATCGAAAAGGTATGCAAACATATTTTCTGGCCATCATGCTGTGTTCCTACCTTAAACTTGATTTTTAAAGATTTTGCAAACGAGTTTATTTGGTTACAGGACATATAAAAAGGGGGAAATGATTGTCAAATATTTTTTGAATCATGGACTAGCTTTGTCCATTTTTAGGGAGAATTCGAAGTTGGAGCTTTTGAAGGTTGCAAAAACCCGATTTACTTCTCACTGCATTTTGTTGAAGCGGTTAATCACTTATAGAGAGGCCCTATCTACAACATTTGCTCATAATTCGTGGAGAGAGTGGGTGAAACACGACGACGAACACACTAGAACAATTGGACAGATTGTTGTTGATCATATCAGAGATGATGACTTTTAGGTTGAAGTTGAAAATATTCTACGCATCACGAAGCCAATTTATGTGTTGATCAAATTTTGTGATGGTGAAGGCCCAAAAATGGGAGAAATATACGAGAAAATGGATAGTATGTTGGGGGAAATCCAAGATGTGATGAAGGAAAGTATATATTCATCGTATTTCCCTCAAGTACAATAAATTGTATTGAAAAGGTGGGAGAAAATGAGCATACCATTACATTGTTTAAGATTTGCTTTAACTCCACGATTTTACGATATACGTTATCTTGAAACGTTAGCACCTGGTGGAACATGTAGAAAATCATTAAACCTTGATAAAGAAGTTGTATTTGTATCATGGAAGCATTTAATCGCATTTCTGAAAATAGAGACGAAGAACGGCTGTTGTGAGAACAATTTGCTAAGTTTCACTTGAAGAATGGTCTTTATTCGTGACCAACAACTCAGATGGATGCGGTTACAATGGAAGCAATTGATTGGTGGTCTACTTTATGGCGTGGAAACATCGGAGTTAGTCGAAGTGGCAAAAAAAGTATTGTCACAACCTATAAGCAACTCTTCAACCGAAAGAATTTGGAGCACTTATCCTTATTTTCATAACGTGAAGAGAAATCGACTGATATGTAAATGACAAACTTGTTTTTGTTCATCTACAACTTTGGAAGGATCAAGCTCAAGGCTAGTTAGTAGATATGGAATGGAACATCTCGAGAAGGGCGAAGTTAATGGCCAAGGAAAAAAACAAAGGGTGGAGTAGCAGACTAAGTTACATGTTTGAGTTTTAAGTTTTAGATTTATGTAATCTGTTTTGACTTTTGATGTTTGTTGGATTTGATGTAATCTGTTTTGAATTTTTGATGTTTGTTTGATTGCAAGTTTTAAATCTGTCTAATATGTTTTGAATTTTGGTACATGGTAGCGCAATATTTGGTACATCGTCCCGGAGCGTACCAAAATGATCCCCCCTATCTCTCTTGTGGGTACCCATCTATCTCTTTCTCTTCTTATATGTCCATTGAAGTCTCTCTAAGACTAAACGACGGTCCCACTATGGGGGACATAAGCACACACAACCCTTCACCTCTCTTCCCATCACTACCTTGGCTTGGTCACTGTATCTTCTAACTTTTACAATGTTGTCTTTGAGCTTAGGAGACAACGTAACACCCTCTCCATTTATCGCCTACCCTAGACCACAATACTACAACTTGTAGACGTTACTCTCTCTAGCTTTTGCCTTCTACAACTTAGTCTCCTAATACAAGCGATGTCTATTATCTCTTGTCTTTAAAACCTTTGATAGATCCAACGTACATTCATGGTATATATTCTTAACCTAATATCCTCCACATTGCCACTCGCTCTACTCGTAGAAAACTATTCTAATACATGTATAAATCAAATGGGTGAACCTATAAAGAAATGAAATAATTAATAATTTCTAAATAGAAGATAATAGTATGTTAAGTAGGAATTTAAATCATATTGTTCAAGCTAATTAATTGAATCTAGAGATGGATAAACCTACAACGATTTGCTAGCATGTATGGAATTTTTAATTGGAGAAAGAAACAAACATAAGCTATTGAAAAAAAAAAAAGTTGAGGCAATTGCTGGAAAAACAGTATAACTCCAAATCTTGCAAATAATCGATATTATTAGTTGCAAATTTTTAAAAAGAATATATGATACATGAATAAATAAGTGTTGCACTGGCAATCCGTATTGATGCATAATGAAAGCAAGAATATATAGTGTTTAAACATGTGAGCGGAAACTGGTAATATTATTCAATGATTTCAAAGTTGCAAGGAAATATCCTTATAAAAGGATGCTTCTATCTTTTACAGGGGCCAGAAATTCCTAATTTGTGATAAACTGATAATCATCGAATGATCACACGTGATTGAAAGGTTTCAATGAAATCGCAAGATTTACCTAATAAATTGAAATGAGTAAAAATCAAGAACACTGAATCCAAATCACAGCCTTAAATGAATGCATTTTGTGCTCGATGGTTGGGCAATCTAAACAACTTTAATTATTGATGAAGCTCATATATGTTATTGTTACCATAAGATGTACAATGTTATGCAATATATTTTGACGCCATGAGACCTTAAGTTACTTTAAATATGAACAAGCATCTTAGTGCAATCCATTTGGTATTTAATGCAATACAGTATTTCCTCAAGACTCAAAAATGCAAGTTTGGCCCCAGGTGCAAATTCAATCATCCAAAAGATAAAGCTGCTCCTTTGGTAAGTTTCATTACACTATGACGTGTCATTTTGATTTGCATTCATGTCCATATTAATTTATATTGATGCAATTTTGCAGGCTGCTTTAGAAAACACTGATACTTCTGAATTACCAGAGAGACCATTTGAGCCCCCATGTGTGGTATAATAATTTCTTCACTTCTAAAGACTCTTTGACTTTTCCCATTTTACTCATCTATTTCTTTATTTAACATGTTTATTTGTAAGCAGTTCTATATGAAGACTGGAAAATGTAAATTTGGTTCAACCTGCAAATTTCATCACCCAAAGGACATCACAATTACAGCAACCGAGGTAGAAGATGGTAATGGTGAAGCTTTTACAGTTGGTGGTGGGACAAATGGCAATGGGAATTTGGAACTTTCAATTGCCCCTTTTACCCCTGCCATGTTGCATAACTCAAAAGGCCTCCCCATTAGACCGGTAATACGTTTGCATACATTTCAATCATGATTCAAAAAATTTCTTACAAATATGAAAATGACGTCTTTACCCCTTGTTTCTTGATCGCTCAAATAGGGAGAAGTGGATTGTCCTTTCTACCTGAAAACTGGCAGGTTAGGAAATTTGATTTCTTAATTTTAAGTTACTGAATAATGTGTCCTAATTTTATTTATTTTTGATATAGTTGCAAATATGGTGCCACCTGTCGCTATAATCATCCAGAGAGATATGGCAAGTCTACATCAATTATCAATATGGTTTCTTGAGGAAATTGAATATATCTTTGCTTGATAATTGGTTTTGTAATATTTCATGCAGCAATCAATCCAGCTGGCGCCATTGTGTCAACTCCTGCTGCTCATTTGACTTTTGGTATGGTCAACCCAATTTCCGCTGTCATGCAAACTGTGGACCCACGAATTGCTCAACCAACGGTAAAGTAGAGATTATTTGATTCCTGTGCTTAGCTGTTTTTTTTTCTTTCTGGTTTACGTCCAAAAATAAATCTTTTTACAATTTTGGTCCTTATGTTAGTGGTTTCCCAACACTTTTGGTCCCTGAACCATCAACTATAACAGCCCAACTGTTAAATTTATGAAAATGACCGTTTTGCCCTTGTATACTTTATCGCATCTGTTTTTCATGGTCAAGGAGTATAATTAAACCCCAACACAATCCATCTCTTTCCTTGAGAAACCCTAATAACCGAATTCAACCAAATCTTATAAATCAAAGTCAAACCAACCCAAATTCAAAGTTAAAGATCTAACACCAAAATTCTAAACCAAATCAAATAGTCATATCAAAATCAAAGCAATGAAGAACAGAAGCACATGGACCTTACTATTTAAAAAAAAAGAAGATAAAACCAAGTTATTGAATGAAAATAAAAATAAAAAATTTAATTTTCATTCTTTATTTAACTTTTGTTGCAGCTTGGTTTGGGTCCAACAGTCTACCCTCAGAGGCCTGGTCAGATGGAATGCGATGTGAGTATTTATATAAATTCAATTTTTTGTTTTATTTTTCCCTTATTTGTTTTCTAAATTTGCTCTTGTAGTATTATATGAAAACTGGGATATGCATGTTTGGAGAGAGATGCAAGTATCATCATCCTATTGACAGGTCAGCACATGCACAGTCAGCAAATGAATCCCAACTCACTGTCAAACTTACTCTTGCTGGTCTTCCAAGGAGAGAGGTATACCTTGTTTTATTATTCAAATTTTTACAAAAAAAATAGTCGCACCATGACAAAAAAAATAGTCACACCATGAAACATCATCCTAAGATTCCATATTTACCCTTGACATACCTGATAACGCATATATAAAAAAGAAATTGGTGGAAAAGTTAATAGATTACTACCTACTTCATTCGATTATGACAAAGGGTATTTTTGGAAAAGAACTTGTTATGCATTGGATTTCTTGCGTGTGAAAAAGACATAAGTGTCCTTGTCGCCTTCATCATTGAACAGGGTGCAATACACTGCCCATACTACATGAAGACAGGGGCTTGCAAATATGGGGTGACATGCAGGTTTGATCACCCGCCACCTGGCGAGGTTATGGCGGCTGCAACATCGCAAGGACCATCCGATGATGTCAAAGAAGAATGAAATTCCTACTCTGCCCCTTTTGACTTTTCATCTTGGATGTTTTAAAATGTTTGTGGTTTGATTTGATAATCACCTTTTTCTTTCTTCTTATTTTGAGAAGCTTTTAGGTTTGAATTTTAATTTATCTGATCAAGAAAAATGTTACTATCTGCTAAAACTTTTGTTGATCGATGCTTGATGTTATTTTGATGTTAAATTGCTTAGAGCAACTCCAACCTTCACACAATAAAAAACACTAAAATGGTGTAATTTTCACACTATATATTTTTTTTTTCATTCCAACCATACACTAAAAACATCTCGCTAAAAACATATTTTTAATTTATTAATTACAAAATATTTTTTTTGTATTTTTTATTTGTGAGTTCACAATTAATATTATCATCTTTATTGAAACGATTCCTCTCAAAACAACCATTTTCATCCTCCAATTTTCCTACTAAACTCAAAAATCTTTGTTGACAATTTCCAAATCAAGTTGAAGAACCGGTAAAAATGAGTCTGCATTTCAATTATAGTTTCTATTCTTCAAAATCAAGAAAGAGATAGGTTCTTTCAAATTTTATTATGAAAAATAAATAAATGAAATACAAGATGGCAGCGATAAGGAAGGAACAATGAAGATGAAATCTAGTTTTACTTACTTTAAAATGAATTATATGTGTATAAAATCATTATTATATTAGTTAATGTATTTGGCGTTCATGAATAGTGTCTCAGCATTTTTGTGTGTTACTGTTCATTATCACTATTTTGCTGTTGAAGATGGTGGTCGGTTGGAGCTCTTTTGGCCGGCAAATCACCATTTTGCCGGTCCATTGGAGTTGGTCTTAGAATCAATGCATGATCAGATTATGTCAATAACTAGATAAGAATTGATATAGATCGCATGATCATGTAAAATGTTGAAAGCATGCATGTATAATGTTCTTCAAACGGGATGAGAGAATTAGTCAACACACTTAACAACTAAAGCTAAGAATTATGATTCATATAATTAATTGGGATTTTTTTCCTTTTAGAATGACATGCTATTACAAAGCTGAATGTTTTAGTAATGTTTTAAAAACCAGTTTTTTAGTTGAATCAGTGTGGTTTGTTGACTGGTTTTCGGTTTGATCTTCGGTTTCTAGAATTTTCATGTTTTTTTTTTCCTGAATACACAAGTTTAAATATTAAAAATACACTTAAAAACATGTTGCAGTTCACTCCAAATAGTTAAACAAACACAACCAAAAGCTTTACATCACATACATCAAAAAGAAAAATGTATAATACCGAAAAAAATATATTTTTAGATGAATACATACACTTCAAAAAGCTTCATAACATTTACCATGCGTTTTTAATTCAATTTAAGAGAATGTTATGCAAAATGTTTCATTTCCATGTGTTTTCATTTAATTTAATCGGTTCAACCGTTTTTTTTTTAAAATCGGCTGGTTTGTCTGGTCAAGAAATAGTCATAAAACCAGTGTTAGTTGAACCGTTCACTTTCTCGGTTCCTAATCCAAACGAACGATCTGAACTGTTATTAAAATGTTGCGTTTTGGATTCATACCCGGGAAAACTCTTTTTTAGAAGTTTAATTCTTAAATGATCAACATTAAACATCCTTGATGGTGGTTGGGAAACATATTTTTTAAAGTGTCTTTATTTTCACAACATTAAATTTTATATAAATTATTCATGCAATGTGATATATATATATATATATATATATATATATATATATATATATATATATATATATATATATATATATATATATATATATATATATATATATATATATATATATATATATATATATATTTATTGAACATGCATTTTGGTGACAGAAAACAACTCATATTAACAATGTAATTAAAATTGCAAGCTATACATTATTGTTAACTAATTCAATTCCATTCATTTGTCATTTCTTACCTATCATCTAATATGAACTAATGAATCGTTTTATTCCAACAAAGTAATCAAATATGACCGTGAAATGATAACAGTTGCATTCCGTTACTCTCGGTACATTTCACTTTCTTATCATTCGATTTTCTCTAATAATTCCAAATCTAAATTTTCTCACGCTTATTACTATAACAAAGGGTTTTTCATATGAACCCAAAATACTCACACAAACACATACAAAATGACATTATTGACATAAATTAGATCTCATATTTTTTTAAACCAAACCAAAAGATTAGTATATAAATGCCGATCAAATGAGGTGGAGAAGATGATAAACATTTTCTCCCATCCCACATTGCTTTTGCGTGGATAAATGGGTACTTGTTTTGCTTAATAAAATATGTTTTTTTTTCTTCATTCTTTTTTTGGAAAATAATAATTTTAACATTTAATTTTTGTTTTTGAAGGGCGACGACATAATCTTAATTCGTATAAAATATAACAATTGATGAGAATAAAATCACAACATTAACGCCTGTTATTATTATCATTGTTTTTATAAATGTTGGCAAAAAAACATCGACCTTGTGAATGTTAGTTCCATAAAATCCCGACAAAGCAACACGTTCAAATAATAAATGTTGAAACTACCCACTAACGGAGACTAATATCAAGTTAATCATATATTTTATATGTTTTTAAGCTGAGTCTAAATTTTTTTTTTTTTTATTTAAAGATTTTTTGAGCTAAGGTGGCTAATACGAAGAATGATGAGTAGACATCAAATGCAAAATGATGATCGCAAACATCACATAACAAATTAAATCAAACAAACACTTACTTGAAATCCAAGTTTGATAGGAGTAGGAGGGTCCGTCGATGAAGATAACGCCATAAATTTCCTCGTTGATTATTCTCGATTGAATGTAGTTCCTTAAACCACCACACCCGATAGATGGATTTAGATAACAAAATCAATGTTCTTATAATCTTCAATTGTATTAGGGATAGGGAAGAAAGATAGAAAGTGAGATGAGGAGAGTAAAATCTGATTGAAATCCCTTAACTGGTTTGTTATATACATAGGAGAGGCATAGAGAAATCACCATTTAGCCCTTATTATGTTAGGTCCATAAATCAAGTTAAGTAAATATGTTGTTTGTTGTGTATACATTAAAATGAAATTAGATTAAGACTAAATAACATTTTTTGTTCTTGAATTTAAATAGTTTTTTTGGATTGGTCCAGTCAAGAATATCTTTGTAGTTATGGTCCTTATTGAAAGTTTTAATAACGTTTTATGTCCTCTGCTCATTTAAAATGACTACTTTTCCTTTAGGTTATTTTTACATGTTTTCTTATCATTTATTTATATAATTATGCCATTATTAAACTATATGAGCCTACTATCTCAACCATACCCCTCTCTCGTTGTCGTTCTGCTGACATTCTCTCCTCACATCATAGATTTGGTGGTCGCATAAGAAAAGAAGACCTTTACACATTTATTCTACATTCTCTACAAAAAAACAATATACCAAATAAATGGTTCATAATCTGAATACAGAGTTGTGAGAGGACAACTAGACACAAAGAAAGCTCGATATATATATATATATATATATATATATATATATATATATATATATATATATATATATATATATATATATATATATATATATATATATATATATATATATATATATAAGAAATCCCTAAAAGCGCGTCGCGCCAAGGAAAAGTGTGCCGCGTCCAGGGCTTATTCACAAGGTGAAACACCTTATCAATGTCTTAATGAATAAAGTTTCCAACTTGATTCATTAAGACACTCCAATGAAGCAAAATCTAAACTTTTTTGTTCAAAATGACCTAGTTAACCCACATAGCTTGCACGACTTAATGGGAAGGAAAAAGATCCCAACTTTCTTAGTCCAAAACGTCCAAGGGACATTTCCAAGAGCTTAAATGGTGCTAGAGTTTCTTCATCTTCAAGATCACCAACAAAATTGACTAAAATGTGCCAAAAACAACAAATAACAAGATCTAGCAATCCAAAGAGCAAGTTAGGAACTTTATACTCACAATGTTCCAGAAATAAAGCAACTTTGATGGATCTATACTTTCTTCTTCCTTCAATGACATCATGAGAACTTCAAGATCTTCATTCTTTACTAAAAAATGGTGGAACAAGCTCACAATTTAACCATAAGCTAAAAAAATGAGAGGGAGAAAGATAAAGATAGTTAATGTGCGTTTGGTTGTGAAAATTTTCCCAGTTTTTCAGGAAAAATTTTCAAGAAAACGGAAATTTTGAAAACACGTTTGGTTCGTTCAGTTTTCCAAAGTTTTCTAAGAAAATGAAAATTTTTATTTTTCCAAATTGTATGCAAATTTGAAAAGTGATTTTTACAGTTTCCCAAAGTTTTTAAAATTTCTAAGATGGAAAATGAAAACTTCATCGTTTCCAACCGAACCCGTTTTCTAAAAATTTCATTAAAAACTACAAAGGAAAACTCAACTTTATTTTTCGAAAATATTTTCTTGAAAAATGAAAACAATTTTCTGGAACCAAACACACCCTTAGGGTTTTTGGAAAATCACCCAAAGGGTCATAGATGCTGAGATTGGGCGAACCCTATTGGTTTAATGACCTTTAAATACTCCAAAAACCCTAATAAAACAGTCAGCTCACTGGGTTAGAAGCGCGTTGCGCTTCTTAAGAGGCGCTTCACGCTTCTTATGATTAATTCCAGATTTTTCAGCAAATGCGATAAATGGTTTCCTGTTTCGCCCCATCATTGTACTTATTTATGGAATATAAAACTCTCAACTAAAGAGTAAAAAAACATAATTGAAACTCGGATGACCGAGACCACCATTAGTCTTCAAATGTTGTTTCTAAGCCATACATAGGCTAAAAAAAATTGATGATTTTTTTTTTGAAATATGCATATTAGTGCATGTATGCACATTTTGTATTTCTTTATAATTTTTCAAAACAAATACAACAATGAGACTCTGATGTCAATGTTTAAAAGAATTGCACCTATAAAGTGTAAAAAACACACAAAAAATAAATGTGCATATATATATATATATATATATATATATATATATATATATATATATATATATATATATATATATATATATATATATATGCACATTTCTGAGGGTGACTCAACCAATTTGGGGGCTCTAAGCGAACCAAAAATATGAAGCCTTTTGGGCTTCACTATACTTATCGTTATAAACCTCATTTTTTTTCCAGATTTGGAACCTAGAAATAATAAACTAAAAAGTTTATAAACGACGGAGTTAATTTTCATCTTCAACAATCAAGATTGCTTACTGTGGTGTGGCCTATCAGATAGTTAGTAATTGACTAATTAAGATTTGAGATATATTAATATTGGTTTATTTTTGGAGAATATAGACCCTTTAGAATTGTAGGCCCTAAACCCTAACTTAGAAAAAGATAAGGTTGAGTCGTCTCTACGTATTTCAAAAAAAAAAAAAATGTTTGTCAATTTTTTTTGCTTACATCTATCTTAGAAAAAAAAAAGGTTTTAAATAACCATCTTTTTTATTTGATGACAACAATTGGTTTCATTCCCAACTTCAATAACAGTATCAAAGAATATCTTACTATTGCAAATTCATTACACGTTTAAGATGATGTGGCGTTGAAGCAAACCGTATGTTTCGTTGAGTTTGTGGATAATTTGATTTCAAAACTCAAGAAACCAAACTCTCAACAACCGCAAATCTTCAGCAGAAATGGGAGACTTGAATGCTCTCTCCCATGGCTACAACGTAACGGCAGTCGCATTTAACCCTATCGGCTTCAACCATAATCGTATTTCCTTCAGTAATGTCGCAATTCGTAGTTGTATCCCGTTCGAATCGCGTAAATCTACCAATTTTGTTCCGTTATCTGTTTGGACGCCCAAGTTTCTCGAGATGAAACGGAGGAAGACATCTATACCTTGTTCGTCGTCCTCAACAACGTCTCCGGCAGATCCACCGGTTACTCCTCCACCTCCTCCACAACAATCGACCAAAACAGAGGAGGTAACGCTTTATTATGATTTTCTGCGCTGTTAATGTGTGGATGCTGTTTACAGTTTGTTCAGTAGCTTGGATCTGACACTTAGAGTTGCTCTCGTTTTATCAGAATGTGCCAAGAAAGGGTCCTGATCTGCCTACGCTTTTCAGGAGATTCTACAAAGTTGCTGCTCCTTATTGGTATTCCGATGATAAAGTTCAAGCCAGAATACAACTGGCGTCGGTGTTTGCCCTGACTTTAGGAACCACCGGCATCAGTGTTGGTTTCAATTTCCTCGGTCGCGACTTCTATAATGCCCTTTCTAGTAAGGATTAAGCACTTCATTTTCATTATTCTTAATTTCTTATTGATGAATGATGACACAGTATATATTTGAGTATGCTAATCCATAATATCCGTAAATTGTGTTAGACAAAGATCAAGCACAGTTCACCACGCAACTTACATACTACCTTGCTGCTTTTGCTGGTGGAATTCCGGTGAGCACATTGCTGCATTCTTTTAGGTATTGCTCATCTGTCATCTTGAATTTTATTACCACTGTTGCTACCATAGGGTGTTATGCTTCTTTTGGCTCTTTGTATGTGATGTAACTAAGTGCAAATGTTGGTGGAATTGTATTTGATATGATTACTGTTGATATGATTTTGTTTAGGTTTTAGTCTTACTCATACACATCTTGTGGTTTTTGCAGATTTTTGTGTTAAGAGATTATGCAAGAGAAACTCTAGCTTTGAGGTGGAGATCCTGGATGACAAACTATTACATGGAGCGGTATCTCAAGAACCAGACTTTTTACCAAATACAGTCCCAATCAATCATTGATAATCCAGATCAACGAATTGTTGATGATCTAAGTTCATTCACAGGAACATCACTTTCATTCTCTTTAACACTCTTCAATGCCATAATAGACCTGATATCTTTCAGCAACATACTGTTTGGCATATATCCACCTCTTTTTGTTGTTCTAATAGTATATTCACTTGGTGGAACAGCCATCAGCATTTTCCTTGGGAAGGTAAAGATTTCCATCCTCATAAAACCTTTAAAAAACATCTCCCATTTTTTCTGTTCTAACTTATGATATTCATCAAATGGTGTATTAGGGTCTTGTCAACTTAAATTTCATGCAAGAGAAAATGGAAGCAGATTTCCGTTATGGTCTTGTACGTGTTCGAGAAAATGCCGAATCAATTGCATTTTATGGTGGTGAGGAAAATGAAATCAAACTCCTTTTGCAGAGGTTCCGAAGTGCTTTTGAGAATCTAACTGTATGAAAACGAAATCCCTAATATACTTTTGTGCTTACATCGACTTATCTGTTTTTTTAAAATGTTTCATTTATGTCAATGTGCAGCAACTGTTGATATCTTCAAGAAATCTTGAGTTTTTCACCAGTGGGTATCGCTACCTGATTCAGATTCTTCCTGCTGCTGTTGTTGCACCAATGTATTTCTCTGGAAAGATTGAATTTGGTGTCATAAATCAGTCTGTTTCCGCCTTCAATCATATTCTTGGAGATTTTTCCCTCATCGTGTTTCAATTTCAGTCCATCAGTGCCTTTTCAGCTGTCATTGATCGATTAGGTACATCTATATCATTTAAATCCTCCAACTTCAAGATCCAAGCCCTAAACTTTACATAATCAATCATTTGCAGGGGAATTCGATGATGTTTTGGACTCAACAAGTTCTAATGGTACTCCGGAAGCCATGGATGAGATTCAACTCACATATTGCAACGTGAAGGATTTATCCGAGTCCATGAAAGCTTCAGACACCCAAAACTTGTTGGAACTGGAGAATTTAATTGTACAAACTCCCACAAATAAAGCCCTTCTTATCAGAGATTTATCACTTGAAGTCCACGAGAATGAACATTTGCTGATAACTGGACCAAGTGGGAGTGGCAAAACCTCTTTGTTAAGAGCTATTGCTGGTCTTTGGCGAACTGGAAGTGGAAAGATCACATTTTATGCTAAATACAACACGAATCTTAATCAGACCATAATAACAGATGAAAATAAAGAAAATAAAAAATCAAAATACCGGGATTTTAAAGGCGTATTTTTCCTTCCCCAAAGGCCGTACATGGTTTTAGGAACCCTCCGACAACAGTTGCTTTATCCAACATGGCCCGATGTTTCAGATTCCACGCCACACGACTCTCAATCAAAAGGTATGCAGTCTTGAAATCCAAACTTGTGATCACAAACCAACACCAATAAAAAAAATATATTATACAGATTCGGAGCGTGTTAGCGAACGGGCCCCACAGCCTACTACAGACGAATTAATTCAAGCTTTAGAAGATGTACATCTTGGGTACTTGTTGTCACGTTTTAGCGGTCTCGATACAACCAATGAATGGTCGAGTGTTCTTTCACTCGGTGAGCAACAACGTCTTGCATTTGTGCGTTTGTTGCTTTCAAAACCAGATCTTGTTCTCTTGGATGAATCCACCAGTGCCCTTGATGAACCCAACGAGGTACTTAGCATCCTACTTTTATTTTTTTTATTATATTTGTAGCAACTTACTTGTATATATATATATATATATATATATATATATATATATATATATATATATATATATATTTACGTGCAGGCTCATTTGTATGAAAAAATAAATGAAGCGGGTGTGACATATATAAGTATTGGCCACCGGAGTAGCCTTACCAAATTCCATAAGAAGGCGTTACGTATCTCCCCCATGCCTCTCCACTCTAACCACCCAAATTGGTGTGTAGAATCCTTGTAACAAGTTGTTTTATGTTTGATAAAGCTAATAACATATATATTACAATGGATGAAGAAAGATATTTCAACATAACATTCATGCCTTTTATTGATTTCATGTCTCTATATTTTTATTTTTATTTTTATTTTTATAATATAATACATGCATTTATTTATATTTATATTTATTTAGAAGACAGTATTTAAATAGGATTTCCCAAGTTATTCTAAAACTTGCATTATTTGTGTAATTTCATTCATGATCATCATTTCTCACAACCTCCACCACCAGATACTATTTCCTGTATCAAGAGCTCCACCATTTACACCCCCAACTTGTTGTGGACCGGTTGTAGCTGGCGTTGGTGCATAGGTACTTGTATCTGGTGGTGCTGCGATAGTTGTAACTACAACCGGTGTAGTTTGTGTTGGTGTAATACAAACTTGTTGAATCATTGGAAATTGAAAACACATGCCTCCTCCAAGGGAGGGCTTCTCCTCTCCAAGAAGCTTTCTGCCACCAACAATGTTATTTCTGCAAATCAAAAACCCAAAAAACATAACAATAAAAGCCTTAGGAACCATCATGTAATCTAGCCTTTTACCCTTTTATTAATGAAATCAATTGCAAAAATTGCATGTATATATAGGGATTTATGTAGACACCAATTTAATACGACAGTTGAAATGTAACCTCATCAACCAATCTTTGCGTCCTAAATTATACCTATATATTTATAATTCAAAATTGACAAAACCATCTACGTTGTTTTTCTTTTACTAAAATTGTTTATTTATATCCATCTTCTTTCAATATTGTGATGACATCATATATCATAAACTTACCAATATTTCTAAAAACTATACCTTGTTTTTGCCAACTATTTAGAAAATTAAAAACATCAGTCGAAGGCTATATAATCACCAACTGTGGAGGATATCTCATTAGGTATTTTTATAATGCAATGATTGTACATAACAATGAATCAAATAATATCTTCAGTTCATAATTTGGTTTGAGACATATCCTTAATTTCTTCTAGGTCGAACAAAAAACGGCAAATCGAAAAATCAAACATAAAACCAAAGTTTTTTTTTTTCTTTCTATTTTTAAAAACCGGAAATTTCATTTTGAATTCTGTTTTTAGTATGAGAAAACCGAACAAAACCAATTTGTATGAAGTCTTTAAGAAAATATATTTTGTATGCATGCATGATTTATAAATGAACTCTGCATAATATAAATAAGAGATAAAGTTGTCAGGTGGTTAGCGCTTTCGACCTTCAAACTTGAGCTCTGAAGTTCGATCCTATTTTTTTCCGGCCACATTCAAGCAGTCCCACATCGATCATAAGATGGAATCCACTCCCAATCTCATCCATTACATGGTAGCTTATTACCTTTCAACTATGAGGAGTCCCACATCGGATATTACAATATTCGTCTTCCTTCTCCTCTATATATAGATTTATCAAAGTTAATGAAGTTAGTTTAAAGGTTTGTGGTCTAAATTTGTTAAACCCTAGAACCAAATAAAATTTTAAAGCCACTGACCCGAATCGATCGATTTGGGTTTGGTTTTAGATTTTGAAAACCAATACTATTATGTTTGGGGTTAAAATTGACACATGCTCACCCCTAACAACTCCCTCAAACGGATATGATGTCAGGGCGATCAGGTTGAATGACAAAGTACAACCAACAACACAAAGAACAAAAAAATAACTCCGAAACAGATTCTTATCGATAATCGAAAAAACTCCCTAACAAACAAGGAAAACGAAATACTTATAAGGAGAAGATAAACTTCATACATTAACCCTTGAAGATAAGAATTCATTAGGATAAAATTCTTAATCAATTATCTCAATAAAATCCAAAAAAATAAAGTCGTCATAATAAAAAATTAGAAAACATGTTTTTGAGGCCCTAAACGATCCCGAATGGCCGTAAAACATGATATGTCATAGCAAAGAGATAAGTTTTCTTAATCGGCCTATTTTACTCGTCGTGTGTAAATTTCGTCTAATTCTGTACTGTTAGACCACTTCGGCATATGTGTTGTTAATGTTATCATATTTTTATTCCTACTGGTTTTGACATCATCAATCAATCCATGCATCAACACTTGTACCACCTGCATCATGCATCAACACTTGTACCACCTGCATCAGAATATGCAGAGGTCTAGCTTGTAATTTAGAACAAAATTGCTCGAAGATGACTTTTAGTGAAGATGTCCGCCAATTGAAGCTTTGTTGGAATAAATCGAGTGTATAACTTTCCCAATGATACAAGCTCACGAGCAAGTGATAATCAATGTCAATGTGTTTGACTCGTTTATGAGATAGGAGTTTGACAGAGAAATAGAGCAATCCAGTTGTCGCATAGTATGGTTGGTCGACCCTGGGTTACACATTGAAGTTCACGAAGTAAGTGAGTGACCCGGACTATCTCAACAACAATATCAGCCATTACATGACGAGAGACGATAGATTGTTTCTTGATAAACTCTTTTCCAAGAGATTGGAATAATCGTAAATGGACCACTTAGTTTCTAGACACCGAGTCTAATCTGAGAGCAATCAAGAATTATGGGATCGGGTAATCGACTAATCGCTAAAAGGATAAACCAAAGGAAAGCGTTTTGTGTCAAAAAAAAATTAAACACTGCTGTTTTCAAAACCAAAACCATTACCAAGATTACCAATTCGTGAATCATTTCTTGTTCTTCTTCTATGTTTTCATTCCCCCATTATTCAAATTTATTGTTGGTTTAATAGTCGTCCTCCCGTTTTCTATTCTACGTTCTTCGGTTCACACAAAATCCTTATTTGATAAAACACTTCAATGATAAATAGTTTACAACTCCTTATTAGGTTTGTATGCATGATTCAAATTTGAGTTTAATAGACAAAGTGTGTGTGTATATATATATATATATATATATATATATATATATATATATATATATATATATATATATATATATATATATATATATATATATATATATATGGGAAAAAGGAATATACATTACAGCCACACCTAAGTTTAGGTACTAAACATCTTGAAAATACATTGTTTTACTATATAAAGATTACGGTTAATGGATTCACGATTAATACTTCAAGATGTAAATTCAAGATCGACACAATAGGGTTTAGGGTTTAGATTTAGGGTTTAGGGTTTAAGGTTTAGATTTAGGGTTTAGTGTTTAGGTTTAGGGTTTAGATTTAGGGTTTAGGGTTTAGATTTAGGGTTTATGGTTTAAGTTTAGGGTTTAGTAATGTTTACTTGGATGAATTAATAAACGATAATTGTGGAAAGAAAACAGAGATGGTAAAACGATAATGAAAAAAAGAAATGTTGTGGAGGATGACCAAACCGGGTATATTTAGCATGTTAAAACGACATATTTTAGAAGTTTAGTACGGGCTGTAATGTATATTCCCTATCCCCTATATATATATATATATATATATATATATATATATATATATATATATATATATATATATATACTAGGGAAGTGAAAGGTTCGTGCTAAGAACAACCCAAGACCGGTCCAAATGTAAGGGTTACAAATAAATTCAAACAATATTCTTAATAAAAAAGTACAATCTTATAGTTGTGTATGTGTTCCAAAGCACAATTCTTATAAAAAAAATTATAAGTATAATGTTATAATGGAATGAAATAAAAGTATAATAGGATTATTGCGGTATAAATGAAAACAAACACCAACTTGTCAACTTTCCAAATGACCGTCAATTACAATATCATAACAACCTCGTATAAGATACTTGTAGAAGTATTTGTTTGACTATTTAATATAAACACCCAAAATGATTTTACCTTTTCAGTGTTCTCCAAATCACACCTTTGACTACGGTGGGCTTTGACCTTTGAAACCTTGTTGGTTTCTTGAGGATGATCTACACAATACTGCATGTGATCCTTCAGTTTGGACCTGATCATGAAATATGGGAAGTTATAAACACATACTAACATATGCTAATTAATACATACAAGAGTACAATTATTTTGAAGCTTCTTTTCTATACAAACCAAAGTTTCAGTGGTCTAAAGCACAATTGCACGGCTCATTTTTTAGGATAAAAGCATAGAAAAATTCGACAACTATTAACAGTAATTATAGGTTATCTAATTTGAATTGTGTGTTAAAGCCAACCCATGTTACCCGGTTAACATTAAAGATTTAAGTGACGGGTTCTTCATGGATGTGAAATTAACGAAAAATGCATCATTGCAAAAGTAAAACTCATCGAGTTGGACAAACAAGTAGATGACTTTTATTTGATAAACCAAACTTTAAATTATTCATAATCTTTCTTGTAGAGAGTTGTAATTAACAAAATATAATTTCCGTTTAATCGGATCCACTACATTTACTTCAATCATAATACCCATGATGTACAAGTTCATTTATATTTGAATCGTACATTATGGACTTATATAGTTATAAAAGTATATTTTCCAAAGCCATCCATATTCCCATTATGCACGAAAACAATGTCCAAAAGCTCATCTACAAATAAAAGTATGATGCTATAACAAACATATAGAAATGAAAGTACATCACTATTTATTGCATATTCAGAAAAATAGATTGTTGATTTATTCAAGTAATAAGGAGAAATAGAAAATTACCTTAATATAGACAAATATTGTTAATGAGTATGAGACTTGGTGTCACCATAGAAGGATAGACCTACAAAAGATGGTTATACCAAGACTGCAACACCGATGACCTGAATGTGCATTCTTATTGATTAGAACTTAATAAGTATAAAAATTATAAAAAATGAAATAATATGATGTTGGAAAAATTAAAGATTAATTTATGAATTGTTAGTATGTATTTTGACTAACTCAGACGCTACCAAAGTCCGAAAGGTGTATTATTTCTATTAGAAAATCCTTTTTAACTAAAGGAAGTAATATAATCTTTCTTTTCTTTCTTAATAGACTTGATGCATAAAGCTATACATGAATGCTTCTTTTTAAGTTAATGAAGATGGAACTACTTAATACAGAAAGTCGGGGAAGAGGCTTTCCTCATTAAGTTTTAACTATTTTCACAAATTTGTTGTCATTTACTATTTTCACATATTTTCTGTTATGTTTTTTAAACACTGTTCATCCATTCGAATTTTTATCCACACAACATAAAGGAATAAAAGAATCACCACCTTAGAATAAGATAATTATAATGGTAAATAAAAACTACATACTATAAAATGAAATCAATACCTTCTTTATCTTAGGCCTAGAAAACTACTTGATGATCCAGGCCTGCAAAAAGCATTAAAAATGAAGGAGCCAGTGAGTTCCTGTAATTAAGCATAAAACATAGTTACATATTAACCTTTTGACTTTTCATTTAATTTCAGTATGAGCTTTAGATGATTACCAGATTGTCAATGTTAGCCCCCAACAACAAGAAAGAGCAAAATTGCCTAAGGTTACCAATAAAAAACTAATAAAAAAAACAAACGAATCTGAGTGCATCTTCATCCCTTGTTCATATGGTGGATTCCGTTCACAAAAAAGAACCATTTCGAATAACTAAAAGTAAACATAAAAAAATTGAAGATGCTTCGTAGTGTTAAACCATAGAATTAGAAGATAACAGTTATGAAGATGCTCTATAGTCTTAAATCATAGAAGAAAAAGAAAGAAATAAGGTAAAATGGCTTACCTACTAATCTTCAACCTCGATGGTTTTATTGAATAGCTTCAATTTTGAACTTCCATCTTCAATTTCAAGTTTGTTGGGTTTCATTTTCTAAGCTTGGGTTTGTGTTCTCTGATGGTGTAAGAAATCCCCCATTGTTTAACTACAGTTAAAAATCAACAGGACAACGAACATTTGGAGAAAAAGGGAACCTTCCTGAAAATTGCCAAATAAGAAGAGTTGAGTGTTAATGGAAGCAGGCCAGAGAGAGATAGAGAAAGAGTTCAAGTTCACTGGAGAGAAAAAGAAGATGAAGATAACAGAGTGTTCAAGATTTGCATGCATCAGGCGTCTTCTTTGAGACAAAGCGGTGGGCATAGAGAATTACGACCAATTGTCCTCTCTATGAAACAGGGCGGTCTTCAAACCGAAAGGAGACGATTACTAAGCTCAACCAGTGTCTTCTAACCTGAAGGTATGTTAAACCAAAATACCCTCTAAAATTCCAATATGCAGTTTAAAAGATTACAAAATGATAGATGTAGAACCAGTGTTAATCGGAAGAGAGAACCCAATACAAGATGATTTATCCTTATCAGAACCAATCTTATGCAAAAAATGGTAATAAAAATCTACAAATTACCAAACAAATAGTTTAACCTGAGTGTGAAGTAGAGATAGAAGAAACTTGAATGTACTTATTGGAGCAAACAGAGTTGTTTTGGTTATGGTAGATTGTAATGAATCCATAGAACTCTACTTTGTCCGAAGATGAGAGAGGATAGAAATTTAGGGCTCAGATTGTGGTGAATGATGGAACCCTAGGTCGAGAAAACAGAGAGAAAATGTCGATGGGAGGTGATGGTGCACTCGTGGAGAAGGAAAAAGAGACGGAGAGGCCGAGAGGGAGAAGGAAAGAATAAGACGGATGTTGGGAAATGGGAACGATAAGCGGTAGCCGATGTATAATAGCGTGGCACATACTCCCATTCAGTGGAATAGTACTAATCCATCTATGGACTATCCAAGAGAGAAAAATAGAGCGGCAACCCATCCATCAAGACCCGACCCGGAAGAAAGCAGCTTTTAACCAGCCTGCTTAAAATCATAAAAAATACCCATAAAATTCCATAGAAATCCATCAAAAATCCCGTCATATTCCACATTCATCCACCTCGCCCCATTTTCCCGTCGTATTCCACACTCATCCACCTCACCCCATTTTGCTCCATTCTTAAGGCATAGTCCTTGTTTATAGAGAACCTTTAATTCTAAATTGAAACAAAACACTTCAATCCTTAATTTTCCACCTTTGATCATTTTGCTGACATTATGGTTACCAAAGCACATAGAAACCTAAATCCAACATATTTATTATTTCTTCCTAATTTTTCAGCAATTTAAAATTTTAAAACGGCAAATCTCCCTATCCCGCAGGCTGATTTCTCGAATTTTCCATAAATTATTCCCTTTTCCTCGCAAATCTCCAAACCCTTAAACATCACCCCCATGGATCGAAAGTGAAGAAGAAGATTTACACTTTCTTTTGTTCTGATTTGAAAATCACAAACACAGACACTTCACAAATATTATGATTTTCAATCAGAGAAGATCTTGACCAAAGAATTGGCGATATGCCCTTCACCAAAAACGTATTTCAATTTCAATTTTGCTCTTCTTGATTTGATCCCATAAACCAATACATATCGTCTTCTCTCTAAACCTAGCCGCCACTGCACCACCACTACCACTACCATCGATACTGAAAAGGAAAAAAGGAAAAAGGGTAGAACAAACTACAAATAAATTGCAGAATTGAGAAGCAAGTTTAACTTCAAATTGGAATTCGACTACGACTTCATTCGATTTCAGAGGTCTGTATATCAGAATACTCATTCCCCGTCTCTCAAAATTCACCCATCCCATCTATGTTACTTACCCTCACACTAAAACCCTAATCCTCTTTCTTGCGGATTATTATTATTTTTTCAACAGGTGGGAGTAATAACAAAACAAACTTCTATCAGTCATGTAAGTTCCTTTTATGCGAGTTTTTCATAGGACTCCTAAGTTTATATTCAATTACATGTACATATGTTATATATATTACCAATCTATTTTCTAAGATACTTGCAATAGAAAAAGGAGTTAGACACCTGAACAATTAAACCTACTCAGTAAGTTTCTCAAACACCATCGTTCACACATACTGATGCAAAATCAATTTTACGTTTATCTTATTCTAAACCTAAACCCGATTCTTTTAGTTTCTTGGGGTTTTTGATTTCAGAATCGCCTGACCTTTATTCCGCGGGATGTGTTCTACAAAATGAAGCTATCTGACGAGGGTTCCCACACTTTGTTCAGTTTTCATCTCATAATTGTTAATTCAGTCAAGGTTAACACCATTTTATTATGAAAATTAATACAATTTGTTTCCTTTATGGGTGATGTTTTGATGCATGTATGATTTTCATTTTCATCTCTTAAGCTTCATATATGGTCTACAGTTTCATTTTTATTTCCAGCCATTGTTAAAAGAAATGTAGATAGGATACATTGCAGTAACTTCTTTCCCTTTTTAAGTTTGTATAATACTAATTTGTGTGGATTCATTGTTTCCAGGCCTGATTGTAGTTTTTTCTATTTCGTATAATGGAAGGATTGGTATCTCCACCTTCCATCCATGACTTCTCAACATTATATTGGAATGATTGACCAAATTCCATGTATTTATACATGTATTTATCCATGACTTCTGAACATTATATGGGAAAGATTGACCAAATTCCATGTATTTACACATGTATTTAACTGAAATTTGTATTGTGTTTAATGGATTTTTTTGGGTGGTTTCAGTGACTTGGATGAAGACCTCAGGACCTACAACTAAATAATCACTCAATTTATTTTATAAGTTCCTAAAAATTTAGGATGGGGTAAAGGACACTGCAAATTGTAAAATTGTTGAGGTAAAAGTATTTCTACTTCTTTGGCATTGAAATTTTGTATTTTTTCTTTTAATCAACATTTCCATGCTTGTGATTACATATTTTTGTATTGATTATATGTTTTTTATGCTTTTGAATAGTGTCATGTTATTAGTCTTCATTACTTGATATTAAGGAAAAAACCGTTATGTTAAACTTTATAGCAAAAAAAACTGTGTATAGCAAAAAAAGTCACATATTTTCTTCAAAATAGAACTACAAAGTCGCAACATTTTAAACATGACATTATGGTAACAAAAGATCACAGTCTGACCGTTTTGATCATTTTGACCATTTAAGTATATTTTGTCATCTTGGTCATTTTTCTCATTTGAATCAGGTAAAACATATAGTAAAAATTAGTATTTTGGTAATTTTAAATTCGACATATAAGGTACAAAAGAACACAGTTGGTACTTTGTCAACTTGACCATATAATACTATTTTTGTCATTTTGGTCATTTTAATTAGTCAAAACATATTAAAATTAGTATTTGGTCATTTTAAACATTACATTATAGGAACAAAACAAAACAATGCATTCTAGAGATAAGTTGTCCCCGCACTAATGGAAATGAGCTTGAAATTACCTTGTGACATGAAATCAGCTTCATTAACTTTAGAATTTGAAAAAGTACAGGTTTCATCTAAATTTTATTATTTAAAAGTGTGCTCAATTTACTTGTACTTACTGTTTTGTTACTTGTACCACATGTTTTCTTGCTTATAAATGAGTATCCACCAGATGCTAACTAGGGATTTGACATCCCATCTGCCATAATCAGCCACCCCGACTTCTACAGTACACACGCATGCAATATAAACAGGACAATTCTTCGATCAAGTCACCTATGGTGTCTAAGATGCATGTATTTAAATGCAAGAAATAACAATGTACTTTCGTTTACTTGTATATTATAACATCCTACTTTTATTTCTTTCTATTGCAACATTGTACTTTCAAATGATTCCTTATTAGAACAGTATCCTTTGCAAAATCTAACCAATTATACCATTCAAATTGCTTTGTATTTGAACTGTATTATTATAATTTGGTAGATTTTTCAAAGTATAATGTTTAATAGGAAAAATGAAAGTATGTTGCTATTTCTTGCATTTAACTGAATATTATTTGTCAAAGATTTTGTATCCTCTATATTTTGTTCCATTTCACTATTGTGTCTATTTGCACGTATTTGAGACTTTGTACTTGGAAAATATTGCAGGACGAAATGCAAGAAATAGCAACAAAGAAGTGCTTTTTGTTCCTTTGACTACCCTTGATTTTAGCATACCTTACAATGTAATCACAATTACATGCATTGTTTTTGCGTTATATTTTGGGTCATTAATGAATGCACTGAGAAGACGTGTTGGCAAGGAAGAATGACTTTTGAAAGAAAAGGGTAAAATTGTTTCTTTATGGAACTATACTATCCATTTACAAATTTGGTGTATGATTTTGTTATTCAACTTTAATTTTGTACATTTTAAGTTATTATTTATGTAATGATATTCTATATGTAATATGTTATATTATAAATTAAATGGATATTAATTTATGGTATATATTAAGCTAAAATTTTATTTTTCTTACTTATTCAATAATTTAATGCTTTTTAATAATTTAAAGCACTATAGTATTGGATAAAAACACAAAATTAACGTAAATAAAAACACACAATTAACATATTTTATATAAAACATGTGTAATATTTACTTAATGTATTTTTGTTCATTTGATAAAATAAAAAATGGTTTTTATAGTAAATAGTATATAATTTTGGTCCAAGAAGTGGTGTAATGGATTGAAGATGGTATTATAAAACACAACCACAAATCTTAGCTCCAAACATACTTAGGTGTTATTTATTTGTGTATTACATGTACAACATCCAATTTTATTTTTTCTTATTCCATTGTTGTACTTAAGATACATAGTGCCAAATATCTTACACTTAACATGGACATTGTTAATGTATGTTTTTATCATGTCAGTTACTACTCATTAATGACATTAAGATTGGAAACTACAAACATCATAACTACTTATAGACTAATGGTTTTCATATAATCCATATAGTACCTAATTTTCAATTATTAGTTTTTTGCATTACGATGGATCTTGAGCATTGATACTTGATAAAAGCATTAGAATTTATAATTACAAGTAAGCATAAAAGAAGGCAGGAGATGTCAAAAGTATGTATTTTTATATCAAATACTTTCATTATCAAGAAAAAAATATCATGTCACTTCTAATTTTAAGACAAAAACAAGATGCTACTTTCAATTTGAAGGAAAAAAACAGCATGCTACTTTAATTTTAACGTAAAAGTAGCATGCTATTTCAAAATTCAATGAAAAAATAGCACACTAAATTCATTTTATAAAAAAATAGCATTATATTTTCCATTGTTAGACAAAAATAACATGAATTTCATTTTAAGCCGAAAAAATAGCTTGCTACTTTCATTTTCTAGACAAAAATAACGCTCTACTTTAGTTTTTAGGGTAAAAATAACATGCTACTTTTGACACCAAAAATAGCATCCTATATTTTAAGCGAAAAAAAATCAACATTTTTTATTGATTTTTATAGCATCTTATATTTGGTTTTTAAGATGTTTTAATATTATAAATTTGTATGTAGCTAAAGTGATGGAATGAAGCTTGCATAAAAAAAAAATTAGAGCCTAAGTCATGAAGGGACATTTTACTCAAATTGGTCAAAATGAGATTGTTTTGTCATTAGGTCAAAATGATGCAATAATAGCATTTTCAAAGCAATTTGTCATTAAAACGGGCATTTTAGTATCAAGTAAAATGGATTATAGCTAACGATGATAGACTTGCGGAAAAAACGTCTAATGTTTTAATAGAATAATTGTTTGCAGTTTATGATTAATGATTACAATTTTTTTAGGGTCTGTGTTATTTTTATAGCACAATTTTGACCTGATGCCAAAATGGCCACATTTTTGTCAATTTTACCTTTTCAAAAACTATCTCATTTTGACCAAAATGTGTTCGCTTTAGTCCATTTTACTTGATATACAAATGTCCATTTAATGGAAATACGTTGCTATAAATTGCTCTGGAAATGCTCTTTTTGCACAATTTTGACGTGATGCCAAAAGTTGCCATAAATTGCTCTAAAAACTATCTCATTGTGTATGTGTCTTTGTGTACGGGCCTTTGTTAGTATGCATAATAATACATTTCTTATGTTTTCTTAGGGTGTTGGTATTTATCAAAAGTTTATGTGCTTATAGGGTCATTTTTACTATTAAGGTTGACAAATTCAAGTCCCGTCAGGGACATATGTGGATTTTGGAGTAGTTTAGGAGTAAAGTTGATTTGCCTTTCCAAATGAAAAAATAAAAAATATTCAATAAGTTAAAAACTACAATCATTTCATAATTTTTTTAAACTACAATTATGTCATAATAATTTTTAAGTACTGTAATTAAGTTTAAAACTCTATAAAACATAGTAATGTACTTGAAAGTAGGATTGTTATAATAAACATATCACCAAATGTATATTGCTCCTAATGCATTGTCTATAAATATATAAAAATAAAATTAAACAAATTTGTTTGAATTATATAACTATAATATGATAGATTTTTCGTAATACAACGCTAAAATAAAAATAAGTGAATGTGTGATGCTACAAAAGAAAGTAAAATCGGTCTATTGTTTCTACATCCATATTTCAAGTAACTATTGCTTATTTGAGACCATGTAATGTTTAATCAATTGTATAGAGTATAGACAAATCATATTATACAAATAACCTTGCAATACTTGCGTAGACTCGTCTCCACTCATGATCAGTTATATGTCGTTTCTCGCGTCACCGGTAAGAAACATGTTGTCTACAAAGAGATCCTTCAACAATTATAGATATTCACACATTTCAATATTACCAATAACGTCAAGTATGTTTTCTGTTACTTTATCTTATTATTATTATTATTATTATTATTATTGTGCAAGCTTTTTTATTTTTTATATTTTTATATGTTCCCCGGCGTTTTACGCGGGTCATAATCTAGTATATATAATATATATATATATATATATATATATATATATATATATATATATATATACACACACACACACACACACGACATGTGTGACCGCGCAAAGCGGCGACGATAAATAGTTTTTTTGGCAAATAATTTCTTACGGTAAAATAATTATTAAATTTATTATTAGTTATTATGTAATAAAAAATTACCAATTTTAAATAAAATATTTACATTTATACCTTATATTTATATTGTCTGTTTATATTATTGATGTAAATTAATTAATATTGATATCTAGTTTTAATAAATATAAGTTCATTTATATAAATGAATTTAATATTTTAAAATTTTCATTTTGCTCAAAATTGAATTTCTTAATTACTTTCCTTAATTCAAGTTTTGAAACTTTTGGCAAGTATTAATGAATTATTTATGTATAATTGATTTAATTGTACAAAAAACTTTGTAACCTATACCTCTTAAAATTCAAGATACGACTAATTTATATGTCTGGGATTGAACCCAGGACCTCCTAGTTAGTTGTTAGATTAGAAACCTCATTATTAGTCAAGTGGCTAGCCCCAACTTGTATATAAAAAATTAATAAAAACCATGCATTTTTACTTAAAAGCAAATAAAGTAAGCAAGTTGTTTGCTCCCAAATCTTTGAATATTTCATTCCATCGACCACCTCTCAATATATAACAAATTCAACACTCATAATTTGGTAAGTAACCTATGTAAATTAGGGAAAGGATTTCCATGATAAATACAATATATCTTACATAGAATATACATGTCTATCACAATTATAACTAGTGGAATTAGTGCTGGTGGAAAGAGTGGAAGACACAGTGGGGGAAGATCAGTTTCCGGTGGAAGTGGAAAACACATGCGTGGTTCAAGGCAAATCTTCTCCTTTTCAACAAGCTTTCTACCACCAACAAAATCAATTGTGTTGGTCAAAAAACCAAAAAATATAAAAACAAAAAGCTTAGTAACCATCAATACATGTAGCCTTTTCTTGATGTTCTACTAGTGACTTGATATAAGAGATAACCAAATCATGTGTTGTATATATAGGGACTCATGTAGACAGTAATTTAACATGACAATTGAGATGTAATTACATTAAACAATCTTTGCGTCCAAAATTATACATAAATATTAATTATGCCTATTCTATGTAACCAATACGATTTAACAAAACATCCAAGAATTTCTCTTTATTTTTCTTTGATAAAAATTGTTAATTGTACGCTTATACCCATCCTTTTAGTTTTTTTTAATATTGTAGTGCCATGATATATCGAAATCTACCAAAATCATCAAAAACTACGCCATATTTTTGTGACCTTTTGAAAAATCATAAACCTAGTTTTTTTTAATTGAAGTATACACATAATTAGTGCATTTTATTGCAAATTATTACGGATACATTTGGTCGTGAAAAATTTTCTAATTTTCCAAAGAAAAGAGAAATTAATGTATTTTATTGCAAACTATGCCACACCCACATCCCCTACCTCAATCCCCACATCTTCCTCACCCCCACCCCCCACAACATCGTATCCATCCACCTTATATCCTCATACACACCCATGACCCACCCCACAAAATCATGAAAGATATTTGCAATCTTAATATCATAATAGTAATAAAAATTGTCTAATTTGAAAATGCTTTCTTTTTATGTTTATTTTTAATTATACATTAAAGATTATGTTCATAATCTTATATTAAAACTTTGTTTTATTTTTGCTAAAATATGTTTAATATTGTAATATTTGGAAAAACAAAAAATGATAGAAAATGTACAACCAAAAACGTTTTCTAATATCCTAAAATGGAAATTGAAAACTCCGTTAGTTTCAACCAAACAAGATTTCTAAAATTTTCTTTAAACACTGAAAATGACAACTTTCCATTTTTTGAAAATGTTTTTTAAGAAAATAAAAATAGTTTTCCACAACCAAAAGATCCTAAACTATTATATTTTTAAGAAAAGAAAACAATATTTTTGTCAATCAACCAATCATGAAAAGCTCAAATTTGTAGTTTTTCTACAATTATTTGTTAGCAAATTATAACTCGAATATGAAAGATTATAGCAATTCATTTCATACACGCTTTTATTCTAACTATTAACTAAGTTTGTGTATTATACATTTATATATTATAGTGAAATAAACGTCGCAAAAACAAATATAATTGTATTGTCGCTTATCAAACGTCACAATATGAATTTCATTGATATGTCATCTATCATAACTCGTAAATACTTTTCAAAGTACTAACATGTTGGTTAAATGTTCAACAAAAATCATTGTTTTATCTTCTATTTACTAAATAAAGTATGTATGATTAAATTAATATATTCCATTATAAATTTATGAGTAAATTACAAATCTGGCCCAGTGAGTATTTTGTTTTGTTTTTCAGGTTTAGCCAAAACAAAATAATCATTTAAAACGGGAAAAGGTGAATCGGACCCGAAAGTTTATAGGGCTCTACATGCGACTCTGCCTATCCTGCCTATCCTCGGTGGTAGTCAATTGACTTGTTCTTTTACATAGCATCCTTAATAAAAAAGATCATTAAGCAATCAGCAGTAGCAAATACATTTCACCCTTTTTGGAGGTCATTAATGTGATGCATTCCTACCTCACCATACCCCATTCCAATAGGATTTCCGATTGTTGTTATTTTATTAAGCAATCACACAAGACAAAATTAAACCCATGATTTTCCTAAAACTAAACCATTACGTTTTCAAAATCAAAACCGTTACCACATTTTTATTCATGAATCTTGTTCTTGTTTTTCTTCATTGTCTTTATTCATATATTATGTAAGATTTGTGTTAGTTTATAAGTCTTGCTTCCTTTTGCTATTTTATGTTCCTTAGTTTACATTGAACCATAACTCATTATTAGTTTTGTATGGATAATTCATATCTGTTTGTACCGATGCTGTTGGAGATCTAAAATATTTATGACTTGTTAACAATGGTGGCAAGCTTATAGTTTGAGTTGATAAAGAGTAAATAAATATAGATGTTACCATGGATGGAGATATTACAAATGCCTTTATTGATTTCATGGTATATATATATATATATATATATATATATATATATATATATATATATATATATATATATATATATATATATATATATATATATATACTAAATAAGAAGATATAAACATGCATAGTTGATACAAAGTCAAACCATGCATTTTTACTTAAGAGTAGATCGGGACTTAGCAAGCTGTTTGCTCCCCCACTTATTCTATAAAGTTGCATTTACATTATAAGATCATTTGTCATCACCGATGTTGCTACCACCGCCACCGCCGCCGCCGCCGTTGCCGCCTCCTCCACCACCACCGCTGTTGCCGCCTCCTCCACCACCGCCATTGCCTCCACCGCCGCCGCCGTTACCGCCGCCGCCGCCTCCTCCATTTCCGCCACCACCGCCACCGCCTCCGTTTCCACCACCGCCGCCGCCTCCGTTTCCGCCACCACCGCCGCCGCCTCCGTCGGTTCCATTTTCGCCATTGCTGTTGTTGATAACATTGTTAATAATTACGGCAGTAGTAGTTCTCCGTCCAAGAGAAGTCTTCTCATCTCCATCAACCTTTCTACCATCAACAATATCAATCGTGCAAATTAAAAAACCAAAAAATACAACAACAAAAAGCAGCTTAGGAGCCATCATATAGAGTATAGAGTATAGACAATTCTTAATGTTCTACTAGTGACTTGAAATAACATGTATATATAGGGATTTGAGTAGACACTAATTTAACAGGACACTTGAAATATAATTACAACTAGCCAATCTTTGCGTCCAAACTATACATAAATATTGATATTATACAACCTATATCAAACAAATTTCTCTTTATTTTTCTTTTACTAAAAATGTTAATTATATCCATATTTTTTCTATTATTGTAATCACATGTCATGATATATCATAAATCTACCAAAGTCACAAAACTGTACCATATATCTGTGACCCAAAGAAAAATAAAAAACCTACACTGAAAAATGAACAAACCATGCTGCAAAGCTACTTATGATTCATTATTGATTTAACTATTCTAGTAATTTAGTAATTTACGGAATAATTCACAAGTGTGAACTAATGAAAGAACATGAAGATTTAGAAATTGTTTGATATGCCTCTCTTACTGAATCTAATAAGGGATTGGGTCTAACTCGGTCAGATTCATCCTGTTTGATATCATTATAGAAACCTTTGACTCATTTCAGTTTTGACTCCTCTGGTACGCCTCTTACGGTTAAATTTAGGGATGTGCCTTAATCTGTCGGACATTGAATCGATCAACAAATATCAAACAGCCATTGCACTCTTCACAGTCTAACCAGATGAAATTATACTTCATTCGTCCTTTTATAAGAAAAAAATCATTTAAATACATGAAGAAGTCAAACATACGTCTATATCATGTCCTTACTTGAAGAGTCTCAAGGTGATATGATATTGAACACAAATAGCACTGAAATTCATCTCTTATTCAATAACGAGCTGCTAATTTATATCCATTACATTAAACGGTAACAAAAGAAGAAATAGAAAACAGGAGCTAAGAACGGACTTAAACGAAAAACCAAGACTGACCAGGTAAGCTGCCAAAATTCAATGACCAGGTTACGAGGCCCAAACATAAAACTAAACTGGACTAAAAAAACGCTAGCCCAAAAACTGATGAGATTTCTAGGTTATAAAAATTACATATGAGCGGAAAAACACTTAACCCTTAAGTTCACATGCAACCTAGATTGGATCTATGTTTTCTCTATTGATAACAATTATTTATGAACATCAAGAAACCCTAAAGGAAGGCTATGAAAATCAAAATTCATATTAGATTAGGGTTACATACCTTTTGATTATTGTAGCAAATAATCACACAAATATCCTTTTGAAGTTCATTGGAAAGCAAGCACCAAAAGCTTAGTGCCTCTAATGGCTTGTACCCAAAACCCTAGTAATTAGAAGACTTAAGGAGAGAGGTGAAGTGTAAGGTCACACATTATGATCTGATAAGTCAAACTAGTTTTACACGTTGTCCACCAGCGTTAGCGCCAAAGCCAGCTCCATCATAGCACCAGTGACAACGTGTCCACCTTTGTATATTAGTCGGTTAACTATTGTAGTTATAGAATAGATATCTGATCTGTAATCTTAGTGATTAGGATCATACTATACATAGATTAGATTACATCCCTTAAATAAAGGGATTTCCATTATTGTAAGCGTATATAATCTTGTATTAGGGTTAAACCCTAATGATGTTTTGTGCACCGCTTTGTGCGACCGTTCTCTTTGTGAGAATTTTTCTTAGTGAACAACAATCTTTGTGATAATCCTTTGTTCTTCATTATAATTTGTTTGTATCCGATCTACGAACCTTCAAGTGGTATCAGAGCAGGTTTTTTGATACATTCAAGTTATCATGTCTTCTGACTTCTCCATATAATTCAAAATCCTCTACAGTAAACAAGATCCCTCATTTCGTTGAAAATGGTCCACACGTTCCCATATATCAACCTATGGTCGAGGATGTGGCCATCAGTCCAAAGAAACAGAAACCAAAAGTCAAAGGTTTTATGCCTAATATCGATGAAGTCCTCTCTGAGGAATACAATAGTAGCTTCAGCACGTTTCACGTTGATCCTTTTCAAGCTGCAAGGGAATCAAAGATAAAAAATTGGAACCCCTCCTCCATGTTTCAGGGTCAAGAGCACATCTGATACTTAGACAATGGTTGCTCTAGGCATATGACATGTCTCAAGTCTCTCTTGAATAACTATGTGAAGAAAGATGGTCCTAAGGTTACATTTGGAGATAACAGCGAAGGAACTGTCAAAGGCCTTGGAACAATAAAGTGAAAAACGATTGAGCTTAAGGATGTGTCTTACGTCAAAGGTCTTCAGAACAATATCATTTCAATCAGTCAACTGTGTGACGCTGGTTACAAAGTCCATCTCGGCTGTGATAAAGAAAAAGTCATTGACTCAAAGAACTCAATCGTGCTCACTGCTTTCAGGAAAAATGACATTTACATGCTTTCTTGACTTTGCTTCTTCTCTTTCTAGAACTTCTGAACATCATTTTTATGATTTTTTTTTTCTGATTTAAATAAAAAAAACAAAAAAAAATTGCTTTTTGGTTTAAAAAAAATAAGATTTCTAACTTGTCTTCCAAAGGAGAATACATTGTATGTTTGTCTAATGTTTACTATGTGTTTTCTTCTCTCTTGACCTCTTAGTCACTGTATCATCTATCTTTTCTTTGACGCTAATCATTTTTACTCATCCTTCGGAGAAAAGATCATCTCGTCTAACCTCCCCTTCCCGTTTGTGCAGGATCTTCTTATTGAAGTTGGTTTTGCATCTTTTCTTCAGCACCGACATCCTTCTTCTTAAAGCTGTTGGTTAGGTTGTGCGACATAGAGCATATTATGGTCGACTCAAGATAAGGAAGAACTGTGTCTAAACTTGTTTTTCTGGACATTCTTCTTGCCTCTTCCTGCAGCCTATTTCTGTTGCAATGGGATGAAGTGAACCTAGGTAGCATGGAATGACTAATTTCCATAGACGCTCTCAATGTCTCACCTCTTCCTATCTGAGATCCAAATAACACATTGTCAAGACAATGGTCCTCATCTATTCTATCATGATTCACAAAGAATGGAACCTTCGAGTATAGTCTTGTTGACTCTCATAAATGGACTAAACCATCTATTGTTGACGAGTCACTCACTGTCAATGATTCACGCTGATTTCATCTCAGCGTAATTGAGACATCCTATTTCTTTCCCACAAGTCTTCTTTACAGAGATAAATGATTCACTGTGTAATTCCACACACTGATAAAAGTTTGAAACTTTGTGCTGATGGTTAAGCTATGTGCCATAGTTTATCACACACACACCAACCCACTCTTGCCCTTAAATTCTTCTTAAAGTTTTATGATTCAACGTATGATACCAGACGCCGATGAGAACTTGACAAATCTATGTCGATGGGTATATCATGTATTGTGATGTATTACACGCACCTATCCTCTCTTGACCTAAAATTTTTCTATCAAAGAAGTTCATGATTCACTGTAATAACCATACACTGATAAAACTTCGAATCTCTATGCCGATGGATACATTTAATCAACAAAGTGTATTACACGCAACATTCCCCTATTGTCCTTATTCTTATAATAAAAGAAGTTCATGATTCAGTGTAACAAGCCATACGCTGATGAGACTTCGCAATACTATGTCAATGATTTATAGCAAAATCACACACTATTAGGAAACATCACAATCTCACCTATCATTCCGCTGCGTCTTATAACACGCTGTTCATTCTCGCTACTAGTGTATCTCGCTGACTTCTTGGTTCACTGATTATAATGGTAGTTTTTGGATAACGATCAGAACGTGTAAAGTCATCTTGGAATACAAGATTTTTACGGTACCTATTTCTCAAATGATGATTACGTGAAAAGGTGGAGGCTTTTAGAATATAAATAAGAGATTTCTCTCTCCTAGGTCACTTTTACAAGTTCCCCAAGCATTCGAAGCAAGTTCCCTCAGAAAAATCCTTCTCATCATCTTCTCCATTGTTTCAAAGTTCTGCTACCGTGTTCAAGCTTCCCTCTAATATCAACATGGTTCGATTTCTATACGCTTTTGTTCCGATTGCAAATGTCATCAAAGATCCCAACACTCATGAGGCTCCCATTGTCATTCAAGCAACCAACGTCGCCTTCTCAGACGTCATCCCAACTCAACATCAAGACTCAAGGATCGAGGATTTTGTTCAATTCATAAAAGCTGACCTCTTTGCTACGCCTTCTACGATGTTCCAGAGCCCTTCTATCCAAAACAAGTATGTGAGTTTTATTACTCTTGCATTGTCGACGTTAATGCTCAAACTATCTCTGAACTGTTGGAGATGGTCATTCTAGGGTTTTATCTTTGCAACCTCTATTCACCAAGTTCTACTTCTTCCTCAATTGGATCATTATTCTGAACCCCTTCTAAAGTAAAATACAGATCTATTCATCCACCCATGGGCTATGACTTCTCCCTTCAGTGTAATCGTAACCCAAATAAATATACCCTTCGTCAATGTTTTCCTGCTGGCTGGAAATATTTGATAGGAGTCATTGGCAAGTGTCTTGGACACAAGACTGGTAGCTTGGACCAGTTGAACTTGTTTGAGCAACGCATTCTTTATGCCATAGGTCGTAACAAGAATTTGGATTTTTCTCAACTCTTCTTTGATCAAATGGTTGAGTTCATAAATGGAAATAAAAGGCCAACATATGTCTCATCTCCTCGTTGGCTCGCATTACTTTTGGCTCGCACTGGTATGGGTTACAATATCAATCATGGAGAATCTTTACCACTCCCAGTTCTCTCATCAAAAACCAACAATGATAGCGTTGTTGAAGGAGATCCTCATTTGACTCAGCGTATGGAGAATTGGATTCAGAATCCATATGAAATTGAAGACTCACAAGTTGCTCACATGGTAGACCCTAAAAATGACAACGGGGATGAAGATGAAGAAGAATCTAATGTTGAATCCTATGATAGCAAAACTGACACTGATATGGTTGAAATTTCAACTCAAAGACTGATTAGCAATTCACCTCCAAGATTAAACAAGCACATTCGCTTTGCTTCGACCTCTCCATCATCATCAACTCCTTTTGTCGAACCTATCACACATCGTGGATCAATTTCTCCACTTCAAATTGAAACCAAAGATTCGCCGATTCATGCTGCTGATGTTTCCAATCCAGCATCTACTCATCCACAAGCTGGAACTACCCTTCCGCTGCCAACTCCCCTTCAAGATGTTGCTACCTTCAGGGGGGAGTCCAGTTCTGACTTCCAAACAACAATTCTCTCTCAAATATCTCTATTGGTTTAACTGACACAATCTCTTAGAGAAAGATTAACCAAATTTGAAAGTGATGTGACTCACATTAAGCACATTGTTGCCCTGATAGAAGATGATGAAATGGATGAAGTTTCATCCCCTGACTCACCACACGATGCTCAACCTCCTCCACCTCCACCACCTCCGACTGGTAATAATCCTCCTCCACCACCTCCATTCCAACCTCTTCCTACTCAAAACCCTCCTCCTCGTACCCCTCCCTACCATTTGACACTCATCCTCACACTGATGATGCCAAAAGGGGGAGAATGTTCAAGACCTGTCTCTGGTTGTCATTTCTTCTAGTCAGTATTGTTGGATTAGTGTCTAAGTCCATAACTATGATTGGTATGTACTTGACCCGATTTGGCATGGTCCATTTGGGTTGCACTTCACCGGAACAATTTATATGGATAGTCTTTTGAGAATAGTATGTTTATGATTTATATTAATATATTATAAGTTGTAATATATTAATATGGAATCATATTATTTGATTAGTATTGATCAAGAATTAATTTAGTGATAAAAAAGGAACTAATTATATATGGACTCTTATATATATATATATATATATATATATATATATATATATATATATATATATATATATATATATATGGAATGGGCCAAGTTCATTTAGGTTGTGCTAAGCTTTCATGGATAATCCATGGAGTGTTTAACCCATGGATCCTATGAAAATGAAAGGTCATGGGTATTAGGGTTTACATGAATGTAACCCTAATCCTCCATACTATATAAAGAGGTCTTTGGCACATAAAATGGGACTAGTGTGTGAGGATACAAGAGTGGGCCGATTTCTAGTGTGCATTCTATTCTCTCAAGTTTTCCAAGGTGATTTTGGTGATTTGTGATTCCACTTTAGGCTTCCACACTATTGGGGCTAAGCTCTTAAAGATCAAGACTTCAAGCTCCATCAAAAGGTATGTTATCTAACTAGGCTTTTGTAGTATAGTTGCTTCATATTATGCTAGTTAGGATGAAACCTTGGAATATTGAATATTTTCATGTATAATAGAGAAAACATAGATCCAAGGTTTATAGGGTTGCATGTACACCATAGGAGTGCTAGAATGCTCAAAACCCATCAGTGGTATCAGAGACAGGTTTGTTTTCATTTATACTTGATGCAACAGCTTAAAAAACGAAAATTCTGGCTTTATGGGTACTGTACTCGTCGATTCCACTGATGGACTCACCGAGTCCATGAAGAAAATCATCCTAGTCGTCGAGTAGGTTCATACACTCGACGAGTAGGAGCCCCTGACAGCATATTTTCGAGTTTTAAGGCTGGAATTGGTCTAGAATCATTACCTTAAACTATTTTGGACTTATAAAACCTGTTTTTGATGTGGTAATGATTATGTTAAACCAATTTCAAGGTTGTTATCAAAATTTCAAGTTTTATGTGTTTTTATGTAATTCTTGAAATTGTTGATATGATTGTTCATACACTTATGAATTTTGGTAGATCATAGGAATTATTTGCAAAATTGTTTGTTAGTTAATTCTTGATCTAAATGCATTTTAATGTAATCCATAATTTGTCCTCAAGTTATGAATTACGAAAAGTCATTTCTTTTAAAGATTCATTAAAATGCATAGGTTACAAAATTGAAGAGTCTTTTTGTTTTATGAACTCCATAACTTATCCTCAAGTTATGGATGTTCAAGAGTCTCTTCATTAAAGTTTTTAAAACCTTAATTAAACTCATAAGTTATGAAAATCCAAAAGTTTTTGAATAGTTCAAAACTTGCCCTCAAGTTTTGGAATTTGTAAAGTTTCTCCTCATGAATACTTTAATTCCAAGTAAAACCCTTAGAATTTTAAAAGTTAAAATTCAACCCTTATACTTTATAGTATTATAAGTTAATAATATATATATATGTATAAGAATAAAGCCAGTCTTACCGTTAGTAGGCCTCATTCATGAAGCCGGTCTATAAGGGGGGTATAAGGTTGTTGCCTATAAAATGGCAACTTAATGGGTGTCCACTCTCACCCACCGCTTCCTTGACTGGTGGAGGGTCGTTAGCCGAACGGGTAGGACAAGGACTATAATTCTCCCTTCATTATAAGTATAATGATAAATATAAAGTAACTAAACCTTTTATAAATTCCCAATCTTAGTTACTTTAGGAAAATGTGAATTTGGTGCTAACCCATGAAATTACACTTTGCACTTTGCTTAAGTCGTTAGTGGAGCGTGTGTGGTTAACCGGCACACTAACCTGGATTTAACAAGGTAGGCAAAGGGTAACTTAATGTTTATCATAGGATCGGTGGAGCGCGTGAGGTTAATCGGCACATCGATTAAGTGATAAATATTAAGGGTACCAAGTATATTTGCATGGTTATTCACACCTTGTTTTGTGATCCTCGGCATCCCAGTCACAAAACTTGAGAGGGCACAATCGAGATTGAAACATGCCATTGAAAAGTTCAATGAATCTCAAAAGATCTAGGAGTTTCAAATCCAATTAAAACCTAATAAATTATTTCGTTTTTCATGGTGGAAATTGGTGAATCGTCATTCGCCTACCTTCAAATAGTTTACAGCTTGGATTACGACATCCCTCTTCCAAGTTATAAAATATTGTGTTGGGTCCTAGCCTTAATATTTCATATTGGGTGTTATATTAAGGACTTAAATCAACTAACTTGAATATCTCCCATTGAAGATGTCTGGTTCAGACAACTATGATCTTCCAAATCCCTAGGAACAAGCTTTCCTAATGAAGATGATGTCTCATGGTTGGTTCATGGAAATCATACTTCTTTACTCCAATTATTCTCCCTAACCCACAAGTTATTGAAAGTTTAAAGTCACTTAAGCCCTATTGGCAAGAAAAGTCGATGTGTGCTCACATCTTGGAGATAAAGTCACATATTGACAAGCCAGGAGAGTTGGGTGTCAAGGTCTTGAGGAAGTTGGTTCTTCAATCACTTTCTAAGTCACATAGTGAGTTCCTTTAGGACTACTACATGACAGACCATGACATGACCCTTAATGATCTTACCTATTTGCTTGATGCTGCTAAATCAGCAATGATTTGGAGTACTGGTAAAGAAAATTTGGTTGGAAGATCGACTTCCCAAACTTCCATGGACATTGACAATGGTAACATTGGAAGTCTAGAAAAGCTTTCTCTTCCCAATGGAAAGGGATTGGCCATAGTCAACTCGGTTGACCAAATGGTAAAGAGAAAGGCTAAGTCTGAGATTATCCCGTGTACCATTCCCAAAGGGTCCATATGTTTCTATTGCCAAAGGAAGGAGCATTGGTTGCGAAGCTGCCAAATTTACCTGAAAGATCATAAGGATGGTAAAGTCAAAACGTTTGACTCTACTTCAGGTAAAATCCACTGTCTAACTCTGTTAAGTTCCTAATTGTCGATTCTTGGTACATGATGTGACAGGATCAAGCAAAGGGAAGGAAGCCTAAAAGAAGAGTATGTTGAATCTGATCGTGAAGATGGATTTCAATCGCATGGTTCGAAGATCGGATTCTTGAGCTACTACTTAAGAGTTATGATAGATTGCTAGGAAATATGTAATAACATAGTTTTCATTTAAAAGTTGCATTGTAAGGAAAAGTTTTTCCGCATTTTATAAATAAATAAAATTTTGTTTTGCTTTATTTTATATCTCCTTGCAATGACATTTATGAAAACTTGATGTTTGTATGTTTCTAGCAATAATGGAAATGTGAATTTGATTCTTTCGTTTGTGGTAGTTTCATAATTTACCAAATAAGGAAAGATTCTCATCAACCAAGTTTTAGTTGGATAGAAACTTGGAATCATGCAAGTTGTATTGTATGGTGAATGAGAATTTTCATCTTTGGAAAATTAAGACTAGTTCCTTGTTCACATGTATATGTGAGTCAAGTGAAGGACTAAGGGATCGAGTACACATTCTTGTGCACTGGTCAAGTCCACCACAAAAGATCGATAAGATTATTCGTCATAATTTACTAAAGTTTAGTAAATATGGTTATACTTACAAGTTTAAGTATAATTCTGAAGCATTGGAAAAGTTTCGATGTATGGAAGAACGAATGAGAAGAATCAAATTTGGCAGAAAGATAAAAGTTTCTCAAATCTGAAAAGATGGGAGAGTACTTTAGTATCATGTTTTATGATCATCTTAATGATTGCGAGACCATATCACAATTCATCCTCTAGGGATATCTTAGTGCATTCTTATGGCTAAGAAGAGGAATCGTGAATTGTTGAATTGGTTAAATCAAAAGATGAATCATACTTCGTTCCAAAATTGAGTCTTAGAGTAATACTCCAAGATTGTAATTTGAGTGACACATCTTCAACAAGGTTTATTAACACTTATCAAATGTAAGAGTAAAATGTGTCCTACTCTTGTACATTTGAAATTGGTAAGTTGTGATGTTTTGGATAAAACAGAGACCAACTTAGGCCAATTGTGTGAAGTGTTTGTCTTGATAAGAATCCGCACTATCTCTTGAATATTTATTTGTCAAGGAATGGGTCTTGGCAAGAGAGTCTTATATGTCAAGAGGACAGTGGGAGTCTAAAAGATCTTGAAAGAGTCTAATCAAGAATAAAACCTGTAGTTTATCACTAGCACACGACTTGAGGTCTATAACCTATCGTGTTGACATATTCCTATTTTTGTGCCCATTCTAGTTAAAGTTGGCTTTGCATATGAGTTATGAGAGTTCTCAATTGGTTGCATAACAACTTGGAAGCAATGGCAGGCCCTTGTGCTGCCAGGTGGCAAGAATTTAAGATTGCACAAGTTCAGTCCATATGAGTTTGGATTTGTCATTAACCTTGTCTTATGATTATGGTTTTGACAAATTCATATGGATAGGAACTCATACACCATAAAATCTAAGTGTCATAAGGTTTCTGTACGATTCATGAAAATGATGGTGAGGAAACGCTTTCACTGAGTAGATTTTAAGTAGATAGCAATTGTGATATTTGCATTCTCAAAGTCGTTAGTGGAGCGTGTGTGGTTAACCGGCACACTAACATAGACTTGTGAGAAATGGCAAAGGTCTAAAAAATTGAGACTGTGAACAAGGCAGGACCCGCCTCAACCCGGTCCGCCCTTCGGAATATCCGGTCCGCCCTGGGTATGTTGGCCTACAGCACAAAGCAGGACCCGCCTCAACCCAACCCCCGTCAAACAACCATGTGCACATAAAACAACTAATCACATTACAATCCTTAACCAGACAAACAGTCTAACAGATCACATAGCATATCAACATCCTAACCAGGATTCTGACCTAACCGGTCACTAGCATATCATTACCCTATATACCGGGTACCGACCTTAACCAGGTCACTAACATAATACCATCCTAAATACCAGGATGCAGATCTAGCAAAGCAATAACATAACAAACAATACCCGGATTTCCATCCGATAAAGGGCCGGCCTTGGTGCCGTAGACTCTGTCGATATAGTGAGGATAACTCACCTGCAATTGCCGACTGAAAAGATAAGACCAAGCTGCTCCGACCACCGAAACGATCTTCACCACAGAACACTACCAAAGAACCGATTCCATAAATATCAGTATTACCAAAGTACCCTTGGAAATCAAACTGGTCAACTCTTGGTCAAAGTCAAAGTCCTCAGTCAAAGTCAACCTTCCTGGTTGACTCTACTCGCCGAGTCAACCCGTTGACTCGTCGAGTTCCTATACTCAGAAACTCCCATAACACGACTCAACTCACCGAGTCACCCCAAGACTCGTCGAGTCCAACGATCTCCGAGTCCCATACTGTCCAACTCACTGAGTCGCCAACCGACTCACTAATCCAAAGCTTTAACCACAAGAGGTTGGGTTCTGCGACCAGACTCGCCGATTCCAAGAACAGACTCGCCGAGTCCAAGGCAATCTTCAACAGACTCGCCGAGTTGTTCTTCAACTCGCCGAGTCCATGCACATGTTCATACAACTCGTCGAGTACACCCATGTGACTCGCTGAGTCTCTTCAGTTCTCAATCCATACAGAGGCTTTTCGAGCCATGCAGGGGTTCCAAACTGTAGATCCACCTTTCTAGGGCATAACCCCTACGTAAAGTTGCAAACTTTACATGAAACCAAGGAGTTAAAGGTCCAAATCACTCTAGGGCTTGGGTTTAAGACAAAGAATCCCCTCAACAATCCCAAAGGATGGTGCTTTATGCTTCCATAGCTCAAAACTAACCTAGATCCGGAGTTGCAACCTCAGATCTAGCCTCTAAACCCGAAATAGATCTCAAACAAGCTAAGGGACCCCAAATCAATCACCATGGATGAATCCAAAAAGGAAATAGCTTAGGATAAAGGCTTCTTACCTATGAGATGTGCCCAAACTAATGTAGACAGATCTACACAAGCCCCTTGATGCTAGCCTCTAATTCCTCAAGCCTCTTACACCAAAATCTTCTTCCAAGCTCCAATCTCCTCAATCAATGGTGTTTCATACGAACTAGGGTTTGCTGGAACTCTCAGGGTAGCAAGGGGGCTGAGGGAAGGATATAATGTTCTTTATATAGGGTGCAAACCCTAAGATTAGGGTTTTCTCTCTTCATCACCAACTCGTCGAGTCCTAGCCACCGACTCGGTGAGTTGGCCACTTAAACCTGCGACAAAATCCCGCTCCGACTCGGCGAGTAAGCGGACCTACTCGTCGAGTCCCTTCTTTTATTTACACTTTTGGCCCTTCATTGAACTTCTGAAATTTCAGGATGTTACAACTCTCCCCCACTTAGATTAGGCTTCGTCCTCGAAGCCTACTGCAGCATACGCTTCAGAACAAACCCCTTGCACTGCCGACTCCGCTTTCTCAATCAACTCAGGTTCTTACAACCCTACTTCTGCATCTCTCTTAAAATGGCTCATTCTCACGTGGCATCCTTGCCACTACTCCAAGCCGATCATCGACCTTTCAACTCAATAGCACCACGAATTAACCACGAATCACCCGATAATACTAACCCTTCATATCAGGGGCACGCTTCCGCGCCCTGCAACGCTAGATACCACAAACACCCACTGAGCTCTGCCAAGACACTAATCCATCTTCCTTCGCCCAAAAGTGGCGATAACCCTGATAACTTGTAACCTGGAACGAATCCTGTTCCACCCTCTGGTTCTATCCCTTACGCGCTGCCAGGATCGCATCCTTCGGCTCCCATAACCCATCAACCAAACATATCGCGTAACCACTCGTACCTGGCCCAAACAGCCTCGGGCTGGAATACCAAACACACCAGGTCCGATCAATCATAGGGTCCGGTCATCCTCATGTGATAGAATACCCCAGATTGAAATACCTCCACATACATAGTTCAAGCTTACATCCATACTCGGAACTAAGGACCTTGTCCTTGCGTCACCCTCGAACCCTTCGGTTCGACACAACGGAGTGCAACCCACTCACACATCCCTATCATGATCTCTAGGTCCTTGACCTCTGACTGTAATATCCTTATACAGTCCTCAGCACCGGTCCAGACTACTCCCGTGTCTGTTATCCTGCTGACTCACCTTCCTCTGTCCCAATCTCCAATCTGGAACCACTATCCTCCTCCTCTTCCAAGGAGACTGAAAACATGCCTGCGCATCATCCAACATTGCCACAACCTCAACGGGCATACAACCCGTATGTGCTTCCATATATCTGGCACAATCCTAGTGCTTACTACCAAGCACTTTCGATCATCCATTTACTCTGATGCCTTCCTCTCAGAGGACCCACACTCCTTCCGAAGCTACATACACTTCCTTTCCAGGAAGTCTACTCAACAACCCTTACCGCACCTATAAGTGCCACTGAGCTAAACTCCACTCTACACTATCCATGTAGAGCAACTGCTATTCTCGGACTCCCATATACTCCGAATCCGATCTCATAACTAACAAGGCCCACGCACGGCCTCCAGCCAACTTCATCATCATGATCAATACTTGGGGCCAGACCATATCGATTACTATTGCATGGTGACATATTCACTCATTCTCCTCCTACCGATCCACTAACACATACAGAGTCTTCAACATGACTGGACCGCCTTTCCAGGCCTTCAGCCTATCTGGACCACTCTCAGAACCTTCAGCATGTCTGGACCGCCCTCCTAGGCCTTCAGCTTGTCTGGACCGTTCCCCGAGCCTTCGGCTTGACTGGTACGCCTTCCGGCCTTCAGTCTATCCGGACCGCTCAAAACTATCGTATGTCACCCTGAACCATCCTTCCCGGGAATCTCTCCCATGCAGTCTGTTCTAGCCCTCTTGGGGTTCCGAACTCCAGTCCCGATCCCGGAATCCTTTCCATGGCCTAAACCTAGGCCTCACATCGACCAACTACCTTACCTCAAACCATGGTCTGTTCCCTGCCCCACTTGTGTATCACTTGCTCCAATCATGCCACACTCTCGGCTAACGACACTGATAAATCTAAGCAGCTAATCAACCCTGGATACTTGATGTTTTACCGGAGAATTTTCCAATTCTCCCCACTTAGTGTACCAACTACTAACTTCCGCTGACAAACCGACATAACTCGATCGACCTTACTTGATAAAGTTTCCCTCCTCTTCTGTCGGAACTAAATCCCTCCGGAGTGAGCAACCTCCACAGAACACTCTCCCGTCATCGCACATCCTGAACTCCAAGGAAGTTCGAATCTCAACTGAACACTTCTCGCATCGCAGTTGCTATTCCTAGCAACGAGATCGTATATCCAATCTCCCGATCACCTATCCTCTTGGATGCTAACCGACTACAACCCCTAACTACTAAGATCCTCAATCATACCATGATTCATGCGAAAAAGGCGAACAGATTTACAATACCACATAACCAACAAGATAACAAGATATCAAAATGGAAACATACCCGCAGCTGCATCTGGCTCTGCCCTGACCTCCTTTGCTGTAAGCTGGAATGCGCGTCCCTGAGCCCTCGGAGGCTCCGCTCCACCCTGACCCCCGCCAGTAATCCTCAAAGTGGCCGGTGCTGGAGCCTGCACCGATCCTGCAGCAAACTGCAGGCAGTTGGCCCTAAAGTGTCCAATCTGATGGCAATGATAACAAATCCTCATATCCTGCACCGGGGCTGACTGACGGCAATCCCTCGTATAATGCCCCTCTCTCCCGCATTTGCGACACGCACCACCTGATCGGAAAACTCCGGCATGACCCTTCCCACACTTCTCACAAGTGTGGCTGCTCTGACCTCCAACCCTAGAGTCAACGGTTTTGGACCGTTTCGGTGCCGGCTGCGACTGCACCGGGGCCTGCCTCTGCTCTCGTAATTGCAACTCAATCTCCAACTCACGCCGCCTGGCGGCCTCCTGCAACTCTAACAAGGTATCACATCTCTGCGTGGACACAAACTGTCTAATATCCTTCTTGAGCATACTCAAATACCGGGACATCTGAGCCTGCTCCGACGCAAACTCCGGGAAAAACATCGCCCTCTCAGTGAACATCCTGGTGATCTCCGTCACCGACTCTGAATCCTGCTTCAGCTCCAGGAACTCCTGAGCCAACCTCTCTCTCTCAACCCGTGGAACATAACGAGTGTTGAACATCTCCCGAAACTGATCCCAAGTAACCGCAGCCCGCTGCGCATCAGAATAAGTTCCCGTAGTCAACCTCCACCAATCCTTCGCTCCGAGCCTCAAAAGGTTCAGAGCACACCTCACCCTCTGATCCGCAGGGCATGAACACGTGAAGAAACAACCCTCCACGTCTGACAACCATCTCATAGGAATGATAGGATCCTGAACTCCATCAAAGGTAGGGGGCTTCGTGTTATCGAAGTCTCGATACTGAAAGCCCCGACCGGCTCCACCCCCTGCTGCTGTTACAGCCGCTGTAGCTGCCGCAGCAGCCGTCTCAGTGAGAGCCGCATAACGATCATCGAAGTACTCTCTCATAGCGGACTTAATAGTCCCAAACAACTCCGGGATCTGACCCCGGACAATCTCGACCACCCCCTCGCGGATGATCTCCCTGACCCGATCCTCTGTCAACATTGGCCCCTCCTGGCCGATAATCTCAGGTGCCACTAGGGCCTCCTGCTCACCCTGTCCTGATCCCGATCCAGATCCAGTCACGACACGCCTCGCATCCGCCATACTGCAATACACCAACAAGATCCTCAGATACCTCGCATAACCTCCGAGAACTAACCTCTAACCAACAACCTAGGGGTTGTGACTTCCTTGACACGCGTATGGGTCCTGTGCTTTCAGTAGTACGGGCCTATACTACCTTCCACACCTACCCATATTTGTCTCAAGTATCACCATAACACCCTAATAATATACATCACACAACGAATGCTTAATATCTCATAACTGGCCTCCCGGCCTCACACAACCCACCCATCCATGAAACTTCCACCAACCCTGCAGCACTAGTGTATGCTAGCCATACATGACGCTGGACCCTATAGACTTTCGAATATCCAATCCTACCCTAAGCTCCCAATCAAACAAGAACAGAACATAAGGCCAAATCAAACATTCTCAGGCTATAAGATCTTAATTATATACAGCCGTGATGCATACACAAGTAACTACAGTAATGATGTCAATATTATATAAAGGAAACCCCAGGCTAGCAGGCATCATGTAATCAGGCAATTCTATCATGCAATTACTGAAGATCCCTAGCCTAGTACTAGCATGTTGTTCTAACATATCACATAATCAAATAACTTGTATGGTATTTTGGGGTCTACTTACTGGCTCCGGCTGATCGTACCCTCTGCGTCCTCCTTTACTCATTTTGAAAACCTTTTGAAAACCATTTTTTTGAAAATCTCTCCTTGATTTGAGACTGGATTCACACGAATGTTCCTCCAGTTCACTTAAACCAAGGCTCTGATACCAACTTGTAACGACCAAAAATTTCAACCAAATTAAAACATTTTAATTCATTCAAAAACCATTAAGTTCATACACCTTGTTTTCAAAATAGTTTAAACATCAGAGTATCCCCCAGAACCATATCACATAAATCATAAAATATGAGGAGCGGTACGATCACTCCTTCGCCTTGCCACGATCTCCTGAAGTACCTGAAACAATACACTGAACTGTAATCCCGAAAGCTTAGTGAGTTACCCCCAAAATACCAACCACACATAAACATACTCATAACATATCACAAATAGAACAGCCATGAACATCAGGTCTACTGTGTGACTGGTCCGCCCGCACCGGGCCTTCAGTCCACCTGGTCCACCCTCCGAGTCTAGCCATGCACATCGAGTCTACAATGTGATTGGTCCACCCGCACCGGGCCTTCAATCCACCTGGTCCACTCTCCGAGCCTCGGCACGTCTGGTCCGCCCTCTTGGGGCCTTCAGCCTATCCGGACCGCTAGCTGGGCCTTCGGAATATCCGGTCCGCTCTAGGTATGTTGGCCTACAGCACAAAGCAGGACCCGCCTCAACCCAACCCCCGTCAAACAACCATGTGCACATAAAACAACTAATCACATAACAATCCTTAACCAGACAAACAGTCTAACAGATCACATAGCATATCAACATCCTAACCAGGATTCCGACCTAACCGGTCACTAGCATATCATTACCCTATATACCGGGTACCGACCTTAACCAGGTCACTAACATAACACCATCCTAAATACCAGGATGCAGATCTAGCAAAGCAATAACATAACAAACAATACCCGGATTTCCATCCGATAAAGGGCCAGCCTTGGTGCCGTAGACCCTGTCGATATAGTGAGGATAACTCACCTGCAATTGCCGACTGAAAAGATAAGACCAAGCTGCTCCGACCACCGACACGATCTTCACCACAGAACACTACCAAAGAACCAATTCCATAAATACCAGTATTACCAAAGTACCCTTGGAAATCGAACTGGTCAACTCTTGGTCAAAGTCAAAGTCCTCAGTCAAAGTTAACCTTCCTGGTTGACTCTACTCACCGAGTCAACCCGTCGACTCGTTGAGTCCCTTCTTTTATTTACACTTTTGGCCCTTCATTGAACTTCTGAAATTTTGGGATGTTACAACATGTCAAAGCTAGTGGGAGCATAAGTGTTATGCTAATAATCATCATGTCAGTGGGAGCATGGTAATTATGATAATTGTTGCAAGTTAGCAATATTAATTATAGAAAACAAAACTTTCAATTGGGAAAAGTTGTTTTGCTATAATTAAGGGAGTGGAAATTATACTTCATTTCGAATCTAAAAGCTTAGATCATGAGATTTTAATCAAATTTAGTCAAGTATATATATGAATGTTATGTTGGAATGGTTCAACATAAGGAAATTCTATATATGAGAACATTATTTGCGTTCTAAAATTCGATTGTGATTACGGCATCCCTTTCATAATCTGAATTTTGAGAACATGGCAAATAGAAATAGAAGTATTATAGCAAAAGACTGGTCTAGTATCATGTCTTTATGTGAGACATCATGAATCGTGTCCCATATGCTTCGGATATAGGATCGATTGCATGTGCTATAATATTCATCTGTTCTAAATTCTTCCAAATGTCTATGGCATTAAGAGGGAAAAAGCACTAGAACTGGATATGACTAAAGTGATTAAGCAAATGTCGACGACAATCTAAGGTTTACCAAAGATTGGTTGCTCAGGGACAGTTGGAAGTATGGTGTAAATTTTTTTGGAGAGGACCATATTGACATATTCTGAAAAGAGGCAACTCTTGTTCAGAAGTGATAGTCAAAATGGGAAAATGGAAATGTTCCCACAGGTGGAAGTTATCCATTAAATCTGTGTAAGATTAGAAAACTTAATGCAAGAAGGATGTTCAAAGCAATGTACTTTGAATTTGAGACTTCGTTTCCATGGAATTCCTCTCCATTGGAATACTCTGTAATGTCTGTTGACAAGTCTTTGTGACTTTGTGCATAATCATTACAGAGGACCAGTGCATATAAGTTTAAAATCTAACAGATTTCGGTAAATGGCAGAAATTTGGAATTCTTGCATTTGCGGTAAGGATTTGGGATTGTGAAATGAGAATCATTGGAATTATGTTCAATCGATCTATTCCACAAAAGTAAAGATCATAGACAAACATAGTGTGCGTACTTGGTGTATGGCATGACTATTGTTTAGAAAACATAGTGTGTATGCTTGGAGCATGGGACAACTATTGTTTTAATTCAATTATAAAGTTGATAATTTGAAACAGTATGCAATGAATAATGTGTAATCAATATGGTGATAAATAAAAGGTGTTATATTTATATTCATAACTTCTGAGACCATATTAGATTCAATTATTCTTGTGTTTCACTTTGCATGTTTTGACTTCCAGAATAACTAGGTTATTCTTCCTGAATGACTAAGTTATTCAAACCATCCACAGTCGATAATACGTTGGAAGTAGGTATTGTCATGAAGTTGGTTTGTAGATGTCTAAGGTATTGGACATAGCAAGAGTTGCTACAACATTCATGAGTGCTAATAAGTTATGAGTATTGGATTAAACCCACGCTCATTTGACTCACTTCATGGATTTTATCACGAGTGATCATGAGACGATAATATTTTATATTCTTCAAACCTAAAGATATGAGTTGTTGACCATGAGTTGGTTATACATTGATTGTACGAAAACACATTGGTAACTCAATGTTATAAAACGTACCTTTGTGTATAATTCAACAAGTAGTAGAACAAGCATATGAGTCGAAGTTTATCAATTCATTTTACCCTTGTAGGGATAAAAGCGATATTTGTGGGCCCCTCGATGATTTAGTGACGACACCCCGAAGTGCTTGGCCAAGCCTGGACTGATTTGATTTGTTCAATTAGTCGGTCGTCATAAATCAAAAATCGGGAAACAACAAATGGATAGAGAGAATGATTATAATCCATGTCTCAGTCCATATGATATCTAGAATGGAGGAATATATGATCCCTTATCTAATGGACAAGTCATTGACTAGATCAGAGTTCGACAGCGGCTTTAAGAGCTACGATTGCTAGTCGGGTTTTGGAGTCATACGCAATAATAGTTTTAGACTTATCCAAGTGGGAGACTGTTGGATTAGTGTCTAAGTCCATAACTATGATTGGTATGTACTTGACCCGATTTGGCATGGTCCATTTGGGTTGGACTTCACCGGAACAATTTATATGGATAGTCTTTTGAGAATAGTATGTTTATGATTTATATTAATATATTATAAGTTCTAATATATTAATATGGAATCATATTATTTGATTAGTATTGATCAAGAATTAATTTAGAATTAATTTAGTGATAAAAAAGGAACTAATTAAATATGGACTCTTATATATATATATATATATATATATATATATATATATATATATATATATATATATATATATATATATATATATATATATGGAATGGGCCAAGTTCATTTAGGTTGGGCTAAGCTTTCATGGATAGTCCATGGAGTGTTTAACCCATGGATCCTATGGAAATGAAAGGTCATGGGTATTAGGGTTTACATGAATGTAACCCTAATCCTCCATACTATATAAAGAGGTCTTTGGCACATGAAATGGGACTAGTGTGTGAGGATACAAGAGTGGGCCGATTTCTAGTGTGCATTCTATTCTCTCAAGTTTTTCAAGGTGATTTTGGTGATTTGCGATTCCACTTGAGGCTTCCACACTATTGGGGCTAAGCTCTTAAAGATCAAGACTTCAAGCTCCATCAAAAGGTATGTTATCTAACTAGGATTTTGTAGTATAGTTGCTTCATATTATGCTAGTTAGGATGAAACCTTGGAATATTGAATAATTGCATGTAAAATAGAGAAAACATAGATCCAAGGTTTATAGGGTTGCATGTACACCATAGGAGTGTTAGAATGCTCAAAACCCATCAAGTATGAGCCAGAAAATGTGGATAATGATCAATCTGAGACCGATAATGATGAATATGAAGGCTTCCTTGACATGGGTTTCATGGCACAAGCTGCAATTCCTCTGAATGTCATCTATCTTGATGCATTATCTGAAGGGGAGATTCCTCAGGGCACACACAGTGGTGTTGAGTCTGATTATGATCAGCTCATCATAAGAAAAAGAAAGGCTTCTTCCACAAGGGGGATCCAATGATGCTGAAGCTGGTAGTTCCTCAGTTCCTCCTCCTGTTAAGAAAAGTAAGCTGACAGTTAATTTGGAAGAACTGGCAGAGGTATGGAAACTTCCAATAGAGGAAGTCAGGGAAATTGATATGGGCATATTTAGTTATAAAATGCATGCATTATCTTAATACTTTATGTTGATTTTATCTCATTTAATGAACAAAAGGTGCTTAATTAGCTTAAATATTTCATTTTCAGCAATAAAGACATGCTCGGAAGGAAAAGGAAGCATAATTGGCGATTGGAAGCTTAGATCTTGGATTTTGAAGAAAGAAGGATGTTGCTGGACAGCTTGACCCCTCGTCAGTGTTTTGGCCATATCTCATGAACCGTAACTCCGATTGAAGAGATTCAAAATGTTCTGAAAACTAGACACAATTTCGGACGACTTTCATGTTTTGATAAAATGTTGATTCCAAATGGACTCGACGAGTTGGCCAGAAGTTTTGCGATTCTTGACCTTGCCTTGCCGTACACGGGATTTTAAGTGATGGACTCGTCGAGTAGGTCACTGGACTCGCCGAGTAGCCCCTGTTTTCAGAATATATATATATATATATATATATATATATATATATATATATATATATATATATAGAAACGCTTCTCATTCGAACCCTAACTAATGAGGGAAGCTATGGACGATTTTTAGAGGCCAGAAGGGTTCTTAGAAGCTGTGGTTTTCGAGATTTCAACTTAGATTCCAATTTTGAGAAGATCAAAGGCAATTTAGGTTTACTCTTTACTTAATCTTTTGTTTAAACTATGTTTGCATCAATTGATTTCGTTTTTGAGTTACTTTCTGCTGTAATCATGAGTTAAAAGTCATATCTTCTGTTTAGGGTAGATGAATTTATGACTATGGATTGATTTGTGGTTGGATTAATTGTTTATTGGTGAATTTAGTTTTATTAAGCTTGTTAAAGAACCTTATGCATTAACCATAACTATTTTCTGTTAATTATCAAGTAATTAAGCTGCATGAACATCTCTTAATTGCTTAACTCATGTGATTTATGTGAAAACATTGTTATGTGCCTAGGATTAACGAACGTGAAACTAGGATTAACTAGAAAGTGGGTAAATTAATGTGTGAGCTTGTGTGACAAACCATCAACAAGAGGTTAATTGAATTAGTAATTTGATTAGCTAATTACAAGTCTTATTTAACCCGAATAATTAACTAGGAAATTCATTAGTTTAATCACTTGATCATTGCTTAAATTAATTTGTTTTCTAAGGATTGCTAATAGCGAATGTGAATCTAATCACTTTAATCGGTAACCAATAAGTATTAATCCATTACACTTGCTATAAAATCAACCATAGAAGTAAATGAATCGAACCTAAACAGAAGTCTTCTCCATTATTGAATTTAGTTGATTGTTTATTTGCTTTAGCTGTTAGTTGCTTAGTTTGCGTGTTATTTGATTGCTTAAGTTTCTAGTCTTGCAAAACTAGAGAAAATCCCCTTTCTATTACTTGTTATATTTAGATAATATTAGCATTTATTTTAATTGTTTATCGTTCCCTGTGTTCGATACCCTACTTGCTTGAACTATATTACTAATCGATAGGTACACTGCCTTTCGTGTGTTTATTTTGTGTCTAAGTTAGTAGGATTAAAACTAGTGTATTCAACACACATCAGAAATCATGCTTGAGCATAATGCCTCAATACGAAAAGAAAAAGATGAACATCGCTCCACCAAATTTGCTCAAATGTATGCCTCGACTGATGGAGGTTTTAATGTTCAACAGGCAAACCTTCAACGCTTCAATAACATCATTGCCCAGTGAAAAAGATATTCCGAGCTGCATGATCGAATTGACAGAAAGAAGTTTAGAGACGTTCTTGATGGAAGGTCTAAGCCTGATCCCATCATCAAGTTCAGGTGCACCAAACCCAAGGATGAATCGTTGAAGGTTCATTTGGTCTGAAAGAAGACTGAGTATGAATATACTAAAATTTTATTTGCTCGTGAATTAGTCAAATATGGCTACAACGAGTGGACCAGATTCAGGAGATAAGTACCAAACATAAGGGTATTCATGCTCAGGAAGTGAAACTTGGATTTCAACAACTGATCAGCAAAGTCAAGAAGCTGAAGTTAGTGCCTTCATCCGGTTCATCCCAGGCTTCCACTTCTAATAAAGCTCGTAAGCCTATAATGTCGAAATTTACAAAGTACCTTATTCCTTTTGGGACTGTCCATATTAACAAAAAGTTTCCAGTGGGTGTTGAGCCAACTCAACACATTTTCATTTGGTAGCATGAACATGGTATCTTCTACCTCGACAGTCAAAATCAAATGTGCTTTTAATGCACTGGAGATCTTCCCTCAGCTCCCACTGAGCACTTGTTTCATCTTCGTCTGGAGTGCACTCGTCATAAGGAATTTGAACGAGGTTATCATGTGCTGATCTCTCTAGAACTCGAAAAACGTTTATAAGACCTTCAAATTGAAGAATTCAGGTGGATAAAGCAAGAAATCTTAAAAGAGGTTGAACGGTTTTCTGACAATACACCTGATGACACTCTTGTCAATTAGTTTTGACATCATCAGATATGGGAGATTGTAAGGTCACACCTTATGATCTGATGAGTCAAACTACTTTTACACGTTATCCACAATGCCAGTGGCAGCACCAGCGCCAGAGCCAGCTCCATCAAAGCATCAACGACAACATGTCCACCTTTGTATATTAGTCGGTTTACTATTGTAATTATAAAATAGATATCATGATTTGTAATCTTAGTGATTAGGATCAGACTATACATAGATTAGATTACAACCCTTAAATAAAGGGATTTTCATTATTTTAATCGTATATAATCATGTATTAGGGTTAAACCCTAATGATGCTTTGTGCGATAGTTTTCTTTGTGAGAACTTTTCTTAGTGAAAAACCATCTTTGTGATAATCCTTTGTCATTCATTGTAGCTTGTTTGTATCCGATGTACGAATCTTCATGAAGAGAGCAAAATTTTGTCTCTATGAGAGTATGAAGGAGTAGGGGAAAAATAGGTACCATATGGGTCCTACTTATAGTTGTTAAGGAACCCTTGAAACCCTAATTTGAACAATATAATAATATATTTCAAATTGGTAATTATCCAAGTCCTTTATTATCTAATAGGAAAATTCTAGAAACCCTAAAGGGCTTAGCTGAAACTGGACACCCTTAGTAGGTTCTAGAAATCCTATTTTGTTCAACTATTGAACAATTACAGCTTGGCCCCTGCACTTCTAATTAATTCTAATTAACCCGAAATTAATTCAAGTTAATTTCTGATTAATTCTTAATTAATTATTACTATTTTCAATTAATATATTAATCACATAATATATTAATAAATCATTTATTTCAATTTCTAATTAATTTATTAATCATATAATAAATTAACAAATCAACCTCTATCTAAAAGTCATTCTATTCAGTTACTAGTTATGAGGGCAACCCAAAAAGGACTTTGCTTCTAATTCAAGAATATAACAATTTAGTTATTGGCTTAGACACCTTAATCCAACAAAAACAACAGCCAACAAATCCTCCCTTAAACAAGAGAGCATCAAACTTCTTGTTTAACCTCTTTCACTCCAATCTACTCCCTGATCATCTCAAAGGTATCCAACTTCAATGGTTTAGTCATACCATCATCCAATTGTTTTTCATACCTGCAAAATTCAAACTTCACAACTTCTTGATTCACCAAATCTTTGAGATAGTGAAACCGAACATCTATATGTTTTGTTTTCCGATGTAACACTGGATTCTTTGACAGTTTTATGGTTGAGCTATTATCACATAAGACTTCAAAAGTTCCAATTGGTTTCTCTTAAAGTTCCTCAAGTACACGCACATGTTGTGGCTGCAACATACTCAGCCTCGTTGTTGATAGTGTGACTATCTCTTTCTTATGAGAACTCCAACATATAACAACCCCACTCAATAAATAGATGTACCCTGAGGTGCATTTTCAATCTTTTATGTCACGAGCATAGTCACTATCTGTATACACTTGCAGCTTTTGGTTGAGATGATGTCCAAAGTGCAGCCCAAAGTTTCTGGTGCCTTTCGCATATTTTAATACACATTTTGTTGCAACCATGTGTTCCTCTTTGGGATTTTTCATGAATCGGGATAGAAGAATAACCACATACATCAAATACAGGCACATGGTTGTTAGATACATGAGTTTTCCTATGAGACTCAGGTATTTGGTACTATTTGTATCCTTCCATGTTGTGGACTTCGTTAAGATTGTACATAGGACAATTGGATTCTTCAAATCATTGGCTTCCCACATACGAAATCGTTTCAGAACCTCCTTTACATATTGAGCTTGACATGGTGTGATTGCATATGAGTTTTGATGTACTTCCATACTAAGAAAGTATTTCATTTTCCTAAAACTGTCATTTCAAGCTCATATTTCATCGACTTCTTAAAGTGCTCGCACATCATAGGGTTATTTCCTGCATATATTAAATCGTCAACATACAACCTTACTATGATTATTTTGTTCCAAACCTTGTTTATGAACATAGTATAATCATAACAGCTTTTCTTGAAACCTTCACGTTTAAAGTAGATTTCGAAACAATTAAACCAAACTCGGGGAGCTTGTTTTAAGTCGTACAATGCTCTCTTGAGCATGTACACTTTTGTTTTTGCTCCTTGCTTAAAAATCCATTTTGTTGATCTACGTGAGCTGTCTCTTTGGGTTCACCATACAAGAACGCGATTTTAACATCTAGCTGGTAAACGGTCCAATTCCTTTTCGCAACCACAACCAATAAGCTTTTGATAGTATCCCAACAAGCTATAGGGGCAAAAACTTCACCATAGTCCACACCATTCTTTTGACAATAGCCTTTGACCACAAGCCTTGCTTTATATTTATCCACCTCCCCCTTTTTATTTATCTTTGTTTTAAACAACCATTTTATCCCAACTGGTTTTGTGTCATCCAATGCTTCTACTAATTCCCAGGTCTTGTTTTTCTCAATGGCTGCCATTTCAATTTCCATTACTTTAACCCACTTTTCATCTTTGCATCCTTCTTCATATGTTATTGGGTAATCTCTTGAGTTGTACATTGAAAACCCTGCTTCATCTTCATTGAATAAATCTTGACCTGTTTTGTAGTCATCCATCCAAACCGGGGGTCTGCGTGCTCGGGTGGATGGTTCCGGTCGTGTGGGATAATCTATTGTAGTAGTTGGACATGGGCTGTCACTTTCATTAAAATCATCATGAGTGTTTTTAGGTAGGTTCATAACTTGAATTTGTTCACTTTGTGGGCTTGGGTTTGGGTTTGGTGATCTTTGAGCAACAATTGGTGAATTTGCTTCCTCTTCTGTCGTATTAGGATTTCTTGATCAAAGTTTTCCCCTTCAATAATCAAATCTTCCATGTCCTTTTTTCTTTCATTATTCCACTCCCAATTTGCATTTTCATTGAATATGACATCCCTACTAATCACAATCTTCCATATAGGATCATACATGCGATAGGCTTTTGAGTCTTGGGTAACTCCAAGGAACATACACTTATGGCTTCTTGCATTCAGTTTGGTTCGCATCTGTGCAGGAATGTGAACATGCCATATGCATCCAAAAACTTTGAAGTGCTCAACACTTGGTTTTTGGCCTGTCCATAGCTCTTATTGTACTTTATCATCAAGGCTCCTACTGATACACCTATTCAACATGTGACATGCCCATTTTGATGATCTGACCAAAAATACAAAGTCATTGGTTTCTCAGCTACAAGGCAACGAACCATGTTTTCTATGGTCCGATTTCATCACTCTGCAACTCTATTTTGCTGTGGGGTGTAGGCAGATGCGAGTTACCTTTTTATGCCCTCTGATTTACAAAACGTGTTGAATGGATTTGAAGTGAACTCTCCTCCCATATCACTTCTTAGACATTTAATACTCATACCAGTTTCCTTTTCTACTGAACTTTTGAAAATTTTAAACATTTCAAAACTTTCATTCTTATGAGATAGGAAATAAACCCAAGTCTTGCATGTATAATCATCTATAACCACAAGAATGTACCTCTTTCCATTGTTTGAAGCAACAGTAATAGGACCACACAGATCTGCAGGGATTAGTTGTAAGTTTTCTGTAACACCCGATTTCTGGTCATTTCTTAATTCAGGGTTGTGGACCGAAGGTCAATAATGTAACAAATTTAGGCATTAATGAAGTAAGATTTAGACCTTTTGGGAGGTGATAATGTTGGTTATAAGATCTAACCCTTGAATTGTGTGTTGGACCGAAGGGTAGAAAGGGGAAAAGTTATAGATCGGGTTTCTTTCATGAATTAAGGATTTTAGTTCGATACGCTTTTAGTCTAAAGTAACCTGATAAGATTGTGGGGCTCTTCATTACCTTTCTGTGCATATATAGAACGCCGAAATTGGATCTGAAAAGAAGAAGTTATGATCGTTTGAAGTTGAAGTGAAAATTAGGGATTTTCGAGTTACACAGGGCATAACGGGCCTTTACTGATTTATGTAGGGCGTAACATTTGGTATGCATGGAGTACTTGGCTGAAGTGCAAACCCTAAATTCGAGGTTTTGATCCATATTTAAACACCTTAACCTCCATAAACCCTTTCCATTCTTAGCCTCCAGCTCTCCAAACGAAGAAGTTATTGTATGTTTGTTGTTTATGTGCATATATCGACATGTTGTGGTTGAGTTGAGGCGACCCTACTTTGTGTTGTAGGCCAAGATACCCGGGTGGTACACTGTACTGTAGGCCTTGCGAGGCAGTCCAGTTAGACTGTAGGCCCAAGGGAGTGGTCTAGATATTGTAGGCCTTGCAAGGCGGTCCAATTGATTGTAGGCCTTGCGAGGCTATCCAGGCAGACTGAAGTCTCATGTGTGCATGCATTGTATGTGTATTATTGTGTGGGGTATTTTGGGGGATCTCACTAAGCTTTGTGCTTATGGTTTATGTTTAAAATGTTTTCAGGTACTTCTGGTTTCAAAAGGAAGGGCCCGATTTGATCGCACTGCATCCCCTGGATATTTATTCCAAAATAATTGTTTACGATTTTCCTCTGTTGTTTTGAGAATACTTTTACTCTGATCGTCTTTGGAACAATGAATGAATGGTTTTGACTTACTAAAATGAATTTTTTACTCGATATTTTTAGGACGTTACACATAGTTTGCAAAATGACCACTATTTGGACATTCATATTGGAAATGTCTAAATTGATGACATTTAAAACATTCAGATGTAGACTTATCAAATTGAGGTTGCTAATCTGATTGAGATCTGCCACGACCTCTTCATCTTCCTCTATTGAAAGATCATCTTCTTTGTCATCTTCCACGATTAGCATTTTGATCGTTTTCAACCTTTTATACCTACTCATCATTTGACTTTCTTCTAATCTTTTGCTCGTGGATCAGTAATGAACTTTGTAGTTCATCTACTGTCATTACATACAGGTCCTTTGATTCCTCTATAATGCACACCATAAAATTAAAAATCCATGTCATGGTGTGAAGTACCTTTTCGACGATCTTCACATCAGGCATGTCCTCTCTTGAATTCTATATATCATTTGCTATGACCATGACTCGCCCAGTGTATTCAATAACCGTCTCTCCTGTCTTCATCTCTAACATTTCAAACTCCCGTCGAACTGTCGAAGCCTTTGTAATATGCTCTTTTCACTCTAGCATTTCCCTGGTACTTGATCTTTATGGCATCCCATATCTGTTTGGCCGTTTCTTTCTTAGTTATCGTCTTGAGAATCGATTTGTCAATCGATTGGAATAGATAGTTGCAAGCTTTTAGATCTTTAAGCCTGTTATCGTCATGGTTCTTTTGTTAAGTCGTTGTAACTTGCTCTTCTGCTCTTATTTTCTCTTGTGGTACCCTTCATCAACCACTCACCGATACTCTTTTGATCGAAGAAGATTCTCCATGACCATATAGTGATCATAATCTCCATCAAATTTTGATACACAGGGGCTTTGAAACTGTGTTGTTTCGTCTCCTATAGCAGCGAACTCATTTCTCACTCCGATTCACACGGATTTTGGTGATTTGTTTTTCTCTAATACTACTTGAATAGTCTCAAGGTGATATGGAACACAAATAGCACTGAAATTCATCTCTTATTCGATAACGAGCTACTAATTTGTAGCCATTACATCAAACAGTAACAATAGAAGAACTAGAAAACATGAGCTAAGAACGAAACAACCTAGACTTAAACGAAAAACCAAGACTGACCGGGTTAAGCTGCCAAAATTCAATGACCAGGTTACGAGGCCCAAACATAAAACTAAAATGGACTAAAAAACACTAGCCCAAAAACAATAGCCCAACAATCTACCATTTGCATTTTATTTTAACTTTCAACTATCCCATGACAATCAAATATGTTTAAATGACTCATATAATTGCTTATGTAGCAAAAAGGTGTTGTGACATGAGAATTTGTGGCAAACCTAGATAAAAGATTTATTTACATGCCAAAAAACTATAATCGCATATTTAGTTTTGATACGACGTGTGCAACTAGATGAGTTGGAAAACAAATCAAAAGGGTTCTTGATAAAAATAAGTAATTTTATATTATGCGTCAAATGTGGTTATAACCTGTTAGTAGGGTCGTGCCAATGGGAATGGTAGTTGCCTTGATGTCTCAAAGCCTCCAAATTTTTAAGGATCCATTTTTAAATATCTTATTATGTTAGTATATTTAAATAAATAAAAAAACCGATATATTGTGTATAGGGGTGAGCAGAAAAAAGAAAAGAAAATGAATCCAAAACAAAATCAACAAATAAGACTAATAGACATGTAATTCTTCTAGAATAATCATAACATTGTGCCTCTCATCACCATCAGTCGAAGACCTCTATGAATTTATTATGATTTTTTTTTTGCTGTAAGAAAAAATCGATTCATAATAAATCGACTCCGATTCTTTCACGCATACTTCTAATTTTCGATTTCAGTCTTTCTTAGTATGTCGATTCCAATAAAATAAAATTTACTTTATTTTGTCTGTGGCCTTAAATCAGTTTGGACCGGTCATGCCATTAGATCGATCCTAAAACATTTTCTTGTGTATTATTTAATTTTATAAATAATTAATATATTAAATATAATTATAAAAGTTATATATAATAATAATGCTATAACTTTTTAACAAATACATGTATTTAACCTATCAAAGTTGGTTGGATATCAAATTGTATCAATCGTTTTCTCGCATCATAATTGAATTTGTTTGGTATTAATTTTGTTGTCTCTGACATTATATATAAAAGGTTAGTGATAATGACTTATAAAGATAATATAGTTTTATTTTTTACATATTTAATCACTTATGTATTTTTTACACATATAACCATGAAACTTGTTCGGATTATTTAAAAAATATCATTATGATCGATTGGTCTATGTTTTCCGGCCAATGATATTTTACGCAATAGTCATTTATATTTCGTTTTTGTACACATTTAATTACGCGTCATGTGCAAGGTTCTAAATAACGTGAGGCGTGGTTTGGCGGTAAGGTAAAAGTTAAGTCATGACAAACCTTGGCGAGCTATGACGTTTTTCAAGGCGTGACTATTTTATATATATTAAAAAAGATATATCATTTAATTATTGATTTTTATCAAGTATATCAAGTTTTTAGAAGTGTTATATTAGTATTTAATATAAAAAGTTAACAAAAACTCAATTATTTTAGGCCCGATAAAAAATTCAAAAAAAAAAAAAAAAAAAAAAACTCGCGCCTTGAAAAAAACTCGCGCCATATCGCGATAAGACGCGCCTTGCCACGTTATTTGGGCGCTACGCTTAACAAACCCGCATTGGACGTTTTCGTAACGGCTACACCACGCCTCGCGCCATGACACGCCTTGAGGCGCGCCATGGCGTGTTTTTTAGAACCATGGTCATGTGTATGTTCTTCATGTGTTCGATTATACATTCTACAATGATCTGGAAGATCTCGATTATGAACTATATAATACACGACTAGTTCTTGGAGGGTCATCTGAGTACCCATATATATATATATATATATATATATATATATATATATATATATATATATATATATATATATATATATATATGGTCCAGATATTGTAGGAACCCAAAAAACGATAACAATTGTGAAAACAATTCTCAAAATCCATTTCATTGATGGCAAGAACGTTAAACATCGTCCTTGGGCATGAAGTAATCATGTGCGACACACGTCTGTGGAACGTAATAAGGACTAAAAGATATAATCATGTGCGACGAATATCAATGGAACATCATTTAAATGAGTTTTTCTCTTTTTTTTTTTAAGTTTGTAAAATAAAATTGATTTGAAACATCCCAAAAACACAGACCAATTTTTTTTTTTTTAAATCATTTATATTAAAACCATAAGTCATCCATCAGCATAAAGAAAACCATAAATCGTGTATCTCAAAACATCGTGTCATAATATTGTATATCATCCCGAGCCCTTCCCCTTGCGAGTGGAAGTACTTGAAACCAAAAATGAAAACTATAAGCACGAAACTTAGTGAGTTCCCCAAACTACCACATACCATATAAATATCATGCAACTAGGAGATACGGGACCCGCCCACTCTCATGGAGATTCGGGCACCGCCCACACTCTGTTGTCTAGGAGATTCGGGCACCGCCCACATTCCGCTGTCTAGGAGATTCGGGCTCTGCCCACACTCCGATGTCTAGGAGATTCGGGCTCTACCCACACTCCGCTACTAACATGCATACAAGTATCACACAGACAACAAGTATATCTACCAAACAATCACATATTTATACTCAAATAATACTATGAGAATTGGGCCCGACCCACTCTAGGCTGCTACGAGATTCGGGCCCCGCCCACACTCAGCTACTAACATATCACATATATAGGTCGGCCTTGGTGCCGTAGACCCGTTCCTACTGAAGGAAACTCACCTCGCAAGACTGACTGCTGAAAAACTCGAGTGAGAAATCTCTGTCTGCTGCTCCGGCGACTCTCCGACTATCAATTCCATAATAACACTTAATCAAAATCTCCTAATCCTCCTTAGGGTAAAATGACCATTTTACCCCTGGTCAAAGTCAAAGTCAAGGTCAACTCCTAGTCAACCCAACTCGTCGAGTTATCTCCCAACTCGGCGAGTCCATGAAATGCTTAAACTCATGGTCAACTGAGTCAACTCGTCGAGTCCCTTAACAGACTCGTCGAGTTCTTTTTGTCATAATAATCGGGACAGCCCGCTTCAACTCGTCAAGTCCTTCCCTGGACTCGCCGAGTCCTTCCCTGGACTCACGAGTTCCCCTGTCTAATTCAGCCATCTCAATGGATTAAGCTCCTACCATTCAGATCTATGTTCCAAACTTCATCCACATACTGGGAATACACTTTTAAGGGTAAAGTTTCCAACTTTACCCGTCCTTAGTCCTTCCTAATAGGTCTAACCCAAACCCTAACTTCTTTAAGACATAAATCTTGGTCCACAAGCCATAATACCCTAAACCAAGGCATACTATACTAGATCTAGGCTCTTATCATCAGTGGGACATGTAAGGTCCTGAGCTTTCCTCCCATACATGGTCTTTTAGGGCTAAAAAGGCCATGTTCTTACATATAAGCTTGCATGGGGCCTCCATGGTCATAAAGTTTGCACGTTTATGTCATGGAACCCTTCCTAGACCCCATATCTGAGATGTAACTCACTTGGGACGTCCCAATCCCAAGGACTAAGGTTCTTGAACCAAATCCTTCATAAAATGAAAACAAATAGATCTAAGAGAAGAAAGATCAAGTTAGGGACTTGATTACCATAAAATGTAGTAAATGCAGTGTAGTTCCTGGATCTACTTCTTCCCCTTTGAGCCTTCTATATTCTTCTTCTTCCACAAGCTTCAAAAGGCACAAATAACACTCAAAATTGCAAGAAATAGCTCAAAATCACTCAAGGTGGATTAGGGTTTCGAGATTAGGGTTTGGAGATGATAGAGGTTGGGGTGGAGGCCAAATATGATGTTTAAATAGGGTGCAAACCCTAAATATTAGGGTTTCCTCCTCATGGACCTACTCGTTGATTCAAGGCTTCAACTCGTCGAGTAGACCACTTAAACCGCGCATCCAAGCTGGCATCTACTCGACGAGTTAGGGCTACCAACTCGTCGAGTAGCTCTTACAAAATGAATACTTTAATAGATTAAATACGTACCAGGAACGGGGCGTTACATATTTTTTTATAAAACTAAACTCAATTTTTTCGTTTTATATTATTTTTATTTTTTATAGTTTATTGTTTTTAACACATCTTTGAAGTTTTGTGTGTCTTGTTTGTTTGTTTGTTTTTTACTTTCTATTTTTAGTTTTTTGAACTAAATGTCAATTCAAAATTTTGAAGTTTAATGATCATAAAAATCTCCATGCAGTACCCCTTACTATCTTTCCAAGGGTATAAGATTCATTGGAATCCGATATCGAATGAAGAAGTTATGGTTGTTACAAGACGAGGAAAAATTATAAGGAAATAAGGGAAATGGGCTAAAATTGTCGAAGTATGGAAAAAGGCCGTGTGGGCCACATTGAAAATATGGGCTAGACCACGTCATTTGATCATGTTACAAGTCCAGACATCACGCGTACCACACAACACTCAAGTCCAAACCCACATGTGCTGCATTAAGGCTTTAACCAAGAGTTGACCAACGAAGTCCACCATACCACCTTCCTTTGTGACGACACGTGTTAGCGTGTAGAGGGGTCCTAGGACCTAGGTGTCATCTAACTCTCCTAGATATGTGTGTATATAGATCATGCGTCATTTGGATATCATTTGGTCCCCCAATTAATTCGATTATAGTTCAGAATAAGTCATTTTGCACTTAAAATCTTCTTAAACTTCATGTGTATGTTCTTGGTGTTAAGTGTGTGTGGAGGTTGATTCCAAGAAAAATTCAAGATCAAAACAAAAGGCTTTTGATGTCTAGCTAAAGTAAACAAGGTAACACACTAACTCTTTCGTTTTATATGGATCAAAAGTGGGAAAGCATTAGGTGAAATGAAGAATCCTAATTCACCTCATGAACCCTAATTTTTAGGGTTTGATCATATTATGCAATTGGTGTTGGATAATGATAATCCAAGATGTTTAAGAATGTTATTAATGAATAATAACATATATTGAGCATGATCACTTAGTTAATGATTTATGGATTTAATGGTTTTGGGGATAATAACACAACTTGAAAGGAAATGAATTTCTATGTATTGTGGATGACGTATTGATGTAATGATCGTCATTAATATGACATGAGATTGAATTTATATATTGTAATTGTACATAATTTATCAATGTTATGTAAATGATTATGATCATAACCAAAGTGTTATGACAATACAAGAAAGGGGTAAGATTATACAATGAGACATTAAACTAGTTACCGGGATTATAATAATGGTATGTGGCATAGGAATAGAACATACCATATCAAGGAAATAGTTTTCAAATTAGCAATATGGTAATCAAAGGATAAATCATTTGACCATGTGTTGAACACTGTTGAAGTGTCAAAAAATGACACAAGTCTATAACGGCATAGAATTAGAAACGTTTGCAACTTCATAGCCTTGGTAGTTTGATTAATGTGAATGAAGGGAATAAATTTCCATATGTATTGAAGGAGAAAAAGTTAAAGTAAAGGAAAACGGTATTCTTGAAACTAAGAAAGGCTCCATAGCAACTTCGAGTGAGTACACGTGGTATTCTTCCAACTATGGGATACATGGCAGTTATTTAAATGTTTTTTTAATGCAAGCCTTGTATGTTAAATATCTTCAAATTGCTAATTGTTTTGTAATATTGCTAAAAGTGTTATGAGTCATAAGAGTTGTTTAAATGAAATCCAAATTAGCAAATTACAATTAACATGAGCATGTTTGTGTGTTAACTTGCATAAAAGAAAAATGGGGTTCATGCATACACCTGTTTGAATAACAAGTGAATGTAGATGACACTAATTAATTGTCCGGACAAAGAGAGTCACGCAAAGGGACCTAAAAGAATCTATTGGAGTAGTACTTTCCTCTTCATGAGGTAGATGTCTCATTGTAATGAGAGCGAATGTGAATTAGTAAAACTCTTTTCACTTTGGTTTAGACTTGGAGTATCACAGTATGTGATTAGACGCTAAGTATAAAAATCAGGATCAGTAATAAACTGATAATACATATAGCATGAATAGTAAGCAAAGGACTAATGTCACATTACATATTGCGTATATGCCATGAGATTGATTTTGAAAGTAAAAGCAATGAACTTTGGAAAGTTTTTCTATACTTGTTTTGTGTCTAAACATATGTATCTCATGAGACTTTTTTTGTCATACGTATTTTTGTTTAAATGTCATGTATCTCAGGTACAAGTTTCAAGGTGTAGATAACCATATGAATACTATTTGAAGTATTTTGAAGTTAGATCGGTGGATCTTTTGTATACTTCTATCATGATCTTTTGTAAAATCATGATTTGCTTGGATCTTTTATATATTTCTATTGTGATCTTTTGTAAAATCATGATTTGTTTGCTATGGTTTGTAGATATGAATTATGGAACATACATTTGACACTTGTAATCTTTTAACAATAGTATTTGTTGGACCATATCTTGTAAATCATGACATTATGTCATGACATGTATTAAACCATAGCATCAAAATGTTTTATAAAAATGGGGTGTTACATTCTACTCATTATGGATCACAATATTTGTGTTTTCTTTAAATTGAAAGTGGAAAGTCAAGTACGGGTATGTGTTTTCCTCCGTTATACATTCAATTTAGTATATTGAATCTCCAAAACAAAGACTGGGTCATGAATAAAATATAATCACCAAAGTAAAAGTGTTAGAAAATGGTGGTTGTGAAAATTATGTTGATAAAAATGTGGTGTTGAATATGGTAATGTTGCAATTGTAATTTAAGAAAAAACAAACACGGTTTTTAGTTGCACTTTATACGTTTAAATCGAGTTACTCATTAAAAGGGTGACCGTTATGGTATTATGTCATAATATTGCCTATGAATGTATAAGAAACATATAACTGCTAAAAAAAACTCAATCTATTGCACCGAGGTAAAGTTTTCATAGTCTCTAAAAATCATTTTGCATGTTGTATCCCGATGCCAAGTACCAACGTCTGATAATAACACAAATTCGATTTAAGGAAATTTTTTGCAACACATGCCTCCATCTCTACTTTGTTTTTTTCCTCATATCTCCAATCTAACAATCTTAACATAAACTTCTATTTTCGAAAACAAACACTTTGCAATAAAAATACTGTAATTTTTTTATACAGATGGTACGTAATCTTATAAAAGCAGTATAGAAAAATGGTGCAATATTTATATAAAGAGTGCATATATAATGAGTACAAAAACAATGTAACTTTTCATATAAAATTGTGAGGAATTTTATAAAAGAATGTTTAGAAAAAAATAATGCATTATATCCGATCTAATAATCTTAAAATAAACTTATATTTTTTAAAACAAACACAAAATTTTTTGTGCAATAAAAATATTGAAATTTCTTTATGAAGATGGTACATAATTTTTTTATATATAAGGAGTGAATATGTAATGAGTGCAGAAAACAATGTAGTATTTCTTATAAAATTGTGTGGAATTTTACAAAAAAAATGTTTAGAAAATAATGCATTTTTATACGAGTACTATGAATTTTGGTTGAGTTACAAATAGTCAAAAGTTACATTTTAACGGGTCTTAAGTCTAGGGTCTACTTTGTGAATAAGGCTTGAGATGGAAAAAACATGGTCTTAACCGACAAAGCATGTGTTTTATCGTATTTCCAGGTTTTTCTTTGTATTTTTTATTTCTTATAATTTAAAATTAATTGTAATGTAATAATGACTAAGGGTGTTTAAAAAAGATCAGAATCTGACTACCTGATCCGAGAATCCGAACTGAAAATATCCGAAAGTTCGGACATCAAATTTTTCAGATGCTTATTTGGATTGTCAAACCATACGTGTTTACTTAAAGATTGACAATCTATTTCTGATTCTGATTTTCCTCCCACGTTATTTTAACAGTTGCATTTTCATGTCATGGTCATCTTTCTTCACCAATCACCACCTCCTGTTGTATCACCTTCGATATTATTTTCCGTATCAATAACTTCACCTTCTATAAAGAACTTGAAATAAGCTATCACAATAACACATGTACATATGAAGTGTAACGACCCAATTTTCACAAAGAAAATTTTCATTTTTGAATAATTAAACACATTTTTAATATCAAGAAATCCAGTTATAATAGTTTTCAAAACATAATTCAAATACAACTTTTATTCCAAACATCAGAGTGTCCCACAAAAGTACGAGAGAGTGCACGCCGCGCCATCAAGCCTTGCCCTTTCCCTTGGGCTCCGATGTACCTGAAACAAATCCACAAACTGTAAGCTAATGCTTAGCGAGTTCCCCAAGCATACCACACACAAACCACATACAACACATCATACTAGCTAAAACAACTATATATATCACATAAGCCATGCATACAACATATAAGGAAGCCATGGAAACCCTCCAGGGTCTTACACCTAATGTCACGGGAACCCCCGCGTGGTCTTATCTGCCATGGGAAACCCCACATGGTCTTCTTGCCTTGGGAAACCCCACAAGGTCTTCACTACCAAACAAGACATAATGCAAACTATACAAGCAGATATACTAGGATGTCATGGAAACCCTACAAGGTCTTATACCAAATGCCACGGGAACCCCCACGTGGTCTTCCATGCAAATGTCACACTATCATAACGCATAATCAATCAACAATCCATATAACGTAAGATGGGCCGGCCTTGGTGCCTTAGACCCATTGGTATGGTGAGAAGACTCACCTCTCAAAGGCTGAACTGGTAAGTTGAAGTCAAATATATCCCACACGCTGCTCCTTCTCAACTGCCTATAATCATCAAGTGATTAACTTAACACCATCCCAAAAATACTCTCAAATCAACCCTGGACAAAATCAAGGTCAAGGTCAACAGTCCATATTGACCTCAACTCGTCGAGTAGAACCTGCCATTCGTCGATCCTAGCATAACTCGTCAACTCGCCGAGTCACTAGAGTGACTCATCGAGTTCCCCAATGTTTGCGGTCGTGAACCCTCAGCCGCAAACTCCTGGTTGCAAACCCATCCAGTCGAAAACCCCTTGGCTGTAAACTCCTTGGCCGACTCGTAGAGTTGATAGGGGAACTCGCCGCGTCCCCCTTCCTGTTTGCTGGTCGTGATCATACAGGGATTCCAGGGCTTAGATCTGAAGCCCTAAGATGCTTAGAAGGATAAAGTTTCCAACTTTACCTTCTAGAACCATTCCAAACGCTCTAAGGTCCTTAATAAAGGTTGGGAAGCTCCAAAGCTTTGCCATTTGATCCAAAACTCTAGGGATCTGAAATCCCTCCTTTCCAGAAAGGTTCCTAGTCCTCAAAACGTCCCAAAGATGGAAGATTTATGGACATGCATGTCCAATACATGTCCCTATGTCAAAATGGACAAAAAGAGGGAAATATTCCCTAAAACCCTTGCATGGTATCCTTACACGACCAAAAGCCAGATCTTGCCCACCTTGGGACCATTTTGCTCTGGAGATTCATAAAGTTGCAAACTTTATGAATCCTATGCATGCATTCAACAAGAAGGGTATGAAGTGAGGAGTATTCTTTGATAAAAATCGAGTCTTGAAGACTTACAACAGTTCACAAGATGATTAAGTTCAAGGATGGGTGCTTGGTTTGCTGGATCTCCTCACTATCTCCTTCTTCTTAAGCTTCAAAGGTTACTCTAGCTCCCAAAATGGAAGAGAATGGGGATTAGGGTTAGCACCGACGTTCTTAGTGTTTGGAGGCTGATGGGAGGTCAGCCTCAAGGCTCATAAGGAGATTATATAGGGTTTTGTCTTAACAATGCCTACTCGTCGAGTCGGACTTCGAACTCGTCGAGTAGGGTGTAGATCCCGCGTCCCTGAAATGACTTCTACTCGACGAGTTGGACTACCAACTCGCCGAGTCCACACACCAAAACCCTAGATCTTACATAAATTAAGTAATACCTGGAACGGGTGTTACAAGTCTCCCCCACTTGAACTAGACTTCATCCTCGAAGTCAGTTGATCCAATTAATTTCGGGTAGTGCTCTCTCATCTCCTCTTCCAGCTCCCAAGTCCATTTGGAGCCCCTTCGGTGCTGTCATTGCACCTTTAACAATCTTATTTCCTTATTCCGAAGACCCTTGGTTTTCCTATCAAGAATCGCAATCGGCTTCTCGATATAGTTCAGACTCTCATCCACCTGAATGTCGTCCAACGAAATGACTGCGGACTCGTCTGTGACACACTTCCGAAGCTGAGACATGTGGAAGGTGTTGTGAATCTGGCTAAGCTCGTCTGGCAGATCCAAGCGATATGCCACCTTGCCCACCCGGGTCGTGATCCTGAACGGGCGTATATACCGAGGTCTTAGCTTTCCCCTCTTCCGAAACCTGATCACCCCCTTCCAGGGCGACACCTTCAGTAACACAAAGTCCCCCACCTGGAACTCAAGATCCGACCGCTGCCGATCAGCGTAACTTTTCTGGTGGCTCTGCGCGACCCACAGACGGTCGCGCACCTGCTGAATCAACCCGGTAGTCTTGAGCACTACCTCAGTGCTCCCCATGACCCGGTGCCCAACCTCGTCCCAATAAATCGGGGTCCTGCACCTTCGACCATATAACATCTCAAATGGAGCTCGGTCGATACTGGCATGATAACTGTTATTGTACGAAAACTCTGCCAGTGGGAAGTACGCGTCCCAACTACCTCTAAAATCCAACACGCATGCCCGAAGCATGTCCTCCAGTGTCTGGATCGTCCTCTCGCTCTGGCCATCAGTCTGGGGGTGATATGCCGTACTAAAATGTAGTTCAGTACCCAGTTCCTCGTGGAACTTCTTCCAGAACCTGGATGTAAATCGGACATCCCTGTCAGAGACTACCGACACTGGCACCCCGTGCCTAGCCACCACTTCTCGTACATAAATATCCGCCAACTTCTCCGCGGATATACTCTCGGAAATCGGAATGAAGTGGGCACTCTTCGTCAGTCTGTCTACGATCACCCATATGGCATCCACACCTCTCGCCGTCCTTGGTAACTTCGTGATGAAGTCCATAGTGATCTCCTCCCATTTCCACGTGGGAATGGGTAGCGGCTGAACCTTGCCATGAGGCCGCTGATGCTCGACCTTGACCTTCCTACAGGTCAAGCACCGCTCCACAAACTAGGCGATCTCCCATTTCATGTAGGGCCACCAATAACTCAATCTCAGGTCTCTATACATTTTCGTAGCCCTTGGATGTATAGAGAAATTGGACTTGTGTGCCTCCTCCAATATCCTCTGCCTCACTCCTCCAGTCATCAGTACCCATACTCGACCACACTGCGTCAACAGACCACGACTATCCTTAACGAACAAAGGATATTGGCCTCGAATCCGCTCTACCTTCCAGTTCTCCTTCTTCTGTAACATCCCAAAAATACAGTCTGAAAATTTCGTTTTAAATTATTAATAAAACCATATTCATCAAACGTCATATAAGAATCATAAACAATGTATCTCAAAATATCATAACAACTGTCAAATATATCAGAGTATAAACATCTCAGGCTGAACAAATGGTGTGTGCACTGCAATCTTCCCGAGCTCCTCTTTTGAAAACTGAGTACCTGAACCCAAAACTGAAAACTGTAAGCACGAAGCTTAGTGAGCTCCCCCAACTTCTAATATTGTAACAATTAACTCCTCGAGACCAACTCTTATTATAAAGTTATTGATTTTAGGGCTACTATCCATTCATCAACTTTATCTATTTATTCATTTAATAAACGGGGTGTTACAACTCTCCCCCACTTAAATTAGATTTTGTCCTCGAAATCACTCCTTATCATACCTTACACGCTAACCACTCAAGTAACATGGTCACCATCCTGGGCGCACCCTAACCTTCTCAGGGTAGCTGTGACCAATCGTCACAAAGCCCTAACATCTGCAGGCGAACTAATCCCTCGCAACAAGTTCACATCTACTTCCTATGGATTCTGATGTCCTGAGATGCTCTGAATCCCTGACAAACCACTCATACTAGGTCATTATTTCCGAATCCGGTCCTCTTATCTCTCAGCTGCCTACCCATCTCCTGATAACTCAAGGCTCCCACTAGAAAAACAGAATCACAACTCCATTATCCCTATGATTCACTTATACTTGGCCAATGCTCAGCTATTTCCACTGTGAGTGACTTGTCGCTATCCATTTCAACCAGCTATTCTGCCCGCACTTGCAACCTAAACACAATTACTAACACTGCCCAAACACTGAAACTGTACGAACACTGAACTGCCTGAAGTAGTATGTTGCCACATGGCTGCTTCCCGAAATCTATCTAGGCCTTCCTGGTCTCAACTGATTCGCCAATCATCTGAAGTACCGAGTTCCGGCCCGGTTGCGGAGCCAAAGGACTCCCACTTAGTCGCCTCACACGACTTCTGAACAAATTCCTTCTCTAGAACTAGTTGCCACTAGTTACCATGCCACTGAGGCTCTAATAACTTTCTGATCTAACTGATCGAGTCCATACATCGAATCCTGACGTCAACAAACCCAAGGCCAAAAGTGATTGCTACATGACCATTGGTAGCCTCATGTCATAAATGACCTTAAGCGGTCCACTGCTTCCTTGCTCTCATCTCTGTAGTGGCGCTTCTACAATCTTATCACTGGCTTAACCAGGTCTAATCCGTCTGGGAAATTCCGAAATCCAATCCGTGGATTTCCATTTCCTCACTGCTACACCCGAACTGGTGGGTACTACTGTTCTTTCCGCGTCCTAACAACGCACTCACGCTATCTACCAACCTAGTGAATGCTACGGCTACACCCGCAGACTTACAACACTCTCTCACTGTCTGGCTGCTCGTGAATGCTACGGCTACACCCGTAGACTTACAACACTCTAACACTATCTGGCTACTAGTGAATGCTACGGCTACACCCGCAGACTTACAACACTTTATCACTATCTGGCTGCTAGTGAACGCTACGGCTACACCCGCAGACTTACAACACTCTAACACTATCTGGCTGCTAGTGAATGCTACGGTTACACCCGTAGACTTACAACACTCTGACACTATCTGGATGCTAGTGAATGCTACAGCTACACCCGTAGACTTACAACACTATGACACTATCTCATTCGCTGGTTACTGATCCGAACACATCCAACGTCGAGCATACACACAACCTAGCATCCAAAACTAAACCCATGTCCTGACTAGAATCCCCCACCTGATTCCTTAAGGATTGTCGGCATTCATTCCGAGAACGCGATCTCATAATGAGCAAGTTTTTTCGAACATCCATTTCACACTACCCTCAACTATACAGCCACTTGGGCTGTCTTCCTTCCTGACAAGGATGCGAAGCTTATTCCAGTTTCAAAACTGCTCCTACTTTTGAATCCCTAGACGATTCTCCCCCACTTTGATTCAACTAACGTCTTACGGCACAATACTAGAAGGATTCTCAATCCTTCTTACCATTCTATGCTCAATCTGCTAAAACCACGCTTAGCATTGCTAGTGTTTCAATACTAGCCAGCCCAAAAGATCACACCGCCTCCAAGAACCCAAATAAATCTCTGGTAATAACCCGCTAAACCCAGGAGGCTCCGAATCTCAGTTGGAGACCTCGGAATCTCCCACTGCATCACGACCTCTATCTTGGCCGGATCGACTAGAATATCCCTCTGATTGACAAGGTGCCCAAGATATTGCACCCCGCGCAACCAGAACTCACAAATGGAGAACCTTGCGAAAATTCTCTCCCTGCTCAAAGTCTCTAGCACCTCCCTCAGGTGCTTCTCGTGATGCTCCTCAGTCTTGGAATAAACCAAGATGACGTTGTACTTCCCAATCCCGTAATCTGGGGGATTGCTCTATCACTATTCGCTAATGCTTCTCGGTATGCAATTAGCATATGACATCTCTTAAAAATACAATTCAGACACAAACGGAGGACAACTCAGGGTTACACTTACTCAAACCCTTGAAACGAAAGACTCCATCGTGCAGTTTCCCGCATGTGCTGTACTGAATCTAACCCTGCTGGTCCGAAATCTAGGGTCTTCTCCCGAGACACCTCAATATAAGCAACTGATCTAATTCCCTCTTACTAATGTGCTCCAAATCCATATCTCGTTCTCAGGCTCAAGAAGGCATATCATTTAGGGTCTTGCACCCCGAGATACTCATGATCTCCCTGCTATCATTGTACAGTATGTTCTGATAACTTACCTTCTTCATTTCCTCATCTGCTGCATACTGTGGTACCATATAAGCTCTTTCCCGAGACTTGGCAGTGATCTCTGCCACAGTCTCAGTCGTCTAGTGGAGATCTAACAACTCTTGCGCCAACTGCTGCGCCTCAATCGCCTGGGCACACTCTGCCCAAAATGTGGTCTGGAAGTCATCCCATGACATAGCATCAACCACGTCATCACTCAACTCACTACCAACCTCTTCCTATAAATCTCATGCTCTATCCCTCAAGAGACAGGAAGTAAGTCAGATCTTGTCTCCTTTCAAGACAACGTCTGGTACGAAAAATGTTGGTGACATCTGCCAACCATCTACTGCTAACAATGGGGTCCCTAACCCCTATGACAATCTGAAGCTTCACAAACTCTGAATTCCCGAAACATCAACGTACGGGTCTCTATCATAACTGCTATCTCAGTGCAGAATACACTCGGGCTCTCATCACAAATCTCTATAATGTCCTCCTTGATCACACTGAGGATCACAGGAGTCTGGTCAATGATACTGCGCGAAATTTTCAGATGGAATGAACTCCCTCATCTTATCATCAATCTGCCCGGCTCCAGAGTCTGCGCCTGATCCCTCGTCGACACCAGAACTACCATCTGGTCTACCACGTAGCGTCACTATACTTGGCAACATGACATCACTAACATCACAATACTCCTCCAAACTCGAGGGATCTCACACACTACAAGTTCCATGGGTTCATCTCAGCCTTCCTTGATTCGAGTACGGATCCTCTGCTTTCAGTAGTACGGGCCCATACTACCTTCCACATCTATCCGTACTTTCCTCAAGTACTGCCTCGACTCCACCAAGTCCCTTTTACTGCTACTGCTCTCTGCTACTCTCATCCTAGGCTTACCCTAGGGAAATCTCCAACCCAAACCAGTCCTCAGCTGCTGAAGGCCTCCTTGTAATGCCAATTAGCCATCACCTGAATACCATCACATGTGACGAGGCTCAGATAATCCTTCGAGTAAAAGACTCGTCCCCACAACGGTTAGACTCGGACAAGAGCTGCGCAATAGGGCCAAATCCAGCACTCTGAGATTATTCAACCCTGATCACATGTGACGTGACGTATTCACCTAATGGCTAACTCCCATCACTCAAAGTCCTACAAAGCACAAAGCAAGCAACATTCGGACACAGGAAACTACTCAATCAAATCTATTCTCATAACGAGAAACTGTACTAGCATACAATGCTAAGCTCATACTATCAGGCATAACCTAAACAGTCTATCCTACTACTGTCTACTTAATACTAGCATACAATTCTCATAAAGCTGAAACACATATAGCAGGCACATAAGGCATCCTCCTAGATCCTTAGTCCTATTCTAGCATGTTGTACTACTGAAACTGAAACTGATAATCATAACATAAACTTGCATGGGTAATTTGGGAGTACTTACTTGAGCTCGGCTAATTGCATGCACCACACCCTTTTTCTCTTTTCAAAGTTCTTTTCTTTCTAAAAATTCTTTTTGCTTTTCTAAAACTCTTTTCTTTTTAAAATCTTTATACCACTTCCTTAGTTTGAGTTCAGACACACTCGGGAGTGCGCCCGAATCCCTCAAACCAAGGCTCTGATACCAACTTGTAACATCCCAAAAATACAGTCTGAAAATTTCGTTTTAAATTATTAATAAAACCATATTCATCAAACGTCATATAAGAATCATAAACAATGTATCTCAAAATATCATAACAACTGTCAAATATATCAGAGTATAAACATCCCAGGCTGAACAAATGGTGTGTGCACTGCAATCTTCCCGAGCTCCTCTTTTGAAAACTGAGTACCTGAACCCAAAACTGAAAACCGTAAGCACGAAGCTTAGTGAGCTCCCCCAACTTCTAATATTGTAACAATTAACTCCTCGAGACCAACTCTTATTATAAAGTTATTGATTTTAGGGCTACTATCCATTCATCAACTTTATCTATTTATTCATTTAATAAACGGGGTGTTACAACTCTCCCCCACTTAAATTAGATTTCTTCCTCGAAATCACTCCTTATCATACCTTACACGCTAACCACTCAAGTAACATGGTCACCATCCTGGGCGCACCCTAACCTTCTCAGGGTAGCTGTGACCAATCGTCACAAAGCCCTAACATCTGCAGGCGAACTAATCCCTCGTAACAAGTTCACATCTACTTCCTATGGATTCTGATGTCCCGAGATGCTCTGAATCCCTGACAAACCACTCATACTAGGTCATTATTTCCGAATCCGGTCCTCTTGTCTCTCAGCTGCCTACCCATCTCCTGATAACTCAAGGCTCCCACTAGAAAAACAGAATCACAACTCCATTATCCCTATGATTCACTTATACTTGGCCAATGCTCAGCTATTTCCACTGTGAGTGACTTGTCCCTATCCATTTCAACCAGCTATTCTGCCCGCACTTGCAACCTAAACACAATTACTAACACTGCCCAAACACTGAAACTGTACGAACACTCAACTGCCTAAAGTAGTATGTTGCCACATGGCTGCTTCCCGAAATCTATCTAGGCCTTCCTGGTCTCAACTGATTCACCAATCATCTGAAGTACCGAGTTCCGGCCCGGTTGCGGAGCCAAAGGACTCCCACTTAGTCGCCTCACACGACTTCTGAACAAATTCCTTCTCTAGAACTAGTTGCCACTAGTTACCATGCCACTGAGGCTCTAATAACTTTCTGATCTAACTGATCGAGTCCATACGTCGAATCCTGACGTCACCAAACCCAAGGCCAAAAGTGATTGCTACATGACCATTGGTAGCCTCATGTCATAAATGACCTTAAGCAGTCCACTGCTTCCTTGCTCTCATCTCTGTAGTGGCGCTTCTACAATCTTATCACTGGCTTAACCAGGTCTAATCCGTCTGGGAAATTCCAAAATCCAATCCGTGGATTTCCATTTCCTCACTGCTACACCCGAACTGGTGGGTACTACTGTTCTTTCCGCGTCCTAACAACGCACTCACGCTATCTACCAACCTAGTGAATGCTACGGCTACACCCGCAGACTTACAACACTCTGTCACTGTCTGGCTGCTCGTGAATGCTACGGCTACACCCGTAGACTTACAACACTCTAACACTATCTGGCTACTAGTGAATGCTACGGCTACACCCGCAGACTTACAACACTTTATCACTATCTGGCTGCTAGTGAACGTTACGGCTACACCCGCAGACTTACAACACTCTAACACTATCTGGCTGCTAGTGAATGCTACGGCTACACCCGTAGACTTACAACACTCTGACACTATCTGGATGCTAGTGAATGCTACAGCTACACCCGTAGACTTACAACACTCTGACACTATCTCATTCGCTGGTTACTGATCCGAACACATCCAACGTCGAGCATACACACAACCTAGCATCCAAAACTAAACCCATGTCCTGACTAGAATCCCCCACCTGATTCCCTAAGGATTGCCGGCATTCATTCCGAGAACGCGATCTCATAATGAGCAAGTTTTTTCGAACATCCATTTCACACTACCCTCAACTATACAGCCACTTGGGCTGTCTTCCTTCCTGACAAGGATGCGAAGCTTATTCCAGTTTCAAAACTGCTCCTACTTTTGAATCCCTAGACGATTCTCCCCCACGTTGATTCAACTAACGTCTTACGGCACAATACTAGAAGGATTCTCAATCCTTCTTACCATTCTATGCTCAATCTGCTAAAACCACGCTTAGCATTGCTAGTGTTTCAATACTAGCCAGCCCAAAAGATCACACCGCCTCCAAGAACCCAAATAAATCTCCGGTAATAACCCGCTAAACCCAGGAGGCTCCGAATCTCAGTTGGAGACCTCAGAATCTCCCACTGCATCACGACCTCTATCTTGGCCGGATCGACTAGAATATCCCTCTGATTGATAAGGTGCCCAAGATATTGCACCCCGCCCAACCAGAACTCACAAATGGAGAACCTTGCGAAAATTATCTCCCTGCTCAAAGTCTCTAGCACCTCCCTCAGGTGCTTCTTGTGATGCTCCTCAGTCTTGGAATAAACCAAGATGACGTTGTACTTCCCAATCCCGTAATCTGGGGGATTGCTCTATCACTATTCGCTAATGCTTCTCGGTATGCAATTAGCATATGACATCTCTTAAAAATACAATTCAGACACAAACGGAGGACAACTCAGGGTTACACTTACTCAAACCCTTGAAACGAAAGACTCCATCGTGCAGTTTCCCGCATGTGCTGTACTGAATCTAACCCTGCTGGTCCGAAATCTAGGGTCTTCTCCCGAGACACCTCAATATAAGCAACTGATCTAATTCCCTCTTACTAATGTGCTCCAAATCCATATCTCGTTCTCAGGCTCAAGAAGGCATATCATTTAGGGTCTTGCACCCCGAGATACTCATGATCTCCCTGCTATCATTGTACAGTATGTTCTGATAACTTTCCTTCTTCATTTCCTCATCTGCTGCATACTGTGGTACCATATAAGCTCTTTCCCGAGACTTGGCAGTGATCTCTGCCACAGTCTCAGTCGTCTAGTGGAGATCTAACAACTCTTGCGCCAACTGTTGCGCCTCAATCGCCTGGGCACACTCTGCCCAAAATCTGGTCTGGAAGTCATCCCATGACATAGCATCAACCACGTCATCACTCAACTCACTACCAACCTCTTCCTATAAATCTCGTGCTCTATCCCTCAGGAGACAGGAAGTAAGTCAGATCTTGTCTCCTTTCAAGACAACGTCTGGTACGAAAAATGTTGGTGACATCTGCCAACCATCTACTGCTAACAATGGGGTCCCTAACCCCCATGACAATCTGAAGCTTCACAAACTCTGAATTCCCGAAACATCAACGTACGGGTCTCTATCATGACTTCTATCTCAGTGCAGAATACACTCGGGCTCTCATCACAAATCTCTATAATGCCCTCCTTGATCACACTGAGGATCACAGGAGTCTGGTCAATGATACTGCACGAAATTTTCAGATGGAATGAACTCCCTCATCTGATCATCAATCTGCCCGGCTCCAGAGTCTGCGCCTGATCCCTCGTCGACACCAGAACTACCATCTGGTCTACCACGTAGCGTCACTATACTCGGCAACATGTCATCACTAACATCACAATACTCCTCCAAACTCGAGGGATCTCACACACTACAAGTTCCATGGGTTCATCTCAGCCTTCCTTGATTCGAGTACGGATCCTCTGCTTTCAGTAGTACGGGCCCATACTACCTTCCACATCTATCCGTACTTTCCTCAAGTACTGCCTCGACTCCACCAAGTCCCTTTTACTGCTACTGCTCTCTGCTACTCTCATCCTAGGCTTACCCTAGGGAAATCTCCGACCCAAACCAGTCCTCAGCTGCTGAAGGCCTCCTTGTAATGCCAATTAGCCATCACCTGAATACCATCACATGTGACGAGGCTCAGATAATCCTTCGAGTAAAAGACTCGTCCCCACAACGGTTAGACTCGGACAAGAGCTGCGCAATAGGGCCAAATCCAGCACTCTGAGATTATTCAACCCTGATCACATGTGACGTGACGTATTCACCTAATGGCTAACTCCCATCACTCAGAGTCCTACAAAGCACAAAGCAAGCAACATTCGGACACAGGAAACTACTCAAGCAAATCTATTCTCATAACGAGAAACTGTACTAGCATACAATGCTAAGCTCATACTATCAGGCATAACCTAAACAGTCTATCCTACTATTGTCTACTCAATACTAGCATGCAATTCTCATAAAGCTGAAACACATATAGCAGGCACATAAGACATCGTCCTAGATCCTTAGTCCTATTCTAGCATGCTGTACTACTGAAACTGAAACTGATAATCATAACATAAACTTGCATGGGTAATTTGGGAGTACTTACTTGAGCTCGGCTAATTGCATGCACCACACCCTTTTTCTCTTTTCAAAGTTCTTTTCTTTCTAAAAATTCTTTTTGCTTTTCTAAAACTCTTTTCTTTTTAAAAACTTTATACCACTTCCTTAGTTTGAGTTCAGACACACTCGGGAGTGCGCCCGAATCCCTCAAACCAAGGCTCTGATACCAACTTGTAACATCCCAAAAATACAGTCTGAAAATTTCGTTTTAAATTATTAATAAAACCATATTCATCAAACGTCATATAAGAATCATAAACAATGTATCTCAAAATATCATAACAACTGTCAAATATATCAGAGTATAAACATCCCAGGCTGAACAAATGGTGTGTGCACTGCAATCTTCCCGAGCTCCTCTTTTGAAAACTGAGTACCTGAACCCAAAACTGAAAACCGTAAGCACGAAGCTTAGTGAGCTCCCCCAACTTCTAATATTGTAACAATTAACTCCTCGAGACCAACTCTTATTATAAAGTTATTGATTTTAGGGCTACTATCCATTCATCAACTTTATCTATTTATTCATTTAATAAACGGGGTGTTACATCTTCACCCCCTCGACTTGGGCCTCCTTTATCAAGTCCAACAATGGAGATCACGGTCACCCTCAAACAAACGTTCCCAATCGGGGAACCTGCCGCCTTGCGGCTCAAGGTATCAGCCACCACGTTGGCCTTCCCGGGATGGTATAAGATCTCACAATCATAATCCTTCAGTACATCCAGCCATCTCCGCTGTCGCATGTTGAGGTTCTGTTGATCCATCAAATACTTTAAACTCTTATGATCTGTATAAATGGTGCACCGCACTCCGTACAAATAGTGCCTCCAAATCTTGAGGGCAAACACTACTGCCCCTAATTCCAGGTCGTGAGTGGGGTAATTCGCCTCATGAGGATTCAACTGCCTCGAGGCGTAAGCTATCACGTGCCCCCTCTGCATCAGTATCGCACCTAACCCTGAAATCGATGCGTCGCAGTATACCACCAAATCATCTAACCCCTCGGGCAGTACTAGGATCGGAACCTCGCACAACCTCTGTCTCAGGTTCTCCAGTACCTCCCTCAAATGCTGCTCATGCTGCTCCCTGGTCTTAGAATAGACTAAGATATCATCAATAAAAACGATCACCGACCGATCCAGCGTCGGTCTGCACACCCTGTTCATAAGATCCATGAACGCTGCTGGGGCATTGGTGATCCTAAACGGCATCACCACGAACTCATAATGCCCATACCGAGTTCTGAAAGCCGTCTTCGGTATATCCTCATCCCGAATTCTCATCTGATGGTATCCCGACCGAAGATCAATCTTGGAAAACCAAGACGCACCCTGCAGCTGATCGAACAAATCATCGATCCTTGGCAACGGATAACGGTTCTTTACCGTTAGTTTGTTCAGCTCCCTATAGTTGATGCACATCCTGTGCGATCCATCCTTCTTTTCACGAAAATGATGGGTGCTCCCCACGGAGAACTGCTCGGACGTATGAACCCTCGGTCTAGCAACTCCTGAAGCTGCGTAGATAACTCCTGCATCTCAGGTGATGTCAACCGATATGGTGCCTTTGCTATCGGAGCGGCACCAGGCACCAAATCGATGCGAAACTCCACCTGCCTCTCCGGAGGCACTCCCGGTAACTCCTCGGGGAAAACATCCTGAAAGTCCTGTACAACCGACACACTGCCCACCTCTGTCGCGGTCTCTACCCTCGTGTCCGAGACAAAGGCCAGAAATCACGTACATCCCTGCTGCAGAAATCTCCTAGCCCTCGCAGCCGAGCAGAGAGTCGGCCCCTGCGAGGCCCTATCACCATGTATCACCAGTTCTCCCCTACTTGGGGTTCGAACCCTCACCAACTGGCGCTCACAATTGATCATGACCTTGTTGGCCCCCAGCCAATCCATCCCGACAATCACCTTCAGCCCTCGCAACGGTATCGGGACTAGGTCGACACGAAACCTCTCACCAAGCACATTCAGGACACAGTCCCGATACACCCTCGCAGGATTCACAGTGCGGTCATCTGCAATCTCTACCTCGAGCGGGGAATCCAAAGTTCCCGGCGCGTCCCGGAACTTCTTGCTAAGCGCAAGAGACACAAACGATCGGGTAGCACCCGAATCAAACAAAACATGAGCCGACATACCATTGACCAAAAAGGTCCCTATGCAAGCATAATATATATATAAGTCATACAAATCATAATGAGCAGAGAATAATAGATACGTACCAGCCACAACGTCTGGTGCTGCCCGAGCCTCCTCGGTGGTCAACTGAAATGCGCGGCTCTTCACCGCCGAAACATCCGCCTTGGCAGGGCGGCCATCAGTAATCCTCAAGGTGGCGGGCGCAGGCGCCGCCACAGCTCCTCCCCCTCCTTGCAACCTCGGACAATCGGCCTTTTTATGGCCAGTCTGGTTGCAGTGGAAACATATCAAGCCCTTCCTGGGGCAGTCCCTGCTTACGTGGCCCGGTTGACCACACGTATAACACACCGGGTTCGACCCCCAGCATGCTCCCCCATGAGCTCTCCCACACTTGGCACACCGGCCACGACCCTGTTGGCCCTTACTAGATGTATCAGTGGTCTTAGGCTTTTTAGCCTGACCTACTGCTGCATGTGCCTGCTCAGGCTTCCGCTTGGTGCGAAAGTCTAACTCCATATCCCGCTCACGGGCCTTCTCCACCATCTCGTTCAGGGTTTTGCACCCTGTGAAGCTCACAAACTCCCGAATATCATCCCTCGGCATGGAATGATACCGTGTCCTCCTCATGTCCTCATCGGTAGCGTACTGTGGGATCCCGGAACTTGGCAGTGATCTCTGCCACAGTCTCGGTGGTCTGCTGAAGGTCATGAAACTCCCTCACAAGTCGTTGCACCTCAATTGGTGGTGCAAACTCCAAATCAAACCGCCTAACAAACTCGGCCCACGTCATCTCAGCCACACCGGCTGCTCCCACCTGGCTAGTAACCTCGCACCACCAATCTCGGCCTCTATCTCTCAGCATACAAGAAGCGAAACCCACCTTTGCCGCATCCGGGCAAGAACTCGTGCCCTGGGCATTCTCGATATCCGCCACCCAGCGTCGGCTAACAATGGGGTCCCTAGCCCCGAAAAACTCTGGCGCCCCACACGCCTTGAACTCCCGGAACGAGGGAGTTCAGGCCCCGATCTGGCCTGCAGCAATCTCAGTTCTGAATGACCTGAGCCTCTCCTCCATGATCTTCATAATACCCTCCTTGATCGTCCCAAAGATCACTGGGGTAGCGTCAAGGATACCCTTTGTAACCTCGGCTGCAATGATCTCGCGCAACCTCTCATCAACAGTGCACCGCTGCCCGATCCGGATCCAGATCCTGATCCCCCTGTCCCAAATCGTGTCACCACCATGATGAACTGAAATGTCATAAACCATAATAATCAGGACATATATATAGGGGATCTTCCAACACCGGTCCTCCTTAGAGCTGTCAGATCTAACATTGGTTCGGGTACAGGTCATGTGCTTCCAGTAGTATGGGCCAAATACTACCTTCCACACCTACATGTACCTTTCCCCAATGCTCTACTTGATAACCCCAATTCGTCTCAAAACTGAACCATATTCCACAACTACTGCATACATCAATCTCAGGTCGTCCTAAGATTTGCTCTACCCGCATCAAACAGACCAATCATGACAGGTTGCCTTTATGCATGCAAATTATACACAGAAAATGATCAAATAGACTTTCGAATAAGAGATTCTACCCTAGGACCACAACCAGACAAGGAACAGGAAATAAGGCCACATCAATCATTCTAAAGCTATAAGCTCCTAACCGTATATAATTTTAAAAGCATACACATAGCAAGTTCCATACGATTATCATAGCTCAAATATCAAATAACATGGCTAACATTTTGGGGAACTACTTACTTGGCTCGGCTGATCACGCGCGTTGCACTCTCATCTTTTCATTTCTTTTAAAACCTTTTTTATTTATTTTTGAAAACAATCTTTCCATTTCCTTAGTTTGAGTCCTGACACACCCGAGAGTGTGCCCGAATCCCTCAAACCAAGGCTCTAATACCAACTTGTAACGACCCAATTTTCACAAAGAAATTTTTCATTTTTGAATAATTAAACACATTTCCAATATCAAGAAATCCAGTTATAATAGTTTTCAAAACATAATTCAAATACAACTTTTATTCCAAACATCACAGTGTCCCACAAAAGTACGAGAGAGTGCACGCCGCGTCATCAAGCCTTGCCCTTTCCCTTGGGCTCCGATGTACCTGAAACAAATCCACAAACTGTAAGCTAATGCTTAGCGAGTTCCCAAAGTATACCACACACAAACCACATACAACACATCATACTAGCTAAAACAGCTATATGTATCACATAAGCCATGCATACAACATATAAGGAAGCCATGGAAACCCTCCAGGGTCTTACACCTAATGCCACGGGAACCCCCGTGTGGTCTTATCTGCCATAAGAACCCCCACATGGTCTTCCTGCCTTGGGAACCCCCACAAGGTCTTCACTACCAAACAAGACATAATGCAAACTATACAAGCAGATATACTAGGATGCCATGGAAACCCTCCAAGGTCTTATACCAAATGCCACGGGAACCACCACGTGGTCTTCCATGCAAATGTCACACTATCATAACGCATAATCAATCAACAATCCACATAACGTAAGATGGGCCGGCCTTGGTGCCTTAGACCCATTGGTATGGTGAGAAGACTCACCTCTCAAAGGCTGAACTGGTAAGTTGAAGTCAAATATATCCCATACGTTGCTCCTTCTCAACTGCCTATAATCATCAAGTGATTAACTTAACACCATCCCAAAAATACTCTCAAATCAACCCTGGACAAAATCAAGGTCAAGGTCAAAGTTCACAGTCAAGGTCAACAGTCCATATTGACCTCAACTCGTCGAGTAGAACCTACCACTCGTCGAGTTCCTGGCATAACTCGTCAACTCGCCGAGTCACTAGAGTGACTCGTCGAGTTCCCCAATGTTTGCGGCCGTGAACCCTCAGCCGCAAACTCCTGACCGCAAACCCATCCAGTCGAAAACCCCTTGGTTGTAAACTCTTTGGCCGACTCGTAGAGTTGATAAGGGAACTCGCCGAGTCCCCCTTCCTGTTTGTTGGTCGTGATCATACAGGGATTCCAGGGCTTAGATATAAACCCCTAAGATGCTTAGAAGGATAAAGTTTCCAACTTTACCTTCTAGAACCATTCCAAACGCTCTAAGGTCCTTAATATATGTTGGAAAGCTCCAAAGCTTTGCCATTTGATCCAAAACTCTAGGGATCTGAAATCCCTCCTTTCCAGAAAGGTTTCTAGTCCTCAAAACGTCCCAAAGATGGAAGCTTTATGGACATGCATGTCCAAAACATGTCCCTATGTCAAAATGGCCAAAAAGAGGGAAATATGCCCTAAAACCCTTGCATGGTGTCCTTACACGACCAAAAGTCAGATCTAGCCCACCTTGGGACCATTTTGCTTTGGAGATTCATAAAGTTGCAAACTTTATGAATCTCATGCATGCATTCAATAAGAAGGGTAGGAAGTGAGGAGTAAACCAAAGATCTAGCCTTATTCTTTGATAAAAATCGAGTCTTGAAGACTTACAACAGTTCACAAGATGATTAAGCTCAAGGATGGGTGCTTGGTTTGCTGGATCTCCTCACTATCTCCTTCTTCTTAAGCTTCAAAGGTTACTCTAGCTCCCAAAATGGAAGAGAATGGGGATTATGGTTAGCATCGACGTTCTTAGTGTTTGGAGGCTGATGGGAGGTCAGCCTCAAGGCTCATAAGGAGATTATATAGGGTGTAAATCCTAAAATTAGGGTTTTGTCTTAACAGCACCTACTCGCCAAATCGGACTTCCAACTCGTCGAGTAGGGTGTAGATCTCGCGTCCCTGAAATGACTTCTACTCGACGAGTTGGACTCCCAACTCGCCGAGTCCACACACCAAAACCCTAGATCTTACATAAATTAAGTAATACCTGAAACAGGTGTTACATGAAGATGCTGATTTGGATAGTTAAGACTGATTTAATAGGATAGTGAGACGTTATTACATCAACCAATCTTTGCGTCCAAAAGTATATATAAATATTAATATCTCATATTCTGTATATGACTTGAAAAAGCCATATTAGCAAACGATTTTGATGCATGGTCGATGAAGAGTAGTCTCACTAGGGTGTTATTGTACATTGGATGTGAGAGCTTAAAGTAAACTATGTATGATGTACGATGAATACCATTTATCTTCGTTATTTATATATGACTTTCTAATCATCAACATAGTAAGAAACAAGTTTATGCATTTAGGTTCTAGTGTTTCATGAAAATTTCAGCTGTAATTTTTCTATGTTGGTTTGCTCTTTTTCTTAACTAATTCGTGGAGCTTGAAAGATGAAATAGATTTTGGTAAGTGTGAATTTTATGTATTTTGTGTCTTGGGGTATTTTTATCATTGTTAATGAATTTCATTCCATTCATTCGCCTATTCTTACATACCAAACAACATGGATGAATGATTCATTACCTTCCCTTAGTACAAGTTGTATGTTTGTTATGCATGGCCTATGGGACAAAAAATGTATTTTTTTGGTCCCACCAAAAAGTGGGACCCACTCTCGAGGTCCCTCCCGATCAATCATTTGTGCCAAAAGACATAAATGTCCTCCTCATCCTCATTATCGAAAATAGTCCTAGAAAGTTTGACCAGTCTGTAACAAAGGAAACCCAAATGATGGGTCATAATTTCAATCAACTATTATTAAAAGTGGTAACTACAAGTTTAGTATATTTTAAATGATTCTTACTCATCGTATAAAATAATCCATGTGTAGCTCAAATACTATCATAAGGAGTAGACAATTAAGCTCCCGAGTAAACCCAACAAAGCACCTGCAGCCACTTCAATTTCAGTGTGACCGATTGCTTCTTTGAGTAAACCAGAAATAGGAGGAGGAGGAGGAGGAGCACCATTTTCAATTTTATCGGGTGTTACAACAAGTGTTGTCTCTTTATGCCACTCTGGCGATTTACAACTGTTTGTTTCCTCAAACTTTGGAGATTTACTAGATTCTGGATTTGAAAATGGTTTTGTAGATGAAGCTTCAAATTGGTTTCTGTTTAATACTTTGTTTAATGTTCTTGCATGAACTCCAACTTCCCTTCTAACGCCCTACAAAATCAGAAATTTCTATGTTAAGATTGCTTTCTTCATCTTCAATCTTTAGGGGGTGTTTGGATTGATGGAATCAGAGAAAGAATGGAATTATGGAATGGAATGGATCATTCCTCCTTCCAGTTTGTTAACTGCCATTCCTTAAGCCACGATGACATTTTACTATTTGTTTGAAAACATCATGACGTGTCTTTAAAGTAGCTGATTAGTTTTGTGGACAATGCAGTAGCATTCATATGGAATAGGTAGCAACATACCTGAGCATCATACATGGTAAGACAAGCATAGACAACTGCTATTCCAAAAATTGAATCCGAGAAGCCCCTGAAATTTAACAAATATATACCAGTGTATCAAATTCTAGTTACTGTTTTTCTGATATTAAAGTTTGACACTTTTTAGACATAATTGAATATGCTATATGGTTTTTTCAACCTTTCTAGACCAAGGGACATTGCAGAAGCCACAGCTGCCTGCCATTATAGAATATTAGAAAAGCAAGTCATGAAGTAGCATAAGCAACATATATGTAATAAAGCAAAAACATGGTTTAGAAAGAAATGTTACAGAAGAATGGGTTGAAGGAAACCCTCCAGCCTGAAGTGCAACTTTTGGGTCAAAATCTCTTCGATATAAAATGGAAGCAGTGAAAGGTTTTGTCAACTGTCCAACTGCAGCACATGCAGCTGCTGCTATCAGCACCTATAGATACACAATCAAATGGAAGAGACAATGAAGATAAATGAATGATGAAAGAAAAAGATCATGATGATCTATGGGGAATGATGATATGTTATGGTATGAGTCTGAATGAAAAGTATTTAACAGTTGAATCAGGTTGGTTACAGCTATAGTTTGCAACTGAACTTGTTTCCAAATACGATTTCCTACCAATACCTATGTTTGCATACTCTAAACAGCTTGGAAATATGACAGTTGCATTGTTGATTAACTTACGAATCATTTATGGATCAATTAGGAATAAAAAATTATGGTGATAACATTCAGATAACAATCGAAACGTATAAAAACCTTATTGTGAGCTATTTCAGCGATTACATCCGTTCCAATTTTGAGAGACGAAAGTGTTGAAGAAACTTTGAGTTTTCTCCTTCTCGAGTAGATACAATTAGTTTCGCAATCGATTCTGTTGCTTTGACTTGTGGACTGTAATAATAGGGAAGAAGTGGAAGAAAAGTTCCAATTGTGAAGCAACATGATCAATTCTCTGTATGTATCTGTGATTCGTTTCTCTCACCAGTTTTCTCAATATGGTGAAACTAATAACAATTCTGTATGTTGATCTCTAGCAGCGTTGTTGCTCCAGAAAGTCCGGCCGGCGCATTTGATATTTAGTAGACAGTTCGGAATTGGGGAAGAAGAGGATATTATGGCTGTGGCGATTCCAAATGCTAACAACTAACTAATTTGTCCATTGTTACTTTCTTGGGCCACAATTGGTTTTTCTTTTTAGTTACTTTTATCGCCTTATTGGGCCCATATCCCAAATTAGCCATAATTTTCTCAAGCTTTCATCTACAAAAATTTGAAATTAGCCATAATTTTTGCAAGCATGTGCGAAAATTTGAGTGTACTTCAGATTTTTATTTTATTTTTATGATTATGATTTTTGTAGGTCAACACGTTTGAAAATCTAGGTTGACTATGACATTTTGTTTTTTAGATTTTTATATGTCGTTCTTAATGATCGGGATAACTCAAATGATATGATAATTGTTATGAAGTTAGTATGTGAAAACGAAAATGTTTTTTTTTCAAACTTTTTTTTTAGATATTTGTAGGACACCATTGTAATTGGGAGAACCAAAATGGTATGATAATTATTATGAAGTTTGTATGTGAAAGCTATGAAATTTCATTTTATAGTTTTCACCGAATAACCTACTTTGGAGCTAAAAAACATGATTTTTCGATGTCCAAATTGGGAGTATAATATTTCAATGGAAATACAATGTTACAAATAACACAATGAAAAAAAATCAGTTCAGACCGAGCTCGTATGTGAAATTTATGAATGATCAAATTTGAGTTTTTTTTCATATTTTTCACTGGCTACCTTACTTTGAAACTAAAAAAATATGACTAGGGATATCTAAATTTGAAGTGTAATATATTCATGAAAAATCCTTGTTACAAAGAACACAATGAAAAAAACTCACCTCAAACAGAACTTATACGAAAGAGCTATGAAGGTTCTGTTAGATATTGGGTAAGGTTTATGGTAGAGATATGGATACCTCTTGGATCGTGTAAACACTTTTCGAACTGATATTTCTACCCTATGGCTGGGTTGCAAGAAACTCATCCTAGGATAATCCCAAGGGGATACTTACGAATCTATGCACAGAACACGTAAGCCAAATTGCTAGAAGGTTATGAGTTTGTATGAAGAAAAAACGAGAACTAAAAAGGTTATCCTTCTCCATAAAAAGAGAGTCGTTTATATAGAAAACAATAAGTAGGGTTTCGTTTTAGGGTTGGTTGTCATGGGTTGCTTTGGAAACAAGTCAAGGGAATCCGGAATTAATAAGGAAATCAATGGTTTCCAAAACTGACGATCTTAGTCAGTTTTACCATAATCACTCTCAAGAATTCGATTTTTCCACTATGTACCCACTAGGAAATCCAAAGGGTTTTTGGGGTGCCGCCCCTCGACCCCGCTCGGTTACCTGGCAGCAGGACCCCAGCCAAGGGTTTTGCCCCTTAGACCCCACTAGGGGCGTTGCCTTTTGGAAACCTCGGACCCAGGGGCGTTGCCCCCAGACCCCCGACTTGTCGTCGAACCAGTTTCTAATTCGATCTTATACATACGTGCACTCCGCACATACTCAAACATATATTAGAGTACAAATTATGAAATCTTTTAGCTCACATGTAAGTTCCAATTATATAAAATGTCATTGTGACACTAAAATCACCAACAAATTCGAAGTTTGAAAAAAAAAAAAAAAGTTTACTGGTAACTACAAAAATCTATATTTTTCGCCCACTTGCAAAAATTATTACTGTTTTGATTATTTTTTATTTTATGGCTATTATATTGTATGGTAATTTTTTTTTTAAATAGCTACTATGATTATTTTTTTATTTTTTTTTAAAGATCATTTCACATTTGTTGATTAACCCGAAGAAAAGAAAAGGAAAGCCATTTCTTGAGAAGGACGGCCAAACGGATAGACGACTGGACGGAGGAGCGCGTCAAAATTTGGAAGATGGACGGAGGAGGGGGGAAGAGGGAGAGGGTGGTGCATCCGGCAATCGAGCCTCTGTCGTATCTTCTCGGAACTTGGAGAGGTGAAGGAGAAGGCGGTTTCCCCACCATATCCTCCTTCACTTATGGCGAAGAGCTCAACTTCACTCATCCTGGAAACAAAGTACGTACCTCTATCTGTTCTCTAGGCTTATCGCTCAATAAAATTAATAAATTATTGTTTACTGAAATCAGACATTCATTGTTCCAAATTGATAATCGATTTCAACATATTCCTATGCGTTTACACGATTTAGCAAACTGTCGATATCGTGATTGCTTGTTGCTATAATCCTCATTACGTAATTTCAGAAGATATGAAGTATATAAATAAGCAGAACCCTAATTTGGCAATAGATACTGTATGTAGTTTGGATCTTGTATTAGTAGTTTGTTTATCTAATTTTGTTGAGTTTATGAATATAATTTGGGAGAAGCCTGTAATAGCTTATTCTCAAAAGACATGGAAGTTGAGTTCTGGAGAGCCTATGCATGCTGAGAGTGGGTACTGGAGGCCAAAGCCTGATGGAACCATTGAAGTTGTTATTGCTCAGAGTACTGGCCTCGTTGAACTTCAGGTTGTTTCTTCATATCATCTTTCAATAATCAATCCTTATTTCTCTTTAGATGCATTATATATAAACTTGATTGTTTGTTTTGCAGAAAGGAACATATGATGCAGAAAATAAAGTTGTGAAGCTTCAAAGTGAGCTTGTAGGAAATGCTTCTAAGGTGTAATCTCAGTAAAGCATATATATATAGTACATTTTTAGTGTTTTTATTTTATATATAACAAAATTCACAAATAATTATTTAACAAAAATATGAATGTGGACAGGTGAAAGAGATATCTCGGGTTTTTACCATGGTTGATGAAGAGTTATCATATGTGGTTGGAATGGCCACCAGTTTAACCACTCATCAGCCACATCTCAAAGCATCACTCAAGAAGATCTAATCTTTTTTTAATCTGTTTTCCGTTTCAATTCTATTTATATGTACAAGATCACAATCATTCTTCATGTTTGGATCAAACCAGTTTTTTAAAATGTACACTGTACACCATCTAACTTGCATTATGCCATGATAACTCGAATAACAGTTACAAGTTACACCATGTGACACTAAAATCACTAATAGCTAAATGCAAAAACTAAATTATAATCTCAATTTAACTAAAATATGCACAACCCAACACACCAAATAGACCACTCCCTTCATTTATTAGATAATCATATCAAGAGAAAGAAAGACAAACATAAATTCTACGCTTCTAACAACACCTAAATACAAGTGTCCATGTAAGACCATGGCACACGATTTATTCAAAAAAAAATAAAAAATCGACATTTGACCTTACTTTGACCGTTTCTCCTATCATTACTTACTCTTTTCATTTATCTATTTTCTCTTCTTCATAAGTTGACACATTCTGCAAAACGACATCAAAGTCGCTAATTTACAAGATAATCAGCCCATGTTTCCCATACAGATGTATTTTATCTGCAAAAAGATTTTATTTTTAGTTACCTTTCCAAAAAAAATCATCTGTTTGATCTGTTAGAGATTTTTTTTTTTTTTTTTTTTTTTAAATCAGGCTTACTTCAAGATAATCGTCCATCCCATATTTGGAACCTTCACGCCCTAGACCCGACTGCTTAAAACCTCCAAATGGAGCCACCTGAAATGAAATTCATCGAGACAACAAAAAGGAAACGTCTGAATAACAATACCAATTCAAGACTAAAAAAACAAATGAATCCATTCAGTCATACCTCTGTAGACACCAATCCTTCGTTAACTCCAACAATGCCATATTCAAGAGCTTCAGACACACGCCACGATCGCTTAATACTGTTTGTGAATATGTAAGCAGCTAATCCTGCAATGCAAATTTATATATAAAATACATTCACTTTTTGACTAAAACCTAAACTATATCTGAAAAGAAAAAAATTGTTCTTGTTTTTTTTTTCTTTTGGGATTATTTACACGGGAAAAGACTAAACATAATAACAGGTTGTACTGTTATATATGATGGAATTGCATGATGAAAGCAGTAGAGTTTTTTTCTATCATAAAAACCTGCATTAGTATCATTAGCAATCTGTATAGCTTCTTCCTCCGTTTTAAACTTTAAAACAGGTGCAACAGGTCCAAATACTTCCTGACTGTAACAATATAAAAATTCAAATACTAGTCAAAACAAACCATAGCAAAAATATATAAAATAAAATTGAGTTTGAGATAGATTACCTTGCTATGAGCATCTCGTTCTTGACATCTCCTATAACTGTAGGCTCATAAAAGGTCATCCCAAGGCTATGCCTTTTACCACCTAGTAGAACTTTAGCTCCCTATAAATCAAACGATATTTGCATATACATTAGTGACTTAATGCAGAAAGAACGACTTAATACAGAAAGTCATAAATGTATAATATAATATTCAACAGTTGGTGTGGTGAATGGTGATCAAACCTTTGAGACAGCATCTTGCACGAATGAATCAACCTGCAAGGCAACATTCATTTAGGAAACATAATAACAAGTGATTAAATTGATTAATCAAATAGTTTAACAAAAATTAACCTTTTGTACAGCAGCCTCATTAATTAGTGGGCCCTGCAAAACAATATTCGACACTCGTTACAATCTTTAAATTAAAGAAAGAGGGTGTCCGGATGTGTGTTATTATGGTAGTTATTGCAACTTCAAGAACTAAAATAAGAATTAGAATCGGTCAAGGTGATCTAAGTTAGGGGTAATTAGGTAATTTTTACATTTATCTAAATAATTCATTACCTGGGCCACACCTTCTGATAAACCATTGCCAACTTTAAGGTCTTGAACAGCATTTGAGAATGCTTTTGTGAATTTCTCATATATGCCTACAAGAACCATGAATATTCATAATACCAATTACATATAAAAGAATTTTATATAAAAATTCATCAATCATCATTTGCTTTCATGTTTCCCGTTTTTATCAAATTAGAAAGTAAAAAAGTTTGACATAGATAATGGTTTATAATATTTATACCTTCTTGCACAAGTAATCTATTTGCACATACACATGTTTGTCCACTGTTACGGAATTTGGTTGCCAACTGAAAATACAAAATCAATAAGCAATTAGCAAACAGCATTTAACACTATTTTTAAAAAATAATAATATTTTTTAGTCTAAATTACAGCTTTTGTCCCCATGCTTTTTTAAGAATTACAAATGTCGTCCTCAGAAAGAACTTTTAACATTTTTCATCCCCAAAATGAAGTTCAAGTTGATCCCATTTGATTCCCTACTATAACCCTATGTAAAATAACCATTTTACCCTTACCTTTACACTTATTATTGATATTTATAATGTGGTTACAACAATTATAAAATATAAACGCTTAAAAATGTGAGTCACTTACGCTCCCTTTAATAGCCACTTCCAGGTCAGCATCATCAAAGACTATGCAAGGTGCATTACCACCAAGTTCAAGAGATACCTACAAAAGTCACAATTTTTTCAAGAAAAGTATTAAAAAAATAATAATAAATTGTAAAAACATGAAATGTAGTACAATTACCTTTTTGACAGTTTCAGCTGCACCAGCCATTAATTTCTTTCCAACAGCTGTTGAACCAGTAAATGTTATTTTCCTTACCTAAATTAATTTCAAAAAAAATTATATATCTTTGAAAATAAAACAAATCAGGACTTTTGTCTGATAAAATGTAAAAACCTGTGGGCTGGCAACTAACGAATTTCCAATTTTAGGAGCATCTCCCATAACTACATTCAAGACGCCCTGTGATTATTAGACAAATGAAATATATTTAGTTTTATATGAAAAATGATTAAAAAAATAGAAAAATAAAATGGAAGTAAGACACAACATGCTATCTGATCATGAAACTCAACATCATTAACATTTTAAAGGGAAATGCAATAAATAGAATAGTATCCTACTTTCATTTCTACATTACAGACTCTGAAAAATCTACCAAATTATAACAGTGTCATCCAATTTTCACTGTTATAGTTGGGTAGATTCTTTTTTAAAGTATAATGTGCTAACAAGAAAAAAAAAAAAAAAAAAAAAAAGGTTTAAAGTACAATGCTATTATTGGTCAGATATTCATAATACATCTTGATAAAAAGAAAATAGAAAGTAGAAAGAGTTTATAAAAGAAACATACAGGTGGGATTCCTGATTGAAGGGCAAGTTCAGCTGCTGCTAAAGCAGTCAATGGTGTGAGCTCAGAGGGCTTAATGACCACAGTACAACCACAGGCAAGAGCGGGGCCCACCTTCCGTGCAATCATTGCCAAAGGGAAATTCCATGGAGTAATTGCAGCAACCACACCAACAGGCTGCAAATTATTACAGGAATCATCATGTTTCTATACATATATAACAAGGGTATTTTGGTCTTTCAATATAACAATCACCTGCTTTATAACAAACAGACGGCGATCAGACAGTGTTGCTGGAATTACATCACCATAAATACGTTTCGCCTCCTCTGCAAAGAACTCAATGAAACTAGCTCCATATCCAACCTGAAAAAAAATATAATAAAAAAAAGTGTCTTAGGGGTTGTTTCTTTTTTATATAATGGACTTAATAGTTAAGCACTTAATTAATCTAGACAGCTATAGATAGCTGTTTCTTTTTACTTGATCTGAACAGAATGCCTAAATGGATCCTACCTACCCTTCTTTTTTCCTCTCAACTCATTGATGAACATTATGAAGAAAAAGAATTGGAATGTAAAGGGCAAAATGGTCATTTACTTTCGGTAGGTTTATATATTCGATCTAGAAAAGAAACAGATAGACCTTAAGTATACAACATCTTATGCGGATAAACATCTTTACCAATACAAACTTAATAGAAAGAAAAAAAAAACATCCCCTTACCTCCCCAATGGCTTCTTTTAGAGGCTTTCCTTGCTCTAAAGTTATAAGTTGTGCTAGCTCTTCTTTATGTTCAAGCAACAAGTTATACCTTGAATTATGTCATACAGAAAAAATATGAATATTATATATCATGAAGAACTATGATTCAACTTTGATATTGAAATTTAGTACCAATTACGCAGGCGATTGCTTCTGTCATTAGCAGTAAGCTTGCTCCAATCTACACAACAAATGATCATTTAAGAATTGAACAGAACACTCTCATGATGTTATTGTACGAATTTACTGAGAATTTGATTTCATACGGCTAAAAGCATCGTAGGCTGAAGAAATCGCATCTTTTGTTTCCCTTTCGCCCATACACGCAACAGAAGCTATAACATCACCACTAGCAGGGTTGTTAACCTGCCACAACCAATGAAAATTAAATTGTGATTTCTGTTAGGAAGTTCATATAATCATATCGAGTGATCTTCGGCCAGGATGATGTGTAAAAGTTCAATACCTCGATTGTCTTCCCATCATAAGCATCAATCCATTTTCCTCCGATTAGACCTTTGGTTCGCCATAATCCAGAACTCTTGAGCCGATCAACAATACTTTCAGTTTCCGTGCTCATCTGACCCATCCGAAACTCCATTTAGTGAATTCATGAATCTATCCAAAAACCCTAATAAAAATTAATAACGATAAGAGTAATCGGTAATGCACCTGGCGACGATGAAGATGCGTGGGGGAGTAGCTATTGCAAAGTGATGAGTGTGAGAGTGAGATTGAAGAGTGGTAAAACTTGATCCCGCTGCTGCTACGATGAATCGTTCGTGCAAACATCGTCGTTATCGTGGTGTCTGCCTTCTAAAAAACGAAACTCCCTCTTCTACCTCCACGTATTTGACACCTTTGTACAAATGGCAAAAGATTCAACTTCCAGCACACCGCTTGTTGATTCTCCCAACACCAGTTTGATTGGAAGACTGATAACAAGAAAAAATTGAAATCCCACCAAATCCTTTTCGTCACAAAAGGCTATTCGTGGATCAAATTTCTAAGGATAATGAAGTTTAGATCTAGTCGATAGCTATTTAAATTTTAAACTATCAGTCGACATGAGATTCATACAACAACATTTAAACATAAATAAATACATTTAGCCTTGAAAATCTATTTTTATAATATATTGTGGATGACGATGTGATATTGAATATATATAAAAGCTATAAAAATATTATATAAATATAATAAGGAGAGTATTTAATATGATCCAATGAACTAGGAATGGCAACTGCAACGGGGCGGGCTTGGGGAGGGGCATGGTTTCCCAAACCCGCCCCGATATCTTTCGGGTGTCTTATCGGGGTGCCCCATCGCATTTCGGGTTTTCTCGTCGGGTTTCGGGTGTCTTGTTGGGTTTACACAACAATTCATAATTAAATCTATAAAACGACACCCCGATGTCTTATAAAAATACATGTTCTAACCTCCCTTTTAAATTAAAAATATGATGCATCACTTTAATTAAATAAACTGGACGTTATATTAAAAATTATTTGATTTAAGCTTAGTGTAATACGTCAAAACATAAAAAAATAATCATTCATACCACATTGTTAATAACTAAAAAGATTGTCCCCAGTAAGTATTTGATCTTTGAATACATGCAATTAACATCAAAAGGATTCAAACATATTATATATATATATATATATATATATATATATATATATATATATATATATATATATGTATATATATGTTGGATTAGTGTCTAAGCCTGTAACTATATTTGGTAAGTACTTGACCCGGTTGTGCATGGTCCTTTTGGGTTGCCTTCACCATAGCAACTTGACAGGGTGATTTATGAAGAGAGAAGAGATATTATTATATTAATATGTTATAAGAATAATATATTAAAGGAATAATAATATTATTTAATTAATGTTAGTCATAAATTAATTAGGAATTAATTTGGTGACTAAAGAGGTTAATTGAATAAAGGGGCTTAAACTGTCAAATGTGTGATAGTTGTGTTTTTGGGCTATGAATCCTTATGGACATTAGGGTGGCCGAATTTTAGGGTTATGATATCTTAAATTCGTCCAAGCCTCATATCTAGAAGGATCCTTGGATTACTTAGGGCCTAAGTTATTCAATTAGGGTTAAGGATGTAACTCTAGTAGCTCATAGTATAAATAGACCCTATGGGTGAGGGAAATCGGCCACCTTGTTGCATTGGTAACCCTAGAGCCGATTTTCTCACCTCTCTCCTCTCTCCAAATCATCATCTTGCTAGTTGGTGTTTGTAAGCCATTAGAGGAGTGACAATTGTGACTCTAAGCTCCAAGAACAAGAAGATTCAAGCAAGCAACTTAAGGTATTCTTCTAGATCTGATTTCATGTATTATGATTCAAATGTTATCACTAGATCTAGCACTGTAAGCCTTGGAAACATTGCATGTTCAATTAGAGAAACCTAGATCCAAGCATTAGGGTTTGCATGTGCACATAGGAAAGTTCTTATGGCTCAAACCCATCAGTGGTATCAGAGCCTTGATTGATTTCTATTGAATTGATGCTTTGGTTGATTGCTTTTTACATGAAAAATCGTTTTTTGTGCCCCTGACTAATGAACTCGGCGAGTCCCATTGTGGACTCGGCGAGTAGCACCAACTCGGCGAGTTCGAGCGTCAGTCAGAGCAGATTTCGGGATTTCCTGCTGTTTTGCTTGAGGATACTTGCCTTAATTGTTTTGGGTCATTAAAATCCGAATTTTATCATATATATATATGAGTATATCTTTGACCAAACAAAAGATAATTACCATTTGATTGAATATTAACTTCCTTATATGATAATAATTGATTATTTGAATTAATTGGTAAATTGTCTTGCAAGTAATATTGACTAGGTCAAATTTAGATAATCATTAAATTAATTAGTTGATTTATATTATTTGCTATTTGATCCTTTATGTTTTGAAAAGTTAAAAACTTGCCCTCAAGTTTTGAAATTTAAGTTTTGTGATTAAAAGTTTAATTTGAATAATTTAAATTTCAAACCCTAGAATTTTACAAATTTTAAAATTCAAACCTATACTTATAATATTATAAGATTAATATATATATGTATAACTTAAATGCTAGTCTTACCGTTAGTAGGCCTCATTCACGAAGCCAATCTATAAGGGGGGGTATAAGGTTATGGCCTATAAAATGGTTGTTTAATGGGTGTCCATTCTCACCCACCGCTTCCTTGATTGGTGGAGGTTCGTTAGCCGAACGGGTAGGATCGGGCAAACATTTCCTCATTAAAAGCATAATGAATCTATATTAAGTAACTAAATGTTTTTACAAAATTCTCAATCTTAGTTACTTTAGGCAAAAGTGAATTGATGCAATTCCATGAAATTACACTTTGTACCCTTGCTAAGACATTAATGGAGCGCGTGTGGTTAACTGACACATTAATTGGGTTCTAAGCAAAGGTGGCAAAGGGTGACTCATTGTTTGTTATAGTTCAATGGAGCGTGTGTGGTTAACCAGCACATTGAATAGGTAACTGTAAGAATGAGGGCACCATGTACATTTGCATGGTTATTCACACCCACTTTGTGATCCTCGGCATCCCAGTCACAAACGAGTGGGGCATATCGAGATTTAAACATGTCATTGAAAAGTTCAATGTATCTCAAAAGATCTAGGAGTTTTCAATACATTTAAAACCTAATTTCTTTTTCGTTTTTCATGGTGGAGAATTAGTGAATCGACATTCACTTGCCTTCAAATTATTTACTTATTAGATTACGGCATCTCTCTTCTAATTTGTGAATAATGTTGTTGGTTCCTAGCCCTAATTTTTCATTTGGGTGATTAATTTGGGAAATTCATTTCTAATCAACTTTGTTCTTTTTCCATTTCAGATGTCGAACACAAACAACAACGCTTCAGGGTCAAACTCCTCTGGTTTATTCTCACTCATGAACTTGTGTGGGAAAGTGATCTTCGATGGGACCAATTTCAGTAATTGGATCCACAACATTCGTATGGTCACTCGCTACGAGGACAAAGAATATGTCCTCGACGAGAAGCTTAAGGAGATTGATATCGAAATTGCTACTGCCGATGAGATCGCGGCCTACGAGGCCCACGAGCGTGATGCCATGAAAGTCCATTGCATCATGCTCGCGACTATGACTGCTGAACTTCAAAAGTCCTATGAGGACAAGTACCCCTATGAGATGCATCAGGATCTGCTGGAACGCTACCACCAGAGCGCCAGGCAAGAGAGGTATGAGATCATCACTTCGATGATCACTACCAAAATGGGAAATGGAGTGTCTCTTACTGTCCATCTGCAAAAGATGCAGAGATATGTTGATCGCATTCTGAAGTTGAATGTGAACTTCGATGAAGAGCTGGCAATTGACATTATCCTTCACTCATTGCCTTCCTGCTATAGCCAGTTCCGCATGACCTATCACATGAATAAGGAAGAGGTCTCCTTGAGCAAGCTTCAGGGCTTGTTGAGGACTGCTGAGAGCAACCTCAAGGATAAATCTGTTGCATCACCTCCCACTCCAGCTGCTGCCCCTGTCTTGGCAATAGGGCAAGGGAAGGGTAAGAAGAGGAAGGCCTCCTCAAGGGGCCACTACAAGGGAAAGTCCCAAGATGGCACCTCTTCTAGTGGAACCAAAGTTGGTTCTGCTAAACCCAACTCAAACCCCAAAGAGGCAGAGTGCCACTACTGCCACAAGATAGGGCATTGGAAAAGAAGTTGCCCAGAATATCTGCAAGCCATCAAGGATGGAAAGATCAAGCCATCTTTCGCAGGTATTTACACGATTAAATCTAATACTGTATCACATGCTACTTCTTGGGTTCTTGATACAGGATGTGGTTTTCACATATGTTCTGATTTGCAGGGACTAAAAAGAAATAGGGATGTGGAGAGTGGAAGGATGAATCTGATCATGGGAAACAGAAGATCGTCGCCTGTGACCAATATTGGAGTTTATTCCTTAGTTCTTAGTAATGGCTTAGATTTAAATTTGAATTGTTGCTATTCGCCAGATATGGCTAGAAACATCATTTCATTTCATGGTTTGTATAAACAAGGCTTTAGATATTCATTTGATAATGAAAAGGGTTCTATTTATGCTTATTTTAATAATGTTTTATATTTTGAAGCATTGCCTTGTAATGGAGTATATGAAACTGTGATTGTTGTAGACAACTTAGGAAATGATGTGTTGTGTATGGATTCTTCCAATAGTATGGATAAAGCATGCTTGTGGCATTGTTGTCTTGGACATGTCAACAAGAAACGCATAGCCCAACTCCAAAAGGATGGAGTGTTGGAGTCATTCGACCTTAGGCACGATGACGTGTGCGAGTCTTGTTTGCTTGGAAAGATGACCAAGTCACCCTTCACTGGCACCTGTGCGAGGGGTGAGGGTTTATTGGATCTCATACATACAGATGTATGTAGACCCTTTAGATCCACCACAAGGGACGCAAATCGCTTCTATGTGACTTTCACATATGATTATAGCAGATATGGTTATATCTACTTAATCAAGCACAAGTCAGAAACTTTTGAAAAATTCAAAGAGTTTAAACAAGAAGTGGAGAATCAGTTGGGCAGGAAAATCAAGATGCTTCGATCTGATCGAGGTGGAGAGTACCTAAGTCTTGAATTCCACAACTACCTCAAGGAATGTGGAATAGTTTCACAATTGACGCCACCTAGGACACCACAATTGAATGGTGTAGCTGAGAGGCGTAATCGAACCTTGCTAGACATGGTTCGTTCCATGATGATTCGTGCTTCACTACCTATCTCATTCTGGGGGTATTCCTTAGAGACTTCCGCCCATATCCTTAACTTAGTCCCTACAAAGAAGGTTGCCAAAACACCTCACGAGATGTGGACAGGGAAAGCTCCCTCGTTAGCACATATCAAGGTTTGGTGTTGCGAGGTTTTCGTAAGACGAGAAACTCACGACAAGCTCGAACCTCGTAGTGAGCGATGGATTTTCATCGGCTACCCACATAAATCCTTTGGATATCTCTTCTACAGACCGAGTGACAACGTTGTCTTCGTTGCGAGGAGAGGGGTTTTCCTAGAGCGAGAACTCATAAGCCAAGGAGACAGTGGGAGGCAGATCGATCTTGAAGAGCTTCAAGAGTCGAGCGATGAAGGAACCTCTAACACTGGTGCTCAACCCGAGGAGGAAACTCCGGTTGAACCAATTGACGAATCCTTACCTTTTAGACGTTCCGAAAGGGTTAGTGTTCCACCCCAGTTTTATGGTTTTCATATTACTATGGAAGGGGATACGTTCATTAGTGATAGTACACTAGTGAATATGGATGAACCTAACAGCTATAAGGAAGCCATGGCAGGCCCTGAGTCTGTAAAGTGGAAAGAGGCTATGGATAGCGAGATCCAATCCATGTATGACAACCAAGTTTGGAATTTGGTTGACAATATACCAGGTCGTAAGACGGTCGGGTGCAAGTGGATCTTCAAGAAGAAGACAGACGTGGATGGAAACGTTCACACTTATAAGGCGCGATTGGTTGCGAAGGGTTTCACTCAAACTCCTGGAGTTGATTACGACGAAACCTTATCACCAGTTGGGAAGATAAGGTCTATCAGGGTGATGCTGGCCATTGCTGCATTTCATGACTATGAAATATGGCAGATGGATGTCAAAACCGCTTTCCTTAATGGGAAGTTGGCTGAGGATGTTTACATGGCTCAGCTAGAGGGTTTTGTCAATGCGAAGCATCCCAATAGAGTGTGTAAGCTTGAGAAGTCCATTTATGGACTTAAGCAAGCGTCTCGCAGATGGAATCTTTGTTTTGACGAGAAGGTCAAAGAGTTTGGCTTTCTGGGAAGCGAAGATGAATCGTGTGTATATGTCAAAGCCAGTGGGAGTGTAGTAAGCTTTCTCGTATTGTATGTCGACGACATACTACTCATAGGAAACGACATCCCGACATTACAGGAGGTTAAGTCCTGGCTCGGGAAGTGCTTCGCTATGAAGGACCTCGGAGAGGCTTCCTATATTCTGGGAATAAGGATAGTGAGAGACAAAAGTAAGAGACTAATAGGACTTAGTCAGAATACTTACTTGGACAAGGTACTAAAACGTTTTAGTATGGAGAATTCAAAGAAAGGGGAGTTACCAATCCAAAGTAATGCCAAGTTGAGTAAGACTCAGAGTCCGAGTACTGAAGCCGAGATAGCAGAAATGAGCCGAGTACCTTACGCTTCCGCAGTTGGCTCGATCATGTACGCTATGACTTGTACTCGCCCTGATGTGGCCTTCGCTTTGAGCATGGTCAGCAGATATCAAGGGAACCCTGGCAGAGCGTATTGGAGCGCATTGGTCAGCAGATATCAAGGGAATCCACACTTGCTGGAATCACTTCATGGAATTTATCACGAGTGATCGCAAGATGGTAATATCATATAGTCTTAAAACCTAGATATATGGTTTATTGTTTGTTAATTGGTTATGCATTGATAATGTGTAAACGCATCAATAACTTGATGTTATAAAACGCATTGTTGTGTATGATTTGATTAGTGGATAGTAAATGCATATAAGTCGAAGTTTATATGTTCCTTTTATCCTAAGAGGGTAAAAGCGATATCAGGGCCCCTCGATGATTTGATTTGACTTATGTGTCGGGCTCGGTCAGGACTGAGTTGATGTGTTCAATTAAGTTCTATGTCAAATGAATCTGAGATCGAGAAACCAATTGCTGGACAATAAGTATGACCATGGTCCATGTGATTGTCCGCACGATATCTAGAACAGAGGATTATACGATCCCTTATCTGAAGGACAGGATACTGATAAGATCAGAGTTTGACAGCGTCTTGAAGAGCTACGATTGCTAATCGGATTAGGTTTGCATTTATAGTTACTAGACTTATCCAAGTGGGAGACTGTTGGATTAGTGTCTAAGCCTGTAACTATATTTGGTAAGTACTTGACCCGGTTGTGCATGGTCCTTTTGGGTTGCCTTCACCATAGCAACTTGACAGGGTGATTTATGAAGAGAGAAGAGATATTATTATATTAATATGTTATAAGAATAATATATTTAAGGAATAATAATATTATTTAATTAATGTTAGTCATAAATTAATTAGGAATTAATTTGGTGACTAAAAGAGGTTAATTGAATAAAGGGGCTTAAACTGTCAAATGTGTGATAGTTGTGTTTTTGGGCTATGAATCCTTATGGACATTAGGGTGGCCGAATTTTAGGGTTATGATATCTTAAATTCGTCCAAGCCTCATATCTAGAAGGATCCTTGGATTACTTAGGGCCTAAGTTATTCAATTAGGGTTAAGGATGTAACCCTAGTAGCTCATAGTATAAATAGACCCTATGGGTGAGGGAAATCGGCCACCTTGTTGCATTGGTAACCCTAGAGCCGATTTTCTCACCTCTCTCCTCTCTCCAAACCATCCTCTTGCTAGTTGGTGTTTGTAAGCCATTAGAGGAGTGACAATTGTGACTCTAAGCTCCAAGAACAAGAAGATTCAAGCAAGCAACTTAAGGTATTCTTCTAGATCTGATTTCATGTATTATGATTCAATTGTTATCACTAGATCTAGCATTGTAAGCCTTGGAAACATTGCATGTTCAGTTAGAGAAACCTAAATCCAAGCATTATGGTTTGCATGTGCACATAGGAAAGTTCTTATGGCTCAAACTCATCAATATATATATATATATATATATATATATATATATATATATATATATATATATATAGAGAGAGAGAGAGAGAGAGAGAGAGAGAGAGAGAGAGAAGTTATATCGAGAACAGAAAAAGGTTGAGAACACGAGAACAATTCTGGACCAATCGTTTTACAAGCCTAAATTTGTAAATGTGTATTAACTTTAAATTTTCACAAATTAAAATTTAATCATAATTTCCTTAAATTTAGTGATAATAATTGTAGTTACCTAAAAAAAAGGAATTAATTTTTTTTTATTAATGAAAGATAAAAAATATTTTTTTATCAATTGGTCTATAAAATTAAAACGTCAATGTTTTCTTTTACTTTTTTACTTTTTTTCTTTTTTTGCTAATTTATTAATCAAAATATTTATATCATATTTTAATAAAAATACATTTATAATCATAAATGAATAAGGTTGTAATCTTAAATGAATAAATTATAATTTGGAGATAACAAATTTCATTACAATTATTGACATAAACAAATAATGCACATTACATAAACAATAAGTAATTAATATCTCTATTCATAAATGATTAATGCACATTACATAAATAATAAGGAGGTGATATCTCTATTCATAATCGAATAACTTAAAAAATTAAAATCTAATAGTTACATATTTTATTACAATCATAAATGAATAAAAAAAAGCATTACTTTATAATCAAAAATAAAATGATATCTCCACTTTTGTTTCTTGGTTAGCAATTCAACAGTCCTTTGGAGATGGATTTCATCTGATTTCTCTGTGCAATGTCAAATACAAAAACAAAATGTCAATAACATTAATAAATCAAAAAATACGAAAAAACTCGATGAGGTTAAGCAAAAAATAAATCAAAAAAATATGAAAAAAAACTTAATGATATTAAGCTTAACATATCTTATAATCATCAATGAATAAGAAGCGATGTCATCCATTCATCAATAATTAAAACTCAAATTGTATATAAAAATAGACACCTCAAGCAGCAATGCAAAATAAAATAAAAAAATTATGATAAGTTTAATCAATGGTGAATTAGGAAAAAATATAATGATTCATTGGTTGAGAATTGCTTCCTTCGGGGTTTTCCTGTGATATACTTACTAAAAATTGTGTGCGACCTAAATGGTTCCACATGGAGGCTTGTGTGCGAGATAATAGTTCCAGAAATGTTATGTTTGTGTGTGAATTATTGATTCATCTAGTAATGTCACGTTGTTTTATTCATGAAAAAAATAAAGATTCAAAAATCAAAATCATAATAAGACAACTAGTTGATTAAGGACTATGATAGCTTAGTAATTCCACATTTTTTTTGTTCTTAAAATCTGAGAATTTGGATCCTAAATAATCAACATCTCAAAATCATAGTAACTTTTTTTGTTATCTATCAGCACAAAAACCGAAGTCATAGTAAAACGTTTAATGGCAGATCCGAACACCCCCATTAATCAGTTAGTCATCATCTACAATTGGGTTATTGAATACACATGCTTTGGAAAAACACAATTTTAAGATACGGGGAAGAAAAGGATGTACCTTGATGTATCAGAAGTGATGGCTGCCACCAAAATTCCGACTACCAGTTGTTATCCAACCAAATTCCGACCACCAGTGGCTGACACCACCACCTCTACGTCACTTGTTGGCTTTTGATGTCGCAGACGTAATTTTCCGAAACGCCGATGGCCCTTGTCGGCCTCTGCTGCCACCAAAATACCATCTCCGTCTCGCAATCCTCTCTTTCTCTCCTTCTGTCTTGCACAATCTGTAACCCTTCCTGGATTCTCCGGAACGACAATGGTGGAAATTGGGATTAGGGCTTTGAAACCGATAAATAAAGAGAGACAAAGGTAAAAACGTTCCAGTATAAAAACTTTGCATAAATTTAGGGATATTTATTGATTTTAAGGAAATAAATAAAAACAAAATTGCTAATATTCCCTTAATTAGATTTTAAAGTTTACAAATTAGTCTAATGAGGTTTGGAATTTACATAATTAACCCATCTGATAACAGCCTTTGATCATAATATTTTAATGGTTCAGATTTGTTCTCGCGTTCTCAACCTTTTTCGTGTTCTCAATATAACTTACCTCTCTCTCTCTCTCTCTCTCTATATATATATATATATATATATATATATATATATATATATATATATATATATATATATATATATATATATATATATATATATAATCGGGGCGGGGCGGGGCGGGGCGAGGATAACTCACTCCCTGTCCCGAACCCGATAACAACCCGTTACCTGACCCGAAATGATCGGGTTACGGGTTTCCCCGTCGGGTTCAGACTTTTTTACCATCCCTACTATGAACTCATGTCATTTGTGCCCATTTTTAAAAACTTTTAGTTTTGTTGAGAGAAAAACTTGGAGACACACTTGAACAAAAGTTAGAACAAGTATAATGCGGAATAGTTAATCTCAAAGGATCTAAAAGCTCAACAATAATATAGTTAGATAGTTAGAGAGTTAGTTGCGGAAATGTAAAGGAATGAGAATGACAGCAATTGTTATATCAAGAAGACACTTAAGCTGATTCATAACACGGAATGCATTCACTCCAAGTTAATAAGGAAGATCAAGCTTAGTGATTAAGTCTTAAAGACTTGCTCCGAAGAGGGATTATGATCAGCAGGATTATGATAAGATTTAAGTAAGAAGATATGAGTGAAGAAAGATAAGAGAGATAACTTCAGAATGTGTATTCATATAGAATTCATAAGTTATCGGTTTTTTTTTTCTTATGTCTCTCTATGAATACAAAGAGAGTAAGTCTCTATTTATAGAGACTTAGAAACTACACTAGATTACAACTCTATAAGCAGCCGTGCAAGGCATACTGGATAATAGAGTATTACATAAAAGACAAATAACATAATCTAGCTAAGTTGACTACGGTAGCTGACTCAGGTTGCTGATGCGGTTGCTGATGAACAAGATTGACTCCGGGTGCTGAAGCGGTTGAGGTAGAAAGATGGTTGCGGTAGCTGAGATGGTTGCGGTAGCTGAGTTCAAGAGGGTCACTTTTATGATTCAACAATTTCCCCCTAAGTGACATCTTTAACTCCGGTTCAGCTATCAAGTTTGAGGAACTTGATCAAAATCCACCAGAACTTCCTGACGTTTTCCAACCATGTGATTCTTCTTGTGATCTCGAACTTGACTTCTGCGGTAGTATGCTTAGATCTTTCAATTGCAGTCCGGCAGATGTCAAGTTGTTTCTTGGTCAGGCGGTGCATGGCAGTCATAGGAATGAAATATTTGACGTTTTCAGTCTTCCTTTTGAATATGACTCCAAGTTCAGGGTAGTTTGTTGCGCTTAGAGATCTTTCTTGGAAGCCTTCGGTAGGTATTGGCACAGGTTCAAAAGGTGGGAGATCAAACTTCTTGAGGATGGTGGGGTAGATATCCGCATCTATCTTGGCAAAGTCACAGACCGTATCCCTGAGATAAGAGTTGGCTTTTTCAAGCGTTATCTGCATTTTAGGGTGCTTTTCTGACTTGTTTTGGAACACCCTGGCAATAAGGAAGATTTCTTCCGGGTTCATACAAGGAAAGTCTGCATGGGTGCGGATGTAGTCATGCTCCCTTCTGGTGAGGGTATACTGGATGTAGTCAGCCTTCATAAATTTCCTGACTTTGTAGTTCTTGACTGCGGATGGTCTGTCGTTAGACCATATGTTTTCAGTGGAGGAGGCATGTTTAGCATGAAACAGACTAAGTCTCTCAAACTCCATTGGCAGTCTCTTGTGATCTGGAATGCTTTGGTCAAACCGCTCAAATACAGTGAAGTACTTGGCATTTGGAGAAATTGGTATATCCCAGTATCCATCAGTAGGGGGTTCAGCATAAGTGAGGTGTGGTCTGTAATCTTCGTCTAGGAGCCTGCGGTGCGGATTGATCCAAGAATTGATCAAGGACTCATCCATCATGGTGTCAAACCCGCATTCTCTCCAAATTAACTCTGCCAGCTTGGCTGCTTTCCAATCATGCTTCCTTTGAGCGGTGGCAGGGGAGTCTGTGGTGCTTGGAGAAGACATGTTTTCAGCCAAGTTCTTGAAGTGCGGAGGAGTCTCTGGCTTTTTGGGAGTATCTTTTGGAGGTGAAGTGTGAGGAGATGGAGTATGTTGAGATGGTTGCGGTGGTGTGGGAATTTTTTCAGTGATGATGGGGGGACTCTGATGAATAGAAGTATCAGAGTGATGGACTTCTTGTTCTTCATCACTTCCCCCTCTTGAGGGATGCAACCCCGGTGCTTCCTCAAGCCATTGCTTAAGTCCATCCACCTTGTTGAAGACTTCTTGGAACTGAGCTTTGAGAGCTTCTGCCAAATGTTGGTTGTTTGGAGTGGAGGAGCTGAAGAGCAACTTGTGGATTTCTTTGGTGAGCTGGAGGATCTCAGGGCCATGGAAGTTGGAGGAAAGGGATTTTTGCAGTCTGTTGATGGTTGCTTGAAGAACAGAGATAGTGGACTCATAAGCAGTATGAGTCTCATCTATCAATTTCTGAGACTAAGAAGCTTGATCCGCGATGGCCGCTTGAAGATCCGTTTTGATTGCGGTCACCTCAGTAATGAGGCGTTCCGCTGCAGCCATGAAGTCCTTGTGGTCAGCCTTGCGGTTATTGTCAAGGGACCGGATTCCCATCTCAACTTTGAGAGAGATTCGTTCAGCAGCCATGCGTTCCCTTGTTTCCAGACGCTCTATTCTTTCAATCAGTGACTGTGGTCCTGGAGTTTCTTCAGGTTGCGGTTGAGTAGGCTGGACCGTAGCCAGGATTTGATCGATTTTGGCTTGAAGGCTCATGAATTCCTTCTGGGTGACAACATTCTTCTTCTTTTTCTTCTTCTCTTTAGGCTTGGAAGTCGAATGTTGAGAACCGCTGGACTCCTCTTCTTCAAACATCATGAGGTCATCATCAGAAGGGCTTGGCTTGTTTACTTCTTGGATGTCTTCATCATCAAGACCGAAGGTGGGAGCTGAACTGAGTTCGATTGCAGGTTCTTCGTCTTGTGATGGATTGACTGTAGGAGTGGGAGATGGAATGGGAGTTGGAGTAGGAGGAACTTTGGAGGTACCTGCGGCTGCACCTGAAGCTTGAGCTTTGGAAATTGTTTCAGCCATCTGATCCATCCAGTTCTGAATTTTTTGAATGGTGGCTACGGTACTGGCATTGTTGATGGCATTTGCCCAATATCTAGCCACAGACTGGATCTCCTGTTCTTTCTGTTGTTGCTGCTTGATTTGTTGTTCCTTGCGGGCTTGGAAAGCCCTTTGGAACGCAGCATACTTCTTCTTGTCTGACTAAGTTACCAGATTGTACTGTAACCAAGAGTCATTGGATGCATCATGGTCAAATCCTTCAAAGCGCACCGAAGTGTCCTTCGGGTCTACGGATCCTTGCACATTTGTGCTCACCGTGCCTAAACCACCTGTAAAAGATGAAAGCAGAGTAAGATTTCCTGAGCTTCCTCGGTCTCCTTGACCCGTGGTCAAGTGTGACCTCTGCTCAGTTCTGGCATGGGCGAAAGAAGTGCCCTGCGGGTAGGAAGGTGTTTGTAGTGTTTGGGTGACAGAAAGAAGGATGGAGCGTAACTCCTCTGGTGAAAAGAAATGTAGTCGGGAAGCCCTGGAGACCTTAGGGCGTGAACCAGTGTCGTCCCCTTGGGAGTGCACTGGGGGGGAGTCTCCATGTAGTTGAGAATCAGACTCACTTTCTGAGTCTGACTGGAAAATGATGGTGGTGTCGAATGGGTGTGCGGGCACCCCAAGGACTACTGGAGCCTGTTGAGAGGCTTCAGCATCGGTCCGGTCACGCATATGGATAGTGGTATCGGTTGTTTTCCTTTTCTTGAAAATAGAGATTGGATGCCTATCCTCATCTGAATCACTGCTAGATATGATTGGGGCAGGTTTTGTTTTGCGTTTCTTGGTGGGTGCGGTTCGTTTAGGAGCATCCTTCTTGGGTGTTCTTTGTTTCTTGCTTGCCAACTGCTTTCTTCTTTGAGAAAGATTGGATAGTGTAGTGGAAGAGGGGACTGCGGTACCCTCAGGGATAGTGGCTGCGGATGGAAGAGGTGGGGTAGGAGGGTATGGGGCAATACCTTCCGTAGCCTCAATGTGGTCTGAGACATCAGCAGTCTCAAGACCAAGAGAAGAAAGGATATGAGTAGGGAGTCTGCGGATCGGTCCAAATATCGTTTGATCAGAAGAAGGGTTGTACCTTTTAAGATCCTTAGTGACGAAAAAGTTGATGTCACTACCCATGTCTATTCCAGCATCCGCATGTAAGTCTGAGATGCAAAGTGACCAAAACCGTGCAAATGTGAGCTCGGTTGGGTTCTCCCTTGGGTGCTCTTTGGGAATGTATTGGAGGAAGTCGTCCCAAAGGATTTGTCCATAGTTTACGTCGTGGCCTGTGTAGATGCTCCATACTAATTCCAGTAGCTTCAGTCCCATGTTGTCGATGCCTCCGGTTATGTCGGATAGGCAGCGGATGACAAAATGACACACAAACTGCCATACCGCAGACAGCTGATTCTTTTTGAACTCACCACTCCCTCGAATTGGTTTCTGATACCCCATCTGGTAGAGTGCGGATGTAATATCTGCCATTGAAGGTGAGAAAATATTGATGGAGGGGTGAACCAGAAGATTAATGGCATTTAAGAACTTTTCTTTGGACAAGATGACCAAAGAATCGTTCATGAGATTGAGGTGAACTTCTTGGGGGTTTTCCATTGGGCGATATGCAGAGAATGCACATTTGAATAGAGTAGAAACTGGAACAACGTCTGTAAATGCATCGAATGGACCGAAAGAGGGTGGTTCCTGAGAAACTTGATCATAAGCTTGATGGGAGCATTATATGAAGGATGATCTTCAAATATTGCTCTGAAATTACTTGAAGCGATTGTTGGAGAGTCGGAACCTGTTGGATTTACAGAACCTGAAGCCTTGGATTGCTTCTTTGATGCACCTGATTTCACCATTGTTGAAGATTTGAGAGAAGAAAACAGAGTTCTTGACAGTTTTGAAGGTTTTGAGGAATTTGGGAGAAAGAATCGATATTCAGAAAACGTAAAGTATTGTTGGGGAAGAAGATGGGTTTATAAAGGGGGGTAAAAAAAGTGTTTAACCCTAGGTAAATGGTAAGGATAGGGTAAAATGTCGATTGGGGTTTTGGGGGGAATCTATGAATTTTGGATTAAATCTCAGCCACACATAATTAAAACGGGTTTGAAGAGATTTTGGGAGATTTCCAAAAGGGGTTTTGCATTTAATGTAAAGTCAGACGCATGTCAATACGTCAGGTGATCGAGGGGGTGATGGGAGAGGAAGTTGTAACGGATGGGACGTATTGGGGAGAGGAAAGGACAAATTAAGGATGAGTTTATTGAAAAACGTTCTTTTTGTCATCATCCCTAAAATAGGTCTGATACAAGGATTATTCAGAAAGAGAATGTGGCAGTTTCTAAAGAGAATGTTTTTTGTCTTTAATGTTTAATTTATTGAAGGATCATTAAATAGCACACAAAGATTCAAGAGTTGATAAAACAGTTGAGAAATTATCATGATGATCGTGGATGGAAAATTCATTGCGGTTGAGAAGCGTCATTGCGGATGAAACTTTCATTGCAGTTGAGAAACGTCATTGCGGATGAACACGGAAAGACTAGTGAGAAACTGAGGAAAACACTTGTACAAAGATTAGTAATAACAGACCATAAAGACCCATGAGAGATACGTATGATATATGGTTGCGGTACCTAGACAGCGGTACCAAAACCATCTATCACATGTAATTCTCAGTTAGAACCGCAACGGAGACCACGGATGGTCTGCGGTAGCTAACAATTCAAAAAGAATTGCGGGTCTGGATTCATCATTCCTAACATTTACAGGAAGATGTTAAGCTTTGTTGAATCGAGCGCTTTTGTGAACACATCAGCAATCTCTTCATGAGAAGGGACAAAGATGAGTTCAATATTACCTTTTAAGATGTGGTCTTTGATGAAATGATACCGTAGTTCAATGTGCTTAGTCTTGGAGTGCTGAATTGGATTGTGAGAAATAGCAATAGCACTTTCAGAGTCACAATAGATCGGTATCCGCAGCATTCTATACCCGTAGTCCATTAGTTGAGTTTTCATCCAAAGGACTTGAGAGAAACAGCTGGCTGCGGCCACATACTCGGCTTCTGCAGTTGATAGAGAGACACAACTTTGTTTTCTTGAGGACCAACTGACTAGTCTTTCACCCAAGAATTGACATCCTCCTGAAGTGCTTTTTCGATCGAGCTTGCATCCGGCATGATCCGCATCTGTGAAAGCTTGCAGGCTGAAGTCATTGCCTGCGGGGTACCATAGACCAAGAGATTTGCTTCCTTTCAGGTACCATAGTATCTGTTTGGCTGCGGTCATATGTGAGACTTTTGGGTCAGCCTGATACCTTGCACATACACCAGTTGCAAAGACAATGTCTGGCCTGCTTGCAGTGAGGTACATCAAAGAGCCGATGATGCCTCTATAAGTCTTGTGATCCACAGATTCGCCTGAGGGATCAACAGAGATCTTATAACCGAAGGCCATGGGGACCTTAGCAGATGAACAGTTGTCCATAGAATATTTCTTCAATAGTTCAGTAGTGTATTTTTCTTGATGAATGAATATGCCTTACGGTACTTGTTTACTTGAAGACCTAGAAAGAAATTAATCTCTCTATTCATGCTCATTTTGAACTTGTTGGTCATGAGCTTAGCAAATTCATCCACCATGCCTTGATCAGTCGAACCGAAGATGATATCTTCCACATATATCTGTACCATCATGAGGTGGTCGCCATTTGCTTTTCTGAATAGTGTGGGATCAATCACTCCTCTCTTGTACCCGGATGAAACAAGGAATTCAGAAAGAGTCTCATACCATGCTCTTGGGGCTTGCTTCAAACCGTAGACTGCCTTTTCAAGCTTGTAGCAGTGGTCTGGGAATTTAACATTTTCAAAGCCTGGAGGTTGCTGAAGATAAACCTCTTCTTTTAGTTCCCCATTGAGAAAGGCACTCTTAACGTCCATTTGGTGTACCTTGACGTTTTTGTGGGCTGCGTATGCTAGAAAGATCCGGACAGCTTCCATGCGTGCTACCGGAGCATACGTTTCATCGTAGTCAATGCCTTCAAGTTGACTATACCCCTTTGCAACTAGCCTTGCCTTATTTCTGACTACCGCACCAGATTCATCCAACTTATTTTTGAACACCCATCTAGTGCCAACAATGGAGTGACCACGTGGCTTCGGAACGAGCTGCCAAACTTTATTTCTTTGAAATTCTTCAAGCTCTTCTTGCATTGCAGCTATCCAGTCAGGTTCAAGCAATGCTTCTTTGATCGTTCTGGGTTCTACCGAGGACATAAATGTTGCATAGTGGCAGTGATCAGATAGGTCCTTGGAAGATCTAGTCTGGATGCCTGCGGATGGGTTCCCAATGATTTGACCTGGTGGGTGGTCTTTCGTCCATACATGAAGACGTGGCAGCAGATGATCAGCAGCTGCGGTAGAGGGAATATCTTGAATGTCAGAGGAATCTGCGGTTGGAGATGACAGTTCCCCCTGGACTAGAGAACATCCTGCTGAGTCATCTTGATCTATTGGAACAGAATTCTCTTGAGCAGTTGGGAGAGGTTCCCCCTGGGTTGCAGATAGGAGTTCCTCTGGAACCTGAGAAGGTTCCCCCTGGACTGCGGATGGGAGAGTGACAATCCTTGGATCAGTTCTAGTGTCGATATTTTCTACGAGTTCATCATCCGAATCTGAAGATACGTTTGATGTTAATGGTTCTCTGCGGACAGGAATTTGAACAACATCAAGTATTGGAACCTCGACGGTTGCGGCTAGATCCGGAGTAGATCTTTCCCCCTCAACCGGAGAGGTGGAAGTATTAAGAGAGGCCACTTCAGATAGAGATGGTCCAGAAACATCAGCATGTTGTTGTTGAGCTGCGGGTGACACAAGAACTTCGGATAGTTTCGCCGTTTCAATAGGATCGAAAAGATCATCATAGTTGACTTCAACTAGATTCAAGGGACCTGAAGAGGCAGGAATGTCACTTTCCATGATTGCGGTGGTTTCAGTAGATGGAGGGGCGTCGCGGATGTGAGAATCATCAAATTTCACATCGAAGCTTTCAATGATCATCCTTGTAAGCCTGATGAGCACTCGATAAGCAACCTTGTTAGTGGAGTAACCAAGGAATATGCCTTCGTCGGACTTCGGTGCAAACTTGTTGAGCTGATCTCTGTTGTTGATCACGAAGCATCTACACCCAAAAATATGAAAGAAGCGAACATTGGGCTTGCGGTTGTTAAGGCCCTCATATGGTGTTTTATTGAGGCGTTTGCACACGATACTTCGGTGCTGGACAAAGCATGCGGTTGCTACTGCTTCAGCCCAGAAGTAGAGAGGAAGTTGGGCGAAGTTAAGCATGGATCTGGCTGCTTCTACTAGTGTGCGGTTCCTTCTTTCTACTACACCATTTTGTTGCGGTGTGTAGGGTGCTGAGAAGTTGTGAGAAATGCCTTTGGACACCAAGAAACTGTTAAGAAGATGATTAGTGAACTCGGTTCCATTATCACTGCGGATGCGTCTAACTGGAAGCTTGATCTGAAGTTCGATTTCTTTGATGAAGTTGATGAAGATCTGCGGTGTCTCTGATTTGAGTCTGAGGAAGAAGACCCATGTGAAGCGTGTATAGTCATCAACAATAACTAGTATATACTTCTTGTGGTGGAGGCTGGCTACGGTTGATGAACCGCAGAGATCAATGTGCAATAGCTCCAGTGGTTCAGAAATAGAGGAGTCCATTATCAGAGGGTGACTTGCTTTAGACTGCTTACCACATTCACAAGCCAGACAGAGAGTATCGTTGCTAAATTTGAGAATAGGGAGACCGCAGACTAGTTCTCCAGTGACTAAGTTGTTGATGTACCGGAAGTTGAGATGAGCTAGCTTACGGTGCCATAGCCAGCTGACTTCGGATACAGCTTTGGACAAGAAACACAATTGCGGTTTACCAATGATTAGAGAAACATCCAAAGGGTACATGGTACCTTCGGATCGAGATTTGATCAGGCAAGTGTTTCTATCACTCGTCATTACGTAGCAAAACTGATCATCAAATTCAACACGATGTCCTGCTTTACATAGTTGGCCAACACTGATGAGATTGTGTTTAAGGCTTTCTACATAAGCAACCTTCTGAATGGAAAAGTTCCCCGTAGTGAGAACACTGTAACCTCGGATGACACCGTTTGCATTGTTACCAAAAGTGACATTTCCACCATTGCATATAGGCCTGAAATCCCGAAGGTACTCTAACCTTCCGGTCATGTGCAAGGAGCAGGCACTGTCAATTAACCACTCTTCTTCTTGTTCCTCCTTGCACAAAGCCTGAGAATTACACGGTTAGTTTAGGCATCCAAACAATTTTGGAGCCTGAGACAATTGATGTGTTTCTGTGTGATGCATGGTCCGAGGTTGCAGGGACAGGTCTCTTGTCAACTTTTGAGCCTAGTCCTGGGTGTTTGAGTAGATTTGGAGTGTTGTGATTTTTTGAAAAAATACGAGGTTTCTGACTCTGACTCGATTTGACATGAGATAAAACCTTTTGACAACTACACTGACATTTACAAAAGGAGATTTTGTCTTTTGATCTAACACTGTGATTGGTCAGCGGTTTTAAGGATGTTTTGGATCTGTTACCGGTCCAATATGGGTTATTCCAGACACGAGTGTTTTTGGGTTTTGAAAAAGTCTGTTCATGAAAGGTTTTAGCACGTGTAGATTTATGAATTCTTTTTGATGGATTTGGTAAGATACCCTTCCATTTGAAATTTTGACGTGACTTTAAAAGTGTTGGAGTGGGTAAAATACCTTTCCATTTAGGATCATTTGAAGAATAGACCTGAAAAACATAGTTTCGAAAAGATTGAACACCCTTTTGGGTTGTGTCAGAAGGAGTAGGAATGACTTTTGAAACTGAACTTTCCTTTTTGTTTGTTTTCTTGAAAGAAGAGTTTTTTGAAATGTAGTGAGAGAAAACAAATTTTTTTGGACTTTTGGATTTAGGAAATCTGACTTGCTTCTTGTTTTTTGAAAAAATTTGTCTATTAGTACCGCGAGATCTGATTTCTTCTTTAAAAGCCTTTTTTGCCAAAGATTTTGGTGAACCGCAGTCATTATTGTTCAACTGCGGTTTCCTGGAATTCTTGGAATGATTTTGAAAACGCGGAGTTGAGTCATCAGAGCTTGAGGATTCAGGAATTTGGGAACATTGACCTACTTCAAAATTTTCTATAGGTAGTTCATGAAATATTGGCAGAAGAGTTACAGTTCCTTGAACTGATGACTGCGGTAGGGATGACTTGACTACCGCTGAGTAAGTCTTATATGGGACTTCGGTGGGACATTTGTGGGACATTTGACTATAGTGAGAGACACTGCGGTCTGAGGACAGAGATGGAAAGTCTTTTGAGACTTCGGGGCCCTCAACAACAATCTCTTCGTCAACTACGGATGAAGTTTGAGAATTTGGATAGATGATGCCACATATAGGAATTTGATCACATGTGTGACCCGAAACCTCCGGCACAATTTCCTCGATGACACAATTATTGCTTAAGTAGTGCAGTCTACCGAAGTGAGTTTTAATATCTTCGGGAAAAGTCTTGTCATTGACAGGGAAATGAAATTCTCGGTCTGGAGGGACATACAGTCTGTCTTTGTTGAACCGGGGTGAGGAATCCATTGAGGTAGGATATCCATTTGACCAACCCCAATTGTATGTATTGTCCACGGTTCCATTGTTTACCAAATTTTCAATAGCTTCACTTTCATTAAACAATTTTTCAATTAAGAGATTTAAGCGTACAATTTCTCTCTGAGCTAAATCTCTCTGGTTCAAAGCTATCTCTAATTGGGTTTCACTTAACATTCTTGCATCCTTTTCTAACTCTAGGTCCTTCTCTAACATAGCCATCTTAAGTCTTTTGTTATCCAGTCGTCCTCTCACGTGGAACATCTCTTGGGACACAATGTTCTTCTCATCTAAGGCTTTATTATAGTCTGTAAGGATGGCAGCACAAGTGTCATTAAGATCATCTATGTAAGGCTGACAGTCATGCATGCTATAGTTTAGAGTTTGGATCATGAGTTTTACCTTTTCGACGATGCTTAGTGTTCCATCCTTTACCATGTAGCAGTAGTTCTTGTTCAACATTGTAGACCCATCATCATCCGCAGTGGCCAACATGCAGATTTTCCCTTTTCCTTTGACACTGCTGATGGCCTCATCTTCGTCTCCGGATGACCAGACTTGATGGTCCCTTTTGACATGGGCCACGTATGCCCTTGCCTTTTCAGCTTTTTCTTTGTCTTCCAACTCTTGAGCCATTCTAAGGTAGAATGCTCTGTCTTTTACTACATTGGCCTTACCATCTCGTGCAAAGTGATTCTCTTTGTTGCATTTGTGACAAATTACAACATCAGTCTTGTCTTCTGAAGGAGTACCAGAGTCAGTGATTTGAGGAGACTGCGGTACCTCCTTTGGTTGAATATTCTGAGATTGCGGTGGTGGATGAGAACTTTTGGGAAATCGAGAGTAGTTATTCTGAGAACCGAAGTTACGGTTGAATGGAGGTTTGTTGAACTGCTGATTCTTGCGGAAGGAAGGAGGTGGTAGACCGTTGAACTGTTGGCTAACCAGAGCAATAGCCTTCTGAAAATCTTCTTCATCATCATATTCAGAATCCGCTTCGTATGACTGCGGTAGAGTGTCATACGAGGAAGGGTAAGGTGATTGTGGTGGAGCTTGTGCTATGAGAGCAAGTGGTCCTCCGAAGTCAGCACAGTCTTTGAGAGTGGTGGATTCTTGAGCTTGCAGCTCTCCATAGAGCTTGTAAAGTGACAGGGAGTGAATCTTTCTATCGCCTTGGACTATCATCTTGGCCGTAGTCCAATGTCTGCCCAAACCATTAAGAAACTGAAGATTGATTTCATGGTTACTGCGGATGGTGCCCGCATTGGATAACTTGGTGACTATCAGGTTGAACCTTTTGAAGGAGTCTTCCAAACTTTCTCCAGTATGAGCTTTGAAGTTGTTGAACTCGTTGAGTGCGGTAGTAAGCTTCTTATCTTGTGCTTGTTCCGAGCCTTCGTACAGGTTTTTGAGAACATCCCAGATCTCTTTCGCTGATTTGCAATTTATGATAATATCGAAGTTGTCAGGAGCAACTCCGCACGAGATTTCATAAAAAGCAACAGCATCATTTTCCATTTTATCGAGATCATCCTTGGTGGGACGGCTCATGGCTGGTTAACCTCCTCCTAGCCTGGTTGCAGCGCCGTCAGTTTGGACTGGTGTAAGGACTGGAACATGTGGTCCTTCTTCTACGGATCGCCATACATCTCTACCCAGTCTTCTCAAGTACCTTTCCATTCTTTGTGACCAGTGATGATATTCATTTGCGACTAGTATTGGGGCTCGGTTAGAACCACCGACACTGTTGGAAACATTTAGAGATAATGATTGTGCCATTTGAAATTGTTTTTTTTTTGTTTTGAAGAAATGAGCTTTAGTGGTATAGAAGGCTCTTTGAAAAATCAGAGTTCCGTTTTCAAAAAGCAACCACTTTGGCTCTGATACCAATTGTTGAGAGAAAAACTTGGAGACACACTTGAACAAAAGTTAGAACAAGTATAATGCGGAATAGTTAATCTCAAAGGATCTAAAAGCTCAACAATAATATAGTTAGATAGTTAGAGAGTTAGTTGCGGAAATGTAAAGGAATGGGAATGACAGCAATTGTTATATCAAGAAGACACTTAAGCTGATTCATAACACGGAATGCATTCACTCCAAGTTAATAAGGAAGATCAAGCTTAGTGATTAAGTCTTAAAGACTTGCTCCGAAGATGGATTATGATCAGCAAGATTATGATAAGATTTAAGTAAGAAGATATGAGTGAAGAAAGATAAGAGAGATAACTTCAGAATGTGTATTCAGATAGAATTCATAAGTTATCGGTTTTTTTTTTCTTATGTCTCTCTATGAATACAAAGAGAGTAAGTCTCTATTTATAGAGACTTAGAAACTACACTAGATTACAACTCTATAAGCAGCCGTGCAAGGCATATTGGATAATAGAGTGTATTACATAAAAGACAAATAACGTAATCTAGCTAAGTTGACTGCGGTAGCTGACTCAGGTTGCTGATGCGGTTGCTGATGAACAAGATTGACTCCGGGTGCTGAAGCGGTTGCGGTAGAAAGATGGTTGCGGTAGCTGAGATGGTTGCGGTAGCTGAGTTCAAGAGGGTCACTTTTATGATTCAACAAGTTTTTTAAAGAGAAAATGACACATTAGCCCTATAATATTTTGTATATTTGCCCATTCAGTTTCTTAAGTAATTTATGTGTTTTATAGGGGCATAAAGTTATTTTTGTCATATATAATTGGTTTAGACAATTTGGATAAAATGAATGGGTAACCCGGTTATCCATTTGTCACATATATAATTATTAACTCATTGACTTTGAAAATTCTAAAATTTCCTTAACCCATACTGCAGATGTCGTTTCCAACATCAAACCTCAAACCACCGCTAATGGAATGCAACAATTCAAGCAATCAAATCGATGACGAAAATACTCGATCTTGCGATATAAGGATATATGTACATTTAATCATCTTCATGAACTCCAATTTAAAAATGGGATCTTCGTAAATGGACTAATTCATATATGTATAAATCTTGTAACACCCCAATTTTTTTCGAACTTTTTCAAATTTTAAAATGCTATTGTTTTAAAAACATTCGGGTGTTAACCCACATTTAACAAAAATCGATCCTACAAAACATTTACAAATTTAAAACATTGGGTGTTACCAAAGCAAGCAAATAAGAATTACACTAATACAATTAATAAGGAACTTAACAAGTTCCACTCCATTCTCTATCACTTGACTTCTAACTTCCATCTACCATTCTCTATCCTTAAGTATAACCTGAGATACATGACATTACAAAGAGATACGTAAGACAATAATGTCTCGTGAGCTACGCGGGTTTGTGACCCAAAACATTTATCATCTTTTCATCAAAAACATTTCATCTTTGAAAAACACAATTTTAGACCCTAAATCATTTTCAAGGAAAACTCGTTTTGTACACATCATAAATATCATTTCATTTCAAAAGACATCTTTCCATATTCTATTTTATTTTATCATTAGGGTTAATTCCGGTATTAAATTGTTGCCATTATTATGCTTAGGGTCTACGTCCAATAAAAGAACCACTCCCAACTCTAGACTAAGGTGGAAAGAACAAATTAATCCACAAAGGCATCATTTCCATTACGACTTTTATCTCGCGAAGGGGATGCGTCACCCCGATAGATTCCTCTAGTGCCTCTTATGAGGTATCATGGCCCGGGCAATTTTCATTTCATTACTTTCCAATTCTTTTCATTACTTGCCATTCCTTTTCATTACTTTACATTTCTTGTCATTACTTTTCACGCTTTACACATTTCATACATTAGTATCATAAACTCATTTCAAAAGTAAAGCATCTATATTTCAAAACATTTCAAACACATTTTCAAAACATTTGATCTTCTAAAACGTTCTTTTCTTTCAAAAACATTCTTGCCTTCAAGGCACTCTTTCAAAATACCATTTCCAAAAACATTTGACGCTTTCATTTCAAAACATTTCATATATCAAAGCATTGCATTTCATTATCATAAAATCATTTTTCCATGTACCCTAAAGTGGGAAAAATGTCAACACGTACTCACATCAATCACACGTAGGTTAGCTAGTCCTCTTCTAGTTCTTTTCCTTAGAGAAACACTCTTAATCATCACTTATATAACATGGACATAAGTCATTAAAATGACCAAAATACCCCTCATATGTTCATTACTAAATTTTTATTGTTTCATTTCATTCCTCTTGTAACGCCCCATTCCTGGTATGTAATTTAAATATTGCATTTCCTTTCTTAGGGTTACTCGACGAGCCAGTAGCCCCGACTCGTCGAGTAGAAGCGGGAATGCACGTGGACTTAGTGGGGCGACTCGACGAGTCCATTCCCGACTCAGTGAGTCTGCCAGTCTGGATGAAACCCTAATTCTTAGGGTTTGTACCCTATTTAAACGTCCTTATAGCCCCCATCCCAGCCTCCAGCTCCTCTCAGAGACTTATTCCCGAAACCCTGGCCTCCTTGAAGTGTGTGTGAGTGATTTTTGCCCTTGTGAAGGAATCTTGGTGCATTGTTGCGCAAGAAGAAGAAGGACAAGGTAGAAGAACTCAAGGAAGAAGAAGTAGATCCAGATTATACTCCTCTTTGGCCATCCTTTCTGGTAATAAAGCTTTCATCTTGGTTATTGTATTACTAGATCTAGTTTGTCCCCAAATTGATGGTTTTGAGCTCAAAAACCCCAAATCCCTAGTGATGAAGCCTTGTAATCAATCCATATCTCGGATCTAGCCTCTCTTGAGTTCCAGGAGCTCAAGAAGGCCACCTTTTGGCAGCCATGACCTTGTTCTAGACAAGTAACCCCCCATTATAGCCAAGTTTGAGTTTTATTGCTTCATTGCATCATAGATACACGTAAAGTTAGCAACTTTATGTGTTCAGATTGTCCCAGAAACCCAGATCTATGAATTGGATGCACTGAAACTGATTAGAATCGACTGAATAGAAACTGCATGCAAAGGACTCGACAAGTCGTTCTTCGGACTCTGCGAGTCCGGTCGTGAGTCTTAGATTCCCTGTTCAGTAGTAGCGAGTCCGTTAGTGAGTGGAGTAAAGACTCAGTGAGTTAAGACATGAATCTGAGTGTAGAGGGACTCGGCGAGTCTACGCCTTGACTCGACGAGTCCAAGGCAATCTCCTTACCCGTAAGAACAGACTCGACGAGTTGTTCATATAACTCGGCGAGTCGGATGAAGGTTGGCAGGATATCAGTAAAGAAGGAGAACTCGTCGAGTTTTGGTTAAACTCGACGAGTAGAGTCAGGAAGGGGAGTAGAAGGAAAGATAGGGACTCGACTAGTTGGCGGCCCAACTCGGCGAGTCAGGCTAACGGATTGTTGACTTTGACCAGGGGTAAAATAGTCATTTTACCCTAAGATTAGTTATCAGTGTCTGATTAAGTGTCTTTTGGGAATTGTAGCCGGGGAGTTACCGGAACAGCAGTCAGACAGTTCCCGAGGAGCATTTCAGCAGCCAGCCTTACGAGGTGAGTTTTTCCTTCCAGTAGGAACGGGTCTACGGCCACAATGCCGGCCCGTTTAGTTAGCAGTTAGTTCCGGACTTCACTCCGATGTAGTAGTTCAGTATGCTTGGTGTCTTTGTGATACAAGAATGGTATGTGTTATGTGTTCCGGACTATGGTCCGATGCAGTATGCAGTATATGTGTTCATATTATATGCTATGATTATGTTATGCTATGTTCAGTCAGTTCCAGACTTCGGTCCAATGCAGTTCCGGACTTCGGTCCGATGCAGTGGGCAAGGCCCTAGTTAGTTCCGGACTTCGGTCTGATGCAGTGGGCAAGGGCCTAGTAGTTCCGGACTTCGGTTTGATGCAGTGGGCAAGGCCCTAGTAGTTTCGGACTTTGGTCCGATGCAGTGGGCAAGGCCCTAGTTAGTTCCGAACTTCGGTCCGATGCAGTGGGCAAGGCCCTAGTCAGTTTCGGACTTCGGTCTGATGCAGTGGGCGAGGCCCAGTATGTGCTTTATATGTTATTGTATGGTATGTGGTAGTTTGGGGGAGCTCACTAAGCTTCGTGCTTACAGTTTCAGTTTTGGTTTCAGGTACTTCAGCTAGCAAAGGGAAGGGCTCGGGATGATGGCATGGCACACACCACAGTTTTAGCCTGGGAGTTAGACTCTGATATTTTGATATGATCTTGACACTAGTTTCGATTTGATAAATTTATTATGACATTTTGAGATACACGATTCATGGTTTTATCTTTTAATAATTGATATTATGGTTTAGTAAAGTTTTCAAACAAAAATTTTTGGGTTGTATTTTTGGGATGTTACACCTCTCTTTACAAATGTCATTCTAATTAGTTTTTAGTTATAAGGGCGACCCAAAAAGGACTTTGTTTTTAGTTATGAGCTTAGACACTTTAATTCAACAATAACTACAATTTATTAAGATACCATCTATATCATATATAGATGGTATTTAATTTATGTGTTATAGAACAATTTTTTAACTTGGGGCCAGAAGAAGGTTTAACAGAACCTGCTTTGGTTCCACTAGAAGAGGAACCATATTGGGTCTTACCCTTTTGGTGGCTCTTAGAAGGAGCCTTCCTTTTCTTTCCCTTTCCTTGGCCAATTGCCAACACATGAGCAGCTACAGTAGAGGATGATGCGATAGATTTGTCCTTGAGGTTGCTTTCAGCAGTCCTCAGAAGCCCTTGAAGTTTACTTAGGGTGACCTCTTCCTTGTTCATGTGGTAGGTCATTCTGAACTGGTTGTAGCAGGAAGGCAAGGAGTGGAGGATGATGTCGATAGTCAAATCCTCATCAAACTTAACATTAAGTTTGAGAAGACGATCAACATACCTTTGCATTCTTTGCAAATGAGCAGTTAGGGATTCTCCACTCCCCATCCTAGCGGTGATCATGTTGGTGATGATCTCATAACGCTCTTGCCTCGCGCTTTGGTGGTGCCTGTCCAGCAAATCTTGGTGCATCTCATATGGATACATGTCCTCATAGGACTTTTGGAGTTCGAGGTTAATGGTGGCCATCATGATGCAATGAACTTTCGTAGCATCACGCTCGTGGGCCTCAAAGGCGGCCAACTCTTCAGGAGTAGCAACTTCTGGGTTGATCTTTTCGAGCTTCTCATCGAGGACATATTCTTTGTCCTCGTAGCGAGTTATCATGCGAATGTATCTCATCCACTCGTTGAAGTTTGACCCATCAAATGTCACCTTTTGACACAGGTTCATCAGCGAGAATGATCCAGAAGCGTTGTTGTTTGCGTTTGCGTTTGACATCTGAAATAGAAAGGAACAAAGTTTGATTAGAAATGAATCCCCAATTAAACACCCAATTGAGAAATTAGGGCTAGGATCCAACAACATTATTTACAACTTAGAAAAGGGATGCCGTAATCTAAAAGTAAATAATTTGAAGGTAAGTGAATGACGATTCACTAATTTTCACCATGAAAAACGAAAAGAGATTAATATTTGAAAATTCCTAGATTTCTTTTGAGATTCATTGAACATTTCAATGGCATGTTTAAATCTCGATATGCACTTCAAATTTGCGACTGGGATGTCGAGGATCGCAAACAAGTTGTGAATAACCATGTGAATCGACATGGTGCACTCAATGTCTTTATCACCTAATCAATGTGCTGGTTAGCCACGCACGCTCCATTGATCTATGATAAACATCGAGCCACCCTTTGTCACCAATGTCAATCCCAAATTAGTGTGCCGGTTAGCCACGCACGCTCCACTAACGTTTGACAATGGTACAAAGTGTAATTCCATGGAATAGCATCAATTTTCACATTTTACCCTAAAGTAACTAAGATTGGGAATTTAAAAAACATTGTAGTTACTTTGCAATATTCATTATACTTATAATGAGGAATTAAGTGCCCTATCCTATCCGTTCGGCTAACGACCCTCCACCAGTCAAGCAAGCGGTGGATGTGAGTGTACATCCATTAAGCGCCATTTTATAGGCAGCAACCTTATACCCACCTTATAGACTGGCTTCGTGAATGAGGCTTACTAGCAATAAGACTAGCTTATTAAACTTTTAATCATAAAATAGTATAGGGTTGAATTTTAAACTTGTAAAATTCTTAGGATTTGAAATTTAAATCATTCAAAATTAAACTTTTAATCATAAAATTTAAATTTCAAAACTTGATGACAAGTTTTGAACTTTTCAAAACACAAGGGATCAAATAACGAATAATATAAATTAAACAATTTATTTTATGATTATCTATATTTGACCTAATCCAATTTTAGTCACAAGATAATTCCAAATAATTTAAAAAATCCATATTTATCATATAAAGAAACTATTATTCAAAAGATTTGAAATTATCTTTTGTTTTGGCACGGATAATCATTCAAATATAATAAAATTCGGATTTTATCTTCAAAAAACGATTTAGGCATTAATCCCATGACAAAACAGCAACAAAATCCTGAAATATCCTCTGCCTGATGCACAGACTCGCTGAGTCAGTCCTGGACTCGCCGAGTCGGACCAACTCGCCGAGTCCAGATACTGACTCGCCGAGTTGAGTCGGGCAGAGGCAAGAAAAAACGATTTTCAGCAATTAAACAGTTAAAGCATCACATACAACAGAAACCAATCAAGGCTTTGATACCACTGATGGGTTTTATACATAAGAACAATCCTATGTGCTCATACAAACCCTAATGCTTGGATCTAGGTTTCTCTATTGTACATGCATTGAATCCAAGACTTGCAAACCCTAATCTAGCATACATAATTCGAAAATTAACTTAATACATCAGATCTAGATGTTTACCTCTTCAAAGATTGGCTTAGATCTTCTTTTCTTCTTCTCTTGAGCTTAGAGTCACAATTGTAACTCCTCTAATGGATCACAAACACCTCAAGCAAGAAAGCAACTTTGAGAGAGGAGGGAGGATGCTAATTTTCGGCCCTAGGGTTTCTCTTGGGAACAAGTGGCCGAAAATTGGAGCCTTGGGGTCTTATTTATAGTGCAGGCTGCTAGGGTTTCAGTCTAAACCCTAATGGATACCTTAGCCACCAAGTAGCCCAAGGAACCTTCTGGAATAAGGCCCTTGGACGAAAATATGATGATCCCTCATCATAATTTCGTTCCCCCTTAGTCCATTAGGTTTCCCAACCCAAAACTCAACTATCACACATTTGACAGTTTGTACCCCTTTATTTAATTAATCTCTTTTAGTCACCAAATTAATTCCTAATTAATTTATGACTAATACTAATTAAATAAATATGATTTCTCCTTTAATATATTATTCTTATAATATATTAATAAACCATAATATCCTCTCTTTTTCCTCAAATTACCTTGTCAAGTTGCTTTGGTGAAGGCAACCCAAAAGGACCATGCATAACCGGGTCAAGTACATACCAAATATAGTTACGGGCTTAGACACTAATCCAACAGATTATTGGTTGGTGAGATCTCATAAAGTTTGCAACTTTATGAATCTCCAAGTCATTTAGGACCTTAGATGCTTTGGATCGGGAATAACATTGAATTTTAGCATCATGCATGGAAGATTTAGCCAAAAAACCCTCATTTTGACCTAGTAGAGTCGAAGACATGCACGCATATCTAGAAAGTAAGGATTTTTGTGTTGTATTTTGATGCTAGAAACGTTCTGGAAAATAGGGATCTAGTTGTCTTCAATAGAAAGTGCTTAATGGGTTAAGCTAAGCTTTGTTCTTACCCTTTTAGGTCTAGAAATGGGGATCCTATCCCTTGGAGGGTCTAGAGGGGTAAAGTTAGAAACTTTATCCACTTGGACCTTAGAATGGACCAAATCTAGGCTTTGGAACTCTTAAGATCAAGGAATCGACTTAATCCATTAATCTGTTTAGGAGCCCAGTGCCCAAGGCGTGGCCAAGGTCCTCATGACGTGGCGGCTGGGCTAAGTCTCGACGGTATTGTCATTTAGTAGCCACGGTGTGGCCAATGATGGTCACGTCATGGCGACCAACTCTAGTTGACTTTGACTTTGACCGAGTTTGACCTAAGGGTATTTTGGTTATTTTGAATGGTATTTGAGAATGGTCACTATTTGATGAATAGGTGACAAGTAGAGCTGAGATTCGTAGCAGAGATGAAACATCCCAAAAATACGACCCGGAAATTTCATTTTTAATTTAAATAAATCGGTATTCCAAAGACAACATCAATACAATCCCTATAAAATAATTGTATCAAACATCATCTCGAATCAGAGTAAAACACAAAAAGTGGAACTAGGTGGTGTGTGCCTGAAACATAAACTGAAAACCGTAATCACAAATCATAATGAGTTTCCCAAACTACCACATACCATACATAATAAATCACATACTGACCCCCTCCCGGTATTGAGTCCCACTCAGCTTCAGGCCCTGCCTGACATCGAGCCCCACTCGCCATACAAATATGTTATTCTTAGGCCCCGTCTGACATTGGGCCCCGCCCACTATACACATAGACATATATCACATAATCATACTACCACATACAAAGATCATACACAATAGCATACGATACAGTCATCGGGCCTCGCCCGATAAACATAGCAGTGCATATCACATGCAAGGGTCACGCAGACTCCTAGCATCATAACATAAATAATAGGGGTCGGTATTGGTGCCTTAGACTCGTTAAACCTAGTAAGAAAACTCACCTCGACTGCTAAATCACACGACTGAATCTCTGGCTGTTATCCGACGAATCCCCGAGCTATCAAAACCAAATAACTTCCAATTAACAATTGGATTCCAATCTATAACCATCAATCCATACTTAGGGTAAAAAGACCATTTTACCCCTTACCTAGTTTGGTCCAAGACTAAGGCCCAAACTCACAATCTAAAAGGCCCAACAATCAACTCATCATTCAAGGCCCAAACATGGCCTAATTTTCCAAATTGGGCCCAAATCCTTACATGGGCCTTACCCTAAGGCCCACCAACTTTTTTATAGTCCAAACACCTACATTCAGATGGCCCAACAAGACCCCAAGCATCCAAGCCCAATAGAATGGCCCAAACTCAAATCCCAAAATGCAAAACCCAAACAGACCGAGTACACGGAGCGTACTCAGCTGTACACTAAGCGTACATGCTTTAGGGCTTGTACGCCCAACGTACTCCTCCTGTTCAGCCACCTTTCACATTCAACCCTTAATCCCTTAAGACATTGCTCCAAAACGTAGATTTAACTTCCTTGAGTTGGATTATCACGTAAAGTTGCTAACTTTACGTTCATGTATGGCTAAAAGAAGCTCTTAAAGCTCAAGAGGACTTAATAGGTGACTTAATGCATGCATGTGACCAAAAATCCCATAAAGCTTACACCTTTATGCCATAGGAGTACATAACAAACTCAGATCTAAAAGAATAAGTCCTTAAAACGATCCAACTCCTCAAACCAACCCAAAAATGGACAAAAAGCAAAAAAACCAAGAAATGAAGAGATATAATCATGGAGAAGACAAAGTTTGAACTTGATACCTCAATAAGCTTGCAACAAGGGTGATGATTATAGATCTATAACCTTATCTACAAGCAAAGCACCTTCCAACTTCTATACTTCCTTCACAAGGAGCAAAACAACCACCAAAATCCTCTTAAGAACTCAAATGCACAACAATGGAGGCTAAGGCACAATTTCTAGGGTTTTGGAGGCTTAGAGGCTGGTAAAGAGGCCAACCTTAATGAATTAAGGTGATTATATAGGGTGCAACACCCTAAATTAGGGTTTCATTAAGTCTCACGTACGCCCCGCATACGTGTCGGAGTCCTGATCCCACTTCGCATCAGTACGCTAAGCGTATCATGTGGTACGCCTAGCGTACTCGCTTCACAACTTGTACGTTAAGCGTACCATGTGGTACGCCCCGCGTACTACTCAAGGACCAAAAATGCAACTTTTAAAATAACAAAGGGAAATATTGAAACATACCAAGATTCAAGTGTTACAATAGACCTATTCAACTATTTGTTCAGAATGAGAGATGAGTTCTCCTCACTGTGCCTGTGATTTGAGGCACCAATGTCGGCCCGGTAGATTTTATATATTGGTTAGGATGTTACTATGTTGTAGTAATCTGTTAAGATCCGCATGATTATCTGTTTGTTGTTATATGTTTATTTGTTATGTATATGTCAGCATTGTATTGTTGGGTTGAGGTAGTACTGCTTTGTGCGGTAGCCAACAAACCTGGGAGCAAGCCAGACATAAGTTGTGGGCCTGAAGGGCAAGTCAGACTTCCGTTGTGGGCTCGGGAACAGGCCAGATATGAGTTATGGGCCTGAAAGGCAAGGCAAACTCATACGGTGGGCTCAAGGGTAATCCATTTTGTTAGTTGTGGACCCAGTATATGTTGTCATATGTTATGTGTGTTGGTACTTTGGGGGAGCTCACTAATCTTTGGCTTACAGTTTCAGCTTATTATTTCAGGTACTTTAGATGACCGTGGCAAGGCGAAGGTGTGATCGTGCACATCCTTTGGTTTTATGTTATTTTGATCTTGGGATACGCTGATTACGAAAATACACTTTTGAAACAATGATTTTGTAAACATTTATGGTTTTGGGTTATTTTTGAAAAGTTTAAATTTGTTGTGATTTTTAAGATGTTACAACATATTTTTAACACAAAGTATTTAGGTATTAATATACATTTATCTTTCTCTCTAATAATACCTCTATTATTAATATCATGTAATAATAAGTATATATACATCTTAACACATATAGAACCATATCTGGTTCACATATCGTATATCATCAAATACATTTTTAACACATAATCCAACCAACAAGCATATAACTCACATATAAACTTTTCAACAGATATTTAATACTTTAATTAATAACCTGTGACAACTGGAAAATTTCCGCCAACAACCATCACTAGAGATAAAGGGTAGCAATAGAGTTTTTCATATTTCGGGAAAGTATGGTCAGATATGATATGATTTATAAGTAGAAAAATGGTTAATAGGGTAAAAAATGAGTTACCAAAAAGTTATACCATTATTAATAACGGTCGGTGTATTTGGAAAATACGCATTAACGTGATCCTAAGGATATAAACTTTGTAAAAATCTGACTCCGATTGGAAAAGTTATAATTTTATAAAAAAGTAAAAATCTATGATATATGTGGTAGTGATACAAGTAATGATGTATGTGATAGTGACACAAGAAATGAAGGGTAATATGAATGATCTAGTAATATACAACGTGTCCGTGGTAATATTGACATTTTAATATGGAATGCTTAATGATGATGATTTTACCACCATACCTTTTACGTTGTCATGTGACTTTTAATTAATGTATTAGAACATAGTTATGGAAAAAAATTAATTTGAAAAGTTGTAGTTTATATGAGTTTTTCATAATTATGCTCCAACCTTGAGCTTTTCTATAAAAGTCATTTGATGTAATTTTATGCATTTTCAAAAACTCACAACTACTTTTGTTGAACACTTTTAAACAAATAGAAGCCACAACTTTTCATCTTTCATATTCCAACTTCCAACTACTTTTGTCTCCGTTAGTTTTTTTTTATCACTTCGACAACCCCTAATTTTTTGGACATGTTTTGGCATAAAAGTTAGATTTGATCAAAATAACAATTTTATAATGAAACTATGCGACCAGGTTTGATCTTTATCAGCCTACATACATGATTAAAGCATAAAGAGTTTTGTAGTTATGCAAGAAAGTCTTAATAACCCAACAAAATTACACATAAAACATTAAAATTTATAACATATATGTTACAACACAAGAGTAAATTGTTGGGGTAATAGTGTGGTAATGGTGGAGAACTAGATTCCTAATGGATCGCGTAAGGTCGCTTTCCGAACTGATATTTCCATCCTATGTTTGGGTTATAGTAATTTAGTCTAGGATGATCCAAAATGACATTTGTGAATCTAGGCATAAAAACACCAGCCAAATTGCCTGACGAATTCTAAGTTTGTTATAGAAGAGAGAGAGTTTATAAGGTTATGATTACGACTCAATAGATGAGCCGTATTTATACTTTGACAAATTAAGGTTTCTGTCTTATAAATTAATTAAATAAATCACGAATTAATGGCATAATCAATGGTTTCCAAAACCGTCGAGAATTTTCAATCTTACCATAATTACCCACTAGAATTCAGATTTTCCACTATTAAACTAATTCAAATTCCTAAAGATCTTTTGGGACTCTGCCCCTCGACTCCACCCGCTGACCGCCAGGGGCTCTGCTCCTTGGACCCCGTTAGGGACGTTGCCCATAGGACCTTGCAATGGGGGCTTCCTGTAACGACCTAAATTTCCAAATAAAAATTTCATTTTTAAATAATCAAAACATTCCCATAAAATATAAAATCTCAATGACAATTGTTTTCAAATCCATGACATCAACATTTTATTTCAAATATCAGAGTGTCCCCATATAAAATGTCGGAGAGTGCATGTCGCGACATCAAACCTTGCCCTTGCCCTTAGGCTCTGAAGTACCTGAAACAATCAACAAATTATAAGTTAATACTTAGTGAGTTCCCCAGAGCATACCCCACATAATCATATAATCCATACCAATAACATAATCCATATCAATCACATAAGTCGTGCATATAAACATACAAGGATGTCGTGGGCTCCTCCCAGGGTCTTCTCCAGGATGTCATGGGCTCCCCCATGGTCTTTACCTGAAAAGCCATGGGCTCCCCAACATAGTCTTACATCCAAGTGTCATGGGCTCCCCCATGGTATTTCATGCAAATATCACACAAGGAACTAGCATACCACCTAGCATATAACCAACTAGCATACCACATATCATTCAATCAACTAGTGTACCACATATCAAAAAATGGGCCTTGGTGTCTTAGACCCATTGGTATGGTGAGGAGACTCACCTCTCAAGAAATGTTGAACTGATAAGATAAGTCCCAATGTGCAGCTCCAACTCGACTGCCTACAACCATCAGGTGACTGACTTGTCAAAATCCCGAAATACGAAAATACCCTCAAAGTCAGACTTAGTCAACCATGGTCGAAGTCAAATTCAACAGTCAAGGTCAACAGTCAATGTTGACCCAACTCGTCGAGTGCATCTAGCAACTCGTCGAGTTCCTTCAGTGTTCAGAAAACCGGGGAAAAACGCTAACCAACTCGCCGAGTTATCTTATCAACTCGTCGAGTTCACTCTACATACAGAACACGGGAAAACCCGATCCAACTCGTTGAGTTGCCAGGGAAACTCGTCGATTTTCCCATGTCTTAACATATTCAGCCCTTCCGGTCAAATCTAAAGCCCTAAACTACAGATCCAGTCCCTTAGAACTGAAATATCACGTAAAGTTGCTAACTTTACGTGCATGCAAGGCCTCAAGAGGCTAAAACACTAAAACTAAGTTTAATAAAAGGTTTAGGGCATGGAGGAGGGCCAAGACTAGATAAAGTGGACAACTTTATATCCATGGAGGCCTAGAGGTGTCCAGATCTGAAACCATACCCTCATGATAAGTTCAAATCTGAGAATGACACCATTATGCACCAAAAGTGGCCATATACTTTCATAAGAGGAGATCTAAACAAATAAATGTCAAGGTAGCAACTTTATACCTCAAGATGGTTGCCAAAACAGAGTAGATGTCGGATCTACTGTTTCTCCCTTTACTCCAACCTCTTCAAGCTCCAAGTTCCTTCACAACCACACCAAAATCACTCTCCAAAGCTCTCACACACACTCAAGAAGGTATAAGGCTCGAACTAGGGTTTCTCTGAGCTGTAAGGATGATGAGGGAGGCCACAAATGAGCCATAAGTTCTTTATATAGAGTACAAACCCTGAAAATTAGGGTTTTCCTTTCCAGCGTCTACTCGTCGATTTGGGGCCTTCCAACTCGTTGAGTAGACCCTTAATCCCGCGTCCAAAATGATCCCTACTCGATGAGTTGGACTCGAGTTCCAGTCCAAAACCCTAAAATTTGGGAAATAAATGATACCTGAATCGAGCATTACACTTCCGCTAGGACCCGACAAGGGGCGCGACTCCGTTGACCCCTACCATTTTATTGTATCGGCTTATAATTCGATTTTATATATATATATATATATATATATATATATATATATATATATATATATATATACATGTGCATTCCACATTCACCAAACATATTAATATAAAGTACAAATTATAAGCCTCTTGGTTCACATACTAGTTCCATTACACAAAATGTATGATGACACTAAAATCACCAACACAAATCATAAAAGGAATCTCCATGTTATCTAAATAACCCGATGGGGAACCCATGTAAATAACATCATACACATCGTTAGTGGGAAATAAAACCACATTAACATTTTAAAAACAAGAATAAAGAAGCACATGAATACAATAATTTTGTGTGGATGAAGATGAAAAGACATAGTGAAAAGTATAAAGTCCGTAATTTCGGTTGATATCGAATTCTAAAGACATTGTTATTTGAAACATAATACATGTCAAATGAATAACATATGAAGAAACCCTCTAAAGATAACAATTATACAAACATTATCAATGATCGAGTGTTACCAAAACACCATCCACATGTCCTAATTTAGAATTAGCTCTGCAACATCATTCAATTGAGTGGAAGCCCCAACAGTTTTAACACTTGTAAGCAAAACAAACCTTGTTTAAACAATTACAAAGGATATTCATAATCCCCCGTCACTGACATTATAGTGTAACCTGTCAATGTTATTTATATGGAGTATTCATCTTCCATCATTCTTCTCATTAAGGCATCACTTTTCGTACTCGTATTGAAATGTCTTATTATATGAATCACGCGGCAACATAATATGTTGGTATGGGTAGGGGTGTGCAAAAAACCGCACAAACCGCTTACACCGCACCACATAATGTGGTTTTGAACATCTATGATACGGTTTGCGGTTTGTAATTTTTATAAAACAGCACTATGCAGTGTGGTTTGCGTTTTATAATTATAAAATTGTGGTTTAAACCGCACCGCACCGCATTATATATATATATATATATATATATATATATATATATATATATATATAATCAAGATCAAATAATAAGGAAAATTTTGGTAGGAAGGTAAGAAATTTTTTATATACATATTTTTTAGCAAACAAACGAAATGAATCATTAGATGATTCAAGAGTAAGATGATTTACAAGAAAAAATTCTCAAAAAAAACACTTTCATGATTCATTTTTAAGTAAATCAAGAAAAAAATCATTTTTATGACAATTTTAGTAAATATAAACAAAATCATTGTAAAAATGAATCATCGAAATATTTTTTTGGAAATCATGTTACTTTTGATTCGTTTAGTGATTCATTTGTTTTGTTAGCCAAAAAAATATGCCGAAAAAAAAACTTCATACATTCCTATCAAAAACAAATTCTTACCGTGTGTGTGTGTGTGTGTATATATATATATATATATATATATATATATATATATATATATATATATAGACACACACATAAGTAAAAGATCAAATGAGAACAAAAAAAAGTTTAAGAACTCCAAAAAACTTAGATTTTTAGCTTATAATTAAAGGTATACATGTATTTTTGTCAAATACATGTTTGCAAACTATATAAAAGGACATTTTTGTCTATCAATAAATAGAATGACATAATGGTAAATACCTGGAAATAAGAACCTAGATATTTAATCATAATATCATATTGTACTTTTCAAGATCCGATGCTTTTTTCATTTACGACAAAACACACAGTAACTCAAAACTCTCTCAGACATCTATTATTTCCTTGTACAACTACAACATCACCATGTCCGACAGACGACCACCGCCGATAGATCGTCGGCGCCGTCGGCGACGGCCCAAGTTCAGTCGCCTCTTGACCACGTCGCAGACTTTCGCCAATTTGTTTCTCCTCTGTTCACATCAGATCAACCAACCGTAACATCACCGACTTCAAATCACCGATCACTGTTGATTTTTCTCCAACAAAAACCATTGATACTCACATATATAAAACTTGATACAACAAGGTTCTCAAATCTGGTTAGATCTGATGTGTGGTTCGGTCTAGATCTTCGTCTCCAGGCCTTCGACTTCCAGATCTGATGGAGTGCGAGAAACCTTCTGTGATCTTCTTTCTTCAGTCCACATCTTCTGCGATCTAAGATCTCTGGTGATAGTAAATAATTCCCAACAACAGATCTTCGCTTTTTGACTCTAGATCTACTATTTATGCCTCTCGATCTACGAGCTTTGGCGATAGATCTATGATTTATGCCTCCTGATCTGAGACCGTTGTCAACCACTGCTATTGATGATGCCTCGCCACTCCGGTGACACACCATTAACTCACATTCATTTTTTCTCGCTGATATCTCTGTTGAAATACATCAGGTATGTTGATTTTTTATTTTTTTTCCTTCTATTAAATTGTGAATTTAATGTTTTAATCTATCATTTGTTGTTTACTTTTGTTAATCGTTTTTTAATTGTTATTAAGTTATGAATCCAAGTTTGGTTTCTTATTTGTTATAATATTTACATAAAATATGTTATTCACACTTTATGTTTTATGGTTATTTTTCTGTGAATTGAATTTAGATGTTGGTATTATGGTAGTGTTTTCACAAAAAAAAAAAAAAAATTAGGTTTATTTAAGTTGTGATTGTGATGTTTTAATGTTTCAGTTAGTTAGTGGTTAGTTATGTTATTGTTAGTTTTAAAATGTTATTAATAAGTAAATATTAGTTTTAAGTTGTAAATGCATTAATTTTTATAAGTTTTAAGTTGTGAATGCATGATTTTTATAAGTTTTAAACTATAAATGTGTGAATTTTTATAAGTTATAACATGTGAATGCATGATTTTTTATACAGATCTGATTGTTTCAGTGAAAGACATAAGTTTTATGCTTTGAATGCATGAGTTTTATAAGTTTTAAGTTGTAAATGCATGATTTTTTTTAAACAGATCCGATTACTTCAATGAAAAACCTAAATTTTAAACTGTGAATGTTGTGAATGCATGATTTTTTTTGAAGTTTTATATTTTTTTTTATGTTAGTGTTTTCTCAAATAATATTAATTTAGTGTTTTATAATTATGATTAATGTTTCATTTATTGTTTAGTTATGTTAATGTTAGTTTTAACTGTTATCATTAAGTAATATATATTTTAAATTGTGAATACATGATTTTTTATAAGTTTAAAGCTGTGAATATATTATTTTTTTAAAGTTAGAAGCTATAAATACATGTTTTTTATACATATATGATTGTTTCAACCAAATAAATAAATTTTAAGTTGTGAATGCATGAGATTTTGTTAGAAGTTATAAGTTGTTAATGCATGATTTTTTACACGTATATGATTGCTTCAGTGAAAAACATAAGTTTTAAGCTGTGAATGCATAATTTATTATGATTTTATATAATTTTGAATAAAGTATACAAAGTTTAAACTGTGAATATTTTTATAAATAAATTCTGAAAGAAGCATTAACATATAGATCTAAATGTATAAATATAAGTTTTAAGTTGAGATATGGTTGTGAATGTATAATTTTTTTTAGCATAAACTATGAATTTATTATATTAAGCTTGAATTTTATGTATTAAATTGTGAAATAATTGTATTAAGTTGTGAATTGACTGTATTAAACTATTAATTTCAATGAATTTTGTGTTAAAGTATGAATGATTTATGTATGCGTGTTTGCATTAATTTTCTTATGAATATATTTATTTTTAGTGTTGTATAACTATGTAAAAATGTATTAGTTTTTACAACTGTTTTACATTAAACTGTGAATAAGAGAATTAATTGATTTATTAAATTATGAATATAATATTAAAACTGTCAATCAATGATTTTATATACAGATCAGATTTGGAAGGAATGATTGTTGCAACGTTTGCATAAGTGGTTGGTGACGGCGTGTGTAATAGTAGTTAGTAGTGGTTGTAGAGTTTGGATTTAACTTTTTAAAATATATGAATTAGTGTATAAATGATTGTATGTTGTGATTTTTTATGTATTAAACTAAAAACTGACTGTATTAAGTTGTATATTTTATATAAATTTTGTCTTAAAATATAAATGAATGTATGCATGAAAATATTAAACTGTGTATTAGTGAATTATTATGTTATTAAACTGTGAATAATATATTTTAAACTGTGAATATTTATTACTCACAATATATTTTACAATTTAGAAAAAAAAAGTTTGTCAAGAAATAATTCTATTTTTTTGTACTAAAATTTTGTATATTTTGGAAGTATTATCAAAGAAATGGGAGCTACAATGTTTGTGCTATTAAGCTGTGAACACAATCAAGAAAATGCCATTGAATTTATTGTTAGTCTGGCGGCGGTCCGACGTTGGTCTTGCGGTGGTTCGGAGACGATCAAACATTGGTCCAGCGACAAGGGGCAAGTAGTTTGTAAACTAGCGAATGAAATAGTTTGCTTAATACAATATAAATGTTGGATTTGTCAAAAATGCCCTTAATGAAAATATTAAAAAAAAGGTTCTTAAGGTTCTTAACATTTTTGGGTTCTCATTTGAACCTCTCTCTCTCTCTCTCTCTCTCTCTCTCTCTCTCTCTTTCTCTGTGTGTGTGTATATATATATATATATATATATATATATATATATATATATATATATATATATATATATATATATATATATAAGGTGAGGTTCAATAGAGAACCATAATTAACCAAGGAACCAAGTAACCAATCTTTTTTTCAACTTTTAGAGCTTATTTTTTATCAAAAAAAAAAAAAACTAAAAATACAGAAATTCATAACTTTTTATCATTTTTCCAATGATATCAAATTCGTTTTTTTTTTACGTCAAATTTACAATGTGAATCTTTGAAAATTCACAATGTGAATCCGGATTTACACGGTAAATCCGAAAAATATTTTTCACATTCACAATGTTAATATATGAATTTAGATTTTTTTAGATTTTTTTTTTCGATAAAGAATAAGCTCTAGAAATTGAAAAAAAGATTTGGTTCCTTGAAGAACCAATAATTATGGTTCTCTATTGAACTTTTCCATATATATATATATATATATATATATATATATATATATATATATATATATATATATATATAATAAACATTTTAGATTGATTAAGTGTTTATAAAAGATAATAAAATATATGGTATTGGTTACATGTTTTTCAGTTTCAAGTTTACGTATTTCAACTGTAATTTATTTATTTTATTATTGCAAAAAACCCTTTATAAACTTTACGTCAAATTGATTTCTTTCTAATTTACAGATTAGTAGTTGAAAACATTCTTAAACTGTGTATTAGTTTAACTCATTAACTAATGACTTTTAATAAGGCAAAATATATGTCATTATATACATTTTTTTTTGTTTAAGGTTCGTGGTTGTATGGTGTTTTCAAAACAAAACAGAGCAAAGTTTAATTTCATGAGATAATTAGAAATATAATCGTTGTCTTCGTTGTCTATTAATAAATCTCAAATAATATATATTAAGATGTTTTTAAACTGCACAAACCGTATAAAAACCGCAATAACCGCCCGTATAAACCGCACCGCATATCGCAGTTTAGAAGTCTCGAGGTGCGGTTTGCGGTTTTCAAAAAAAAATCTCAAACTGCCTACGCGGCACGGTTTGCGGTTTCGATTATAAACCGCACCAGAAACACCCCTAGGTATAAGATCCTAATAAGTTATACGTAGGTTTAAATTAAACATTATAATTATAAAATAATATATAAAATCAACTATGTTGTAGAAACATGTATACTATATGACCAAAACTATAATTTACTATTTTTTTTAAATGAATAGAAAAAAAATGATAATAATAAAATAGATCCTATCATGTAACTTTAAATAAAGGGTCTCTATTAAAAAGTAAATATTTATTAAAATACATTAACTTTTCCAAGTGCTTTTCATTCTAGAAGTATATAAACGTGGAGGCCACATGGCAACCTAGCTATTGGTTGGCAAAAAATACACCAACTATGAAACTTGTAATTAGACCCTTCAACTATGAGATATTGTACACAAAACGTCTTTATCCTTATTCATCTTTATGCCAAGTAATACCATGATAATTTTTATTTGTTTGTTTTATATGTTTTTCAAATAATAGTCGCACATAACAACCGGAACAACGTAAATATCAACACACATACACGTGCATAACACACTTTTCTTTATATTTGTATAATTTACTTTTCTATTTTGAATCGTAGATAAACACAGACTTAGTCTATTCTTTCTGTTGTAATCTTCCTCATAGTTAGGATCTGTACGTGTATATATTTTCAATTGATTCTAAATGGAAATAATCAATTCTGATTACTTAACTTATATGGTATCAGAGCAAAAACCCTAAATCAAATTTCTGGCCGCCACTTTCTTTTCTCATGGGTACCGAAGCTAGCTCCACCCCATCAGTCACATCTGTTCTCGAAGGTGAAGCAAATCCATCCTCTGTCATCCATACTCTCCCAATCAAAACATCATCTCTCACACTTGTTCACTTCCCCTCTTCTCTGAAACTATCATCCACCAATTACATGAGCTGGAAAACTCAAGTTGAGGCTTTACTACAGGGTCTGAATCTTTACAAATTTATAGATGGTACCCACACCCCCCCCCCCATCACCAACCATCATTGATGGCGCTTCCATCCCACATCCTGATTATTCAATTTGGTTTCGCTAGGACCGACTTCTATTTGGTGCACTTGTCGACACTCTATCTCCTGCTATTGTCCCTCTCATAACCAATGCTTCCTCATCCTTAGAAGCTTGGAACATCTTATCAAACACATATGCAAACCCCTCCCGTGGTCACATTAAGCAGCTCCAATACCGCCTCAAACAATCATCCAAAAATCCTGACCAATCAATCACAAATTACATGCAATCTGTCAAAACAATAGTTGATGAACTCAATATCCTAAGCAAGAAGCTCGACACAGAAGACATAACCGATGCAGTCTTAAACGGCCTGGACTACACCTCCTATAGAACAATTATTGATGTTGTCCATGCCAGAGATAACCCCATTTCATTCATGAGTTACATGAAAAACTCATTAATCATGAACTCTCTTTGGCTCAACAATCCCCTACCAACACCAATATCCATCAACCACTAACAGCCTTTGCTGCTAACAAACGACCACAAAACAAAACATGGAACTATTCATCATGGCTTGCTTATCAGGCGTAATTCATCACTTCAACTTCATGCTTTTACTGATGCTGATTGGGCAGGTGACAAACAAACCTACAGGAGTACCACTGGTTACATAGTTTATTTGGGATCTAATCCTATCTCTTGGAGTTCCAAACGTCAACCAACATTAGCACGATCTTCTACTGAAGCTGAGTTCAGAGCCGTCGCCTCTACTACAACAGAAGTCCAATGGATCATCTCTTTACTGTCTGAACTTGGTTACAAACCTGCTGTTACACCCACCATTTTTTGTGACAATTTGAGTGCAACACATTATTCTGCGAATCCTGTGTTTCATTCTCGAATGAAACACTTGGCACTTGATTTTCATTTTGTCAGAGAAAAAGTTCAAGATAGTACATTACGGGTTACTCACATTAAAGGTGAAGACCAATTAGCTGATGCTCTCACAAAGCCACTATTACAGCAACGATACAATCATCTTCTATCTAAGATTGGACTACTCTCACGATCGTCCATCTTACGGGAGCATATCAACACACATACACGTGCATAACACACTTTCCTTTATATTTGTATAATTTACTTTTCTATTTTGAATTGTAGATAAACACAGACTTAGTCTATTCTTTCTGTTGTAATCTTCCTCATAGTTAGGATATGTACGTGTATATATTTTCAATTGATTCTAAATGGAAATAATCAATTCTAATTACTTAACCTATAGTAAATACATGCAGCTTTTTAAATCTTTAAAAATATTCAAAGTGTTGCACTAAAGTAATGCATTGTTTTAAACAAATAGAAAGATATTTGGTAGAGTTAATTATTTCATCTCATTCATCCATTCATTGCATGAAACCTTGATATATAGTTTGATAAACTGAAATAAGAATAGTTGTCTTAGGATTTGAAGGATTGACTCATGCGAAGAAGAGTAAATCAAAGCTAACATTATAAGTAGTTGTGTTTGGTTTAACACTTGAACACACCATTTTATCAAGTGTGAAAACATCCTTAAGTATAGAAACAAGTAAAATTTGTTCAAATCAATCACTAAAATATAAAATATTTTAAGTTAGCTAAAAACACATTTGATTGAGGTAAATTAACCCATTATTGGTATTTTCTCCACTTAAATATAAAATATTTTAAGTTCGTTAAAAATACATTTGATTGAGGTAAATTAACCTATTATTGCTATTTTCTCCACTTACAACGTTTAAAAGTAAACAATACAAATATAAGCATATAAAATTCATATTAAAACAATAATTTGTTTTTTAAGTGATCAATTTAAAAATTTGTGCATTTGAATATAGTATAGGTCGAAATGACATTTGTTATATTTGATCCTTTTCATTTATAGTTAATTTTTATGTTTATATACTTGACTCGGTAAAAATAAAATATAAGATTGAATATGTCTGCATACACACACCATTCTTATCAATCAATCAACATAATGTTTCTTAGTAATTTGATTCATTTTTTTTGCCTTGTTTGTAAACATCACATTACATGGCAATAGAAGTGATTCATAAAATTGTAATTGTTGTTATATTTTAATGGTTTAATATTGGATAAAAGTCACAAGTTATTATCGTTTGACGATTTGATGGGTATATAAGTTATGTTGCATAGATTGATAAAATGGTGAACATATGTTGCAAATTTAACAATTTACCCTAATATATATAATACGAGTTGAATTATATTATCATTAATAAGTTAAAATGTTAAATTTGATTGCACATATAAAAATGTTTATATTTTGTAAAAGTCATGTTTTATGTTTACGATGTTTACAGATAAATTGACTTGTTTGAAAGACAAATACAACTACAATCGTTATAGATGTTCTCATCCATTGTCGCAATAGCCGTTTTGCGTTCCATTTAGCGTTTTAACCACCGCCATTGGGATAAGTGGAGAGAGAGTGAAAAAGACTAGTATATCAACATACTTTTTAAACAGGGGCTAATCATGCTAAACCCATATCTCAAAGACTCAACTGTATTTCTGAATAGTTAAAGGGTCAATTGATAAACGACTAATTCCTATTTTCGTTCAAAGAATTTTCAAAGTCAAAGCAGAGTATAGACTGGTCAGAGATTAACAACCCATTTCCCCTTCAAATCCTTCCTCCTCTCATCTGTCTGCAAGACTGCAACTCCAAACCAATAGATCAAAATTCTTTCATTTGGATCCATTAATCAATCTCTACCCTGATCTGTAATCTTCTGTATTATTTATAGTTCTTAGCCATGAATAGTAATCCAGCTACGCCGATGAACGCAAACGCTCCGTCGTCAAGCTCCGGTGGCGCTGGATCCCCTGATTCAACTGCTCCAAGGAGAAATTCGAAACGACCTAAATGTATATTCCTCTTTTATCCTTGATAGGTTTACTTTTCTTTTGCTGGACACTCCAAGTTTCAGATGCAGTCCGTTACTTTTTAGCTATTTGATTAATTCGTTACTTTAGGTGTACTATGTTCAGTTTCTCTTAATCGGGAGGAACAGTTTTTTATGCTACTGTTAGGTATTTGAATTGATTCAGCGCCTACATCTGATTCTTGATGTTGGTTGAGCTCTTAAGAGTTATGAATTAAGAAACCCTAGCATCTTCATCCAGCTAATGGATAAGAGATAAGAGTGGGCAAAGGGAATTAATTTAGGCTGGGTAAAAGTAACATGATGCTTATGTTTCACCTTTAGATTTTTCAAACTATGTAGATATTGAACCATTTAGGGTTTGTTCTTCTGTCCATGCCCTTTGTGTGTGTGTTTGTATATTTTAAGATATCTGTTTGTGTGCCTGATTTGGTGCAAATACTAATTTCCTTTCTTATGGATCCCTTTCAGATTCTAGGTTTACACAGCAGGAGCTTCCAGCATGTAAGCCAATTCTTACTCCAAAATGGGTGAGCATCTTCATTTACCCTACCCCTATGCTTTTTCTCCATCAATATATCAAAAATCAACAAGCTTTAACTCTCTTTATGTTTTGTACCACAGGTGATTTCAGCTTTCATGCTTGTAACCATTGTCTTCATACCAATAGGACTTGCTTCCCTCTTTGCTTCTCGTGATGTATGATTCAAATTTCAATCCCTCTAAATTCATGAACAGTTCCTTTCTTTCTTTCTTGTATTGTTTATTGTTTATTAATTTTGGATTTTTGTTCATTCAAATAGGTAGTTGAAATCATTGACCGGTACGATAATGCCTGCGTACAAGGGTCAAAAAGTCAAAAGGTCCAATATATACAATCCAATGCAAGTAAGACCTGCACCAGAACCTTGACAGTAAGTTCAAATCAACTACTTTCTTGATCATTGATTCATTTTTGCATGATTACATACATACATATACAATTCAAGTTCACATCTATAAGTTTTTCTTTTAATGATATTTTTCCAATGAATGAATGGAAGTTTAGGTCACAAAGCGTATGAAGCAGCCTATATACGTCTACTATCAACTGGACAATTACTACCAGAATCATAGGAGGTATGTGAAGAGCCGAAGTGATCAGCAATTAAGAAACCGTGGTGATGAAAATGACACAAGTTCATGTAAGCCTGAACATAATGCAAATGGGATGCCAATTGTGCCATGTGGGCTTGTAGCATGGAGTTTATTCAATGACACGTATGCATTCTCCACCAGAAACAACCAATCATTACCCGTTAACAAGAGACATATTTCATGGAAAAGTGACAGAGAGGACAAATTTGGCCGTGATGTCTTCCCAAAAAACTTCCAAAATGGAAGTCTTATTGGTGGTGCACATCTCAACGAGTCCATACCAGTAAGAGCCTGTTTCTTTTTTGACTTAATGGGTTAAGCACTTAATCTTCACAGCTATAAATGGCTGTTTCTAATGACTCAGTTGATTAAGCAAAAAACCTAGCTTAAGGTAAAATGGTCATTTAGTCTCATTCAGTGCTCGACCCTCTTTTCTAGACTGAATAAACCGTCTGAATGGGACTAAATTACCATTTTACTCTTTATTACCTATTTACCCAAAGTCTCACAAGCACTATACAGTTTACTAATTACAAATGTAAAAATACCTAATGGGAATCTGTTTGTTTTTATAGTTAAGTGAGCAGGAAGACCTTATTGTGTGGATGAGAACTGCAGCTCTCCCAACTTTTAGAAAATTGTATGGAAAAATAGAAGTGGATATTCAAGCAGGAGAAACTATAACTGTTGTATTAGAGAACAACTACAACACTTATAGTTTTAGTGGCAAGAAGAAACTTGTGCTTTCAACCACAAGTTGGCTTGGAGGAAAGAATAACTTTATTGGCATCGCGTATCTTGCTGTTGGTGGATTATGCTTCATACTAGCTACAACTTTCACTCTCATATATTTAGTTAAACCAAGGTAATATTAATTAATTATATTTTCGGGTGTTCACAAAATCATAAAATTAGCATACTTTATAGAATTATGACACTAATTTTTATTTTTATTTCTATTTCAGGCATCTTGGAGATCCGACTTATTTGTCATGGAACAGAAACCCAGGTGGTCATTGATGTGGGATTCTGATGTTGTATGTATGTATGTAATCTTTTATTTTTTGTTTTTTGAGATAAGACTTGAAGATAGATAATTATTTGTATCATTGAGCACAAAATGAAACATGTATTTTGATGTCATTTGAGTATTACACCGAATGTTACTTGCTGTTAATCCATTTCTTGAATCCTCACAACTTCCATTGCATTTATTTCAAACATAGAAATTCTTGAGATACGAACATATTCTATCTCTATTGTGATTAGTTATACTTACAAAAAGCTGTCTCTAATCATGTAAAAGAAAACCCATTAGAAGTAGATGAAATGGCAGCCGTCATAACCTGTTACCACAAATCAACAAGTAAAGAATTAGTGACTTTATACATTAAGTCTGTTTTTCTTCAATAAACCCACTAAGTCATTAAATCCAGATTAAGTCAAAAAGGAAACAATCCTACACAACTGTCCAGATTAAGTGTTTAACTCATTAAGCTCGTTAAGTAAAAAAGAAACAGTTTCTTACTTGGATCAGCGGTGACAAGCATGGCTGAGCCGCCAAATTCACAGGTGCCTCCGGCGACTTTTGTTCTTTGCCAGTAGCTATTAAACGCATAAGAAGCATGTGCAAACAATGTATCCGGTTGAAAACATTCACCATTTGGTTGCAATGACTCACAATCCGCCCCTGAACCACACGCGTAATTCATAGCTTCTTGGATGATTGGATCTGGTACAGACGGTTTAGCCACACACCACAGGGCGGATTCCGGCGAACTATGAGCTGGCGGTGATCGTGTCGGAGGCGGGTACACAATTGGCGGTTCGAAAAGTGGCGGTGCGGGTATGAACCCTGTAGGAGACGGAAACGTGAATGTTGGTGGGCTCGGTTCGTATGAACCGGAAGGTGGATTGTTGTAAGATCCGCTAGGGGTGGGTTCATAGGTGGCGGGTGGGTTGGAAGATCCGCTAGGGGTAGGTTGGTAGGTGGCGGGTGGGTTGGAAGATCCGCTAGGGGTGGGTTCATAGGTGGCTGGTGAGCCTGGGGTGGTGGTGGTGGTGGTGGCGGGTGGTGTGGAGAAAGAGAAAGGTGGTGTGTAAGGTGTGGAGAAAGAGGAAGGTGGTGTAGGGTAGGAGGAAGATGATGTGGCAGGTGGTGATGGGGTGTAAGATCCGATAGTAGGAGGCAGAGTGGTGGAGGAAGGTGGTGAGAAACCAGGGGGATTGGAGCAATATGCCTCGGGTAAAACCGGAGTAAGTGGATCGACAGGTGGCAATGGTAGATCATCGTGATTAACGATATGATATCCATCTATATCTGTATCTGCAAACACATATGCATGATCAACCAACACCATAGCATAGAGAAATACTAGTAACATGTGGTTCTTGTTCTTGTTCGTGATCATCTTCATGTTTATGAGTGTTATGTGTACATACATACATACATGATTAGCATATGTAATTATGTATACGTGTATAAATTTGTGTGTATATATATGAGTGAGAAATGGGGGAAGATGGAGGTTGGATACTTGGGAGATGGTGGTGGAAATGGGTATGTAAGAGATTCTTGGCTTAAGAATGGATTAAAGAACCATTTGGCATTTGCATTTGCATTTGCCATGTAGTGTAAAATGTAAAGTGGGACCTTTTATTTTGCTTGCTTTCTACTCAAAGCTATGTGACAGGCTCGTAGTAGTAGCAGTAGCATACATGCTAGGCTAAAAGTGTCATACAACACCATAATCCACGATACTTTTAATGGAATGTAGGTTTGGGTATACTTGTTTCATAGTCAAAGACTTTCTTGGATTTGAATCTTTTAATAAGTTATCAAATGTCTTTGTGAAAGTTGTTTGTGAAAGTTAATAATGTGATATTGGAAAATTGAAATCAGATAATAACCGTAATAAAAGTTTTCCAGGTTTCTTTATCATTGTGATTATTATTTTGTATCTTATTATTTCTTATAAAATAGCTAGCGCACACGACAGTTTTTATTATTATTATTATTATTATTATTATTATTATTATTATTATTATTGTTATTACTTTTTTGGATGGTCTCTATAAAATGGACAATTTTTTTTTAATATACGGATCAATCAATCTTGCATTGAATACGATGAAGCCCGAATCAATTTTCTTTGGATTGGATTAAGCCTAGTTCGAAACCTTTTTTTTTTCTTCGGACTTTTCAATCTACAATATTTTTTTGATAATCATGTAATTTTGTTTGTTTGCTTTTTTAGAAAAAAAAAGCATATGATTATTCAAGTTTTTCATTTCTTGTACAAAATTCCAATTTAACATAAACTATATGAGATTAGTGAGACTAACGATATGGTTTGGACCTTTAGTCTTTTAGACCTTGAAAGTTCTAGATTGAGTTGATTTTCACCCATAGTGGTAGATCTTATATTAGACTCTAAGGCTTGAGGGTGTGGGTACGGTTTGACCCTCAGTTTGCGACGTTGGACCAAGGGAACACCGCCCCACCCTATGGTTTGGCTGCATACGGCTAAAACTAGCTGAATCCTCTATTTCTCGATTCTTTATTCTTTTTCTCTTCTTTCAATGCTTTGAACGGTCAAAATGTCTTTTTCCAACAACTCAAACAACCAAAAAACATTCATTAGAAACACTTCAAAACCTTCTTTTGATCAACCGACTTTTTTGTCTCTCATTTATCACTATGGCGGTATGCTACCTTATTATCCATAACAATAATCACAAACAATACCCACGACCACACATCCTATCTGACACCGAATTTAATCCATTAGATTTTTTGCCTCAACCCGAATTCGTTCAAGAAAGTCGAGCAATTTGATTCCAAACCCTAATTCGTTTAAGAAACCCAATCCACCAAAGTACGTAATAAAAGAAAATAGAAGGCGGAGGCCAAAGCATGGAAACCATAGGAATGCTAGGCATTGGCACATGCATGGATCGATGTTTCCGAAGATGTGAATGTTGGAAATGACCAAAAACATAATCATTTTTTGAGGCGAGTTGCAAAAAGGTTCCACAATGGAATGAAGCAAGGAGAGTATCGTACAAAAGACCAAGTGTATTACAAATGGGGGAAGACAACAAGAAAGTCATGTTGTTTAATGATTTGTATAACAACATGAAACGTCAATGACAAAGTGGAGAAAATGATGATGTGATTTTGATGAAAACTCTAAAAGTGTACCAACAAGAAAATAAGAAGAATTTTAACTTTATTGAGTTTTAGAATGTCGTGAAAGATAACAAAAAATGGAAAAAGAGCAAAACATCCGACAGACATATCGATAGTGGTTCAAAACGCTCAAAAACATTCAAATTCGAATACTCTACATCAGATGCTCGTATTAGAATCGACCTCAACAATGATGAAAACGTTTAAGTTACACCACCTTCCCGACCAATGAGAATGGACAAAGTAAAACATAAAAATAAAAGACAAAGCGGTAGATTTAGATGACTTGAAAGTGATGCGAGAAAAGGTAAAGGGTCTAAACGAAAAAATTGACAATTTTTTGCAGATTGCTTCTGAAATAGAGCGTAGGAAACAAAAAGATAGTGACATGAAAATACAAACGCTCGACACAAGTCACATCCCCAGGAAGGAGCTTGAAATTGCGTTGACGATCAAAACCGACCTTAAAAAACGTTATGTTAATTAGTTTGTTGTGTGTTTTTTTATGTTTGCATGTTTTAAAATTTATAGTTATTTTTATTTTCTAAGTTTTTTAGGAGTTTTTTTTAATGTCATGTTCTGGTTTTTTTCTAAGTTGTTTATGAGTTTTTTTTTAATGTCATGTTATGTTTATTTTTTATTTTTTAAGTAATGAAATTCACGTTTTTTTTATTAAAACTGAATTATTTAATAAAATTTTAAAAAATTAATATGTTTGCCGTGGTACCCATACTTAAACGTGTGGCAAGAAACCTTGGTGTTGTGGTAAAAATTAAGTGGCAGAGAAAAAATATATGGTAAGGATGACATTACATCCTCCAGCCTAACACTATACATCATCGTCAATAAGATAAAACATATCCTAAATGGTCTCACACCGCACCCATGACCCCCCTTTAGGGATATCACTTAAATCACAAAGCACCAATGATCAAAACAATGTATCTAATTTTCAACACACGACTTTCATTATAGAATTTGTTCCCAACTGATTGGCTCCCATTTAATGGTCCTACGATCCTTCATTTAAACTCTTTCTAGATATGAGATTTTTTTCCACATTTTCATGCTAAACAAAATAGTTAAAGCATGTAGTGAAATTGATCTCATATTCCACTTGAGTGGTTATAATGGATAATATGAACTTAGATATTGGATGCACTCTGCTATTCAGAAATATAAATTTCAACAGAGAATAACTTTAAGAATACTTAAATCTTACATAAAACAACTTTGTTTTATTTTATAATGGGCAACGCCCTATTTGTATACACATAGACTCTTCGAGAGTCTGGTACACTTATGATTACAAACGGCAAACTTACATTATTATAATCTATTATTACAAGCTATTATTCTAAGACGACAAACACAATTATTCTTCTCATATTATTATAATTACGACAAAAGGACTCACATCACTCTTACATTACCCCCTCCCCCATCTCACACACACGCGCGCACACTTTGTGCTACGAGGAGCTAGAGAGAGCTCGCCAAGGAGCTAGCAAGAGGAGAGATGAAAGATAAAATGGATAGTTGAGTTCTTATTGGCTGTATTTTTTTTTTTTTTTGCAAAATAAATCTTATTAAAACAACTCCTTACCTTATAAAACTCTTTACCTTATAAAAACTCTTAATTATACACAAACCACTATAAATTGAAATTTATCGAGTTTAACCACCATGTTTTTTATAATATAACCATTTAAATTTTGAATTTAAAAAATAAAACAAATTTAATCGTCATGGAAAAAATGGTAAATTCAAACAAAATTGCAGACCGTAACATCCCATGAGTATTTGAGCCTTTTTAATTTTTTTTAAGTATTTAATTAAATTAAATTTATCCTTTTTGAAAACATGGTAAATTCAAACAAAATAATAAGAGTTTGAGACTACCACTATTTTTTATCTTGCAAAATGGGAACTAATAAAAAAACAAATAAGAAAAGCCTAATTGGATATTCACCATACTAGGGTTTAAGCAATTTGGGTTCAGTTTAACTGCAACCACCGGCTACACGACGGTCGGTGAGTAAAACCTTAAACCTCAGATCGGAGAACTAATTATTCTTCTTAATTCCGCCATGGACGTGATTTTTATCTTCTAGTACTTCTTCAATTCACGTGTGTGGTGTTATTCGAGTTAAGAATGAGTGCTCGCACGCGTTCGTTCTCCAGGTACGTCTTCAACAATCTTCAGTTACTCGCTTTACGTTCATCGAATTCCGGACTTAGGACGTATCCAAACCGCCGTTTTGTATCGATTCCCGGAAGAATTGATGCTGTTTTTGTACCAACTAATCAAAACCCTCATTTTTGTGTTCGGAGCTACTGTTCTGGGAAGAACAGCAAAGGGAATAATGAGTTTACCGAAGAAATAGAGTATTTAGATGAATCAGGCAGTGTTATTTACATTGGTAAGGGTATAAGATCTGTTGAGCCTGGAGTGGATGACCATGTAATGGTTGGTGGTTTAAAACAGCCATTTTCAAACGCTTCAGCAGTTGCTAAGATTGTTGAGATTGTCAAAAGGTGGAAATGGGGTCCTGAAATGGAGACTCAGTTGGATAAGCTTCAGTTCGTTCCTAACATGATTCATATCACCCAAGCTTTGAAAATCACTGGAGATGGTGATGCATCTTTGAGTCTGTTCAGATGGGCAAAAAGGCAATCTTGGTATTTACCTAGTGATGAATGTTATCTTGCATTGATTGATAGGTTAAACCAGAGTAGAGATTTTGAAGGGATTCATTCGGTGTTCGATGATCTCATTTGTGATTCAACCAAAACAAAAGTTCCTGAATTCAATGCTTTCAGTAGAATCGTTCAATACCTTGCAAAAGCCGAAAAGTTAGAAGTTTCCTTCTGTTGTTTCAAGAAGATTCAAGAATCCGGTTGTAAAGTCGACACGAAAACCTACAACTCTCTTATAACCTTGTTCTCAGACAAGGGTTTGCCTTTTAAAGCATTTGAGATATACGAAAACATGGAAGATTCTAATTGTTCATTAGATAAATCAACCTATGAGTTAATGATCCCAAACTTAGCCAAATCAGGTCGAATCGATGCAGCATTGAAGCTCTTCCAACAAATGAAAGAGAAATCTCTCCAACCAGGTTTTACAATCTTTTCATCACTTATTGATTCTTTAGGAAAAGCTGGGAGATTAGACATGGCCATGAGAGTCTACATGGAAATGCAAGGTCTTGGAATCAAACCATCAGCCACCATGTTTGTTTCCATGATTGAATCCTATATAAAAGCTGGTAAGCTAGACACAGCTTTAAAGATTTGGGATGAAATGAAAAGAGCCCGATTTAGACCTAATTATGGTCTCTACACCATGGTTGTAGAATCCCATGCTAAATCAGGAAAGCTTGAAACTGCAATGTCTATCTTTCTAGAAATGGAAAAATCCGGTTTTTTACCAACTCCAAGTACTTACTCTTGCTTACTAGAAATGCATGCTGCTAATGGTCAACTTGATTCAGCCATGAAACTATACAACTCCATGAACAACGCAGGGGTAAAACCGGGAATGACCACTTACACTTCTTTACTAACCCTCTTAGCAAAAAAGAAACTTCTAGATGTTTCCGCCAAGATTCTTCTCGAAATGAAAGCAATCGGGTACTCTGTAGATATAACTGCTAGTGATGTTCTTATGGTTTTTATCAAAGATTCTTCTGTTGACCTAGCTTTAAAATGGTTAAGATTCTTGGGTTCTTCCGGAATCCGAACGAATAATTTCATAATCAGACAACTTTTCGAATCTTGCATGAAGAACGGTTTATATGAGTCAGCAAAACCGCTTCTAGAAACATACGTTGACTCATCCGCTAAAGTTGACCTCATTCTCTACACTTCGATTCTAGCCCATCTTGTAAGATGTCAAGAAGAACAAAAAGAAAAACATTTAATGTCGATTTTAAGTGCAACAAATCACAAAGCACATAAATTCATGTGTGGGCTATTCACGGGACCCGAGAAAAGAAAACAACCCGTGTTAGCTTTCGTCCGCGAGTTTTTCCAAGGTATTGACTACGAAAACGAAGAAGGGCAAACTCGGTATTTTGTAAATGTTCTTTTGAACTATCTTGTGCTCATGGGTCAGATAAATCGGGCGCGTTGTGTGTGGAAAGTTTCATATGAAAACAAGCTTTTTCCTAAAGCGATTGTGTTTGATCAACATATCGCGTGGTCACTTGATGTTAGGAATTTGTCAGTTGGAGCTGCTCTTGTGGCAGTTGTTCATACGCTTCATAGGTTTAGGAAACGGATGTTGTATTATGGGGTTGTGCCACGTAGGATTAAGTTGGTGACGGGACCCACTTTGAAGATTGTGGTGGCACAGATGTTGAGTTCAGTGGAATCGCCTTTTGAGGTTAGTAAAGTGGTTTTGAGGGCACCTGGGGATTCGGTGTCTGAATGGTTTAAGAAGCCGATTGTTCAGCAGTTTCTTTTGAATGAGATTCCATCAAGAGGTGATATTTTGATGCATAAGCTTAATATTCTTTTTCCTAGCTCTGCCCCTGAGATTAGGTCCTTGACTCCACCTAAACCGCTTGTTGGTGGGAGGGCAATGTAGTAATAATGTGCATGCATATGTATATGTATTGTGTTTTGTTGCTGGAAGGGCAATGTAGTAGTTTTATCATATTGGCATTTGTGTTTTTCAAGTTAAAGAATAGATTACAGATGATAGTTGTGTTTATATAATAAAGTGACATTCCTTTTGACCATTTTAACATCAAACTTACTATATGGATTTTGTGGTTTGCGATTTCTTTCAAATGGTTTTTATCATATAAAACCTTGGGAAAAAGTTTGAAAAAGTTCACATTTTGCAAAACGTATCATTTGTGTGAAATGATGATTTCATATTGCAAAAAAAAAATAAAAAATGTTGGTTTTTTTCATAGATCAGATGATGAAAAATAATTTTTGCAATTGACCCGGTTGCAAAAATGGTGATGTTTTGTAAAAGGGGAAATGAACTGTGGCCCATCGAATTTTCGACTTATGGTTTAAATGGTCCCTAAACTATTTTTTTTATTGGGGCGGTGAGTTTTGAGTCTTTTGACCTGTTATTTGATCATTATAACCTATAATAATCATAATCATTCTAACCTAGAGTAATCAGTTTCATGTGCCTCATCAGCAAGTTATCTCGAAAGTCAACATTTTGGTCCTTAATTTTTGTTGGTTGCCTAATTTGTAAGTCAACACAAGCTTCAATTCAACTGTACACCTTCAAATCACTTTCGAACCTGCAACCAAATGAAACACAACAACTTCAAAACTCATTTCAATCTCACACACAAAATCAAAAACCAAAATCCATTAAGTTGTATTTCCGTCAAAATCATTCAACTGGTTTCAAGACCCGTTCGTTCAAACGCAACAACAAAAAATCAAATCAAAACCATCATCATCATGAAGTTGTTTGTTTTTTTCGAAACGAAAACGTTTGAAGTCTGCGGACCACATCTACAACCCTCTACAAGTTGCAGAAAAGTTAGACTAAACGGTTGCATCATGAACGCAACAACAAAAAATCAAGCAAATCAAAACCATCATCATCATGAAGTTGTTGTTTGTTTTTTTAGAAACGAAAACGTTTGAAGTCTGCGGACCACATCTGCAACCATCTACAAGTTGCAGAAAAGTTAGACTAAACGGTTGTATCATGTAATAAGAAGTCTGTTTGTTTTTTAATGTCTGCAGACCGGTGTAATAAACTGAAATTATCATACAATAGTTATAAATAATTCGAAATCATAAATTTATTTAGTTTAATTATATGCAAATCAAATATAAATACCATTGTGATGATATGATATTTGAAGGCGTTTATATACAATAATTAAACATAATATTTGCTAAATAACAATAAATAAAATTGTTAATTTAGCGAAAATGTTCATTTCGTTAAATTTTCCAAGACGATGATTATTTTTCCGATTAGGTTTAATAAATTTGGTAATTTTAGTGATTAACTTTATAATTTATTAATATTTTGGTTATAGACAATGTAACACAAAAAAAATTATATAAAAGTTACCAAATGGTTTTGAAATTATGTAAAATATACTCCAATTGTTTATAATATCTTTCATAATATTATTAAAATAATAAACATGTTTAAAAAGAATTAAAACAAATCTATGTTGAATAATTTAAAGTAAGGTGTGAAGTGGTTTGAAGATGAGAGTCAAGTGTTACGCCACGTAGCACACGTACAACAGTTTTTAAGTCAGAAGTCTTCTAAAAAACAAACAACTGCGAAAGACCAAGTGTAACATCCCAAAAACCATGATATATTTTTTTTCATTTTTGTAAAGCATTTCCACAAAAACCATAAGATGATCAAGTATTGTTTTCAAATCAAAACCATAGAATCAGAGTAGCAAATGGTCTCTCAAAACATAATTCAACAGGAGGATGTGCACAATCATGCCTTCCCCTTGCCCCGATTATCTTATGCACCTGAAAACATTGAAATCAATAAATGTAAGCCAAAACTTAGTGAGTTCCCCAAAATATCACACATGACAATACATATACAATGCATGCACACTGGGCCCACAATATAACACTCGATTGCCCCCGGGCCCACAATCATCACACTGGATTACCCCCGGCCCACAACACATGGCTGGAATTCCCGAGTTTGTTGGCCTACAACACAAAGTCGTGCTGCCTCAACCCAACCACATTATGTTGACATACGCAAACAGATAAACAATAACCAACAATACAGGTAATCATACAGATCTGCCAATCTAACAGATCACTACAGTATATCAACATCCTACACACAAGGACACATACTGCAGTACAAAGTATAGTGAGAAAACTCACATCGCAGTCTAGAAGATGTCAGTAATGATCATAGATCTCATAACCAGCTCTATAGGTCACTTATACAATAAACATGGACCAAAATCCTCAAACTACAACCCAAAACCCTAAGTTTGACCTAAAGTCAAACTTGGTCAAAAAGTCAACGGTCCAGTCAAAGTCAACACTCTAAAAATCATTCAGTCGGTCGCCATGTTGTAGGGGTGGCAACTCTCGACCCAACCCGTAACCCGACACTGACCCAACCCGAAAATAGACGGGTTTGGGTTGACATTTTTGACCCGCCAACCCGTCAAACCGCCAACCCACCAACCCGTTTATTTCATGGGTTGGGTTGGGTTATCTGTTTGGGTTCGCGGGTCAACCCGCCAACCTATATATATATATATATATATATATATATATATATATATATATATATATATATATATTACATTTAAAAAATGATATATTTAATTATTAATGAAATTTGATTTACATCCGTATTCGTAATATTTCGTATCACTGTATTCCTTCCATATTCGTATGTGACTAATCTGCGTTTGCGGTTCATTAATAAAAAAAAGAAAAAATACATGTCGTTATTTTTAGATACTCACAAGTCACGAATGAAAAACACATCCACTTTCTATGAATGTTTTCATATTTCATTTTTATTTGGATGTTATTGAATTTATGAATTATTGTTGAAAACCTTTTTTTATGCTAATTAATTTAATCATTTTATGAATTTATGTTGAAAAAAGCTCATTTTTTAAAATACGTTGCTTATTTATTAAACGAGTTATATGGGTTGGGTTTGACCCATTAACTTGTGAACCCGCGAACCCATATACTTAAACGGGTTTAATGAGTTGGGTTGGGTTGAGGTTTCCAACTCACCAACCCGTGACCCGCCAACCCGCCAACCCGAACCCAACCCAATTGTCAGGCCTACCATGTTGTGACCACCTATTGGTCACGTCGTGGCACAATGGAAACAAAATAGTAGCAGATCAGACCCTCGTTACGTCGTGACGAACGCTCTGGACAGACTAAAGTCTTAAGCTCTTAATCCTTTACGCCATGCAACCAAACCTTCCAGAATGCCTTCTTTATCTCAGAATACCATAAAAATCATAGCTTTTTAGACATACATGTCCAATGCATGTCCTAAACATAAGCTAGGTCAAAATTAAGGGAAAATGAACTCTAATCTCATGTATAAAACCCGAAACTCACTAATATTCCAAATCTGGGAAAAAATGTAGCAAAGGAGTCTTGGGAACTCATAAAGTTGCCAACTTTATGAGATCCTGACACTCCAACTTCCATAAATGATGAGAAAAGTGAGCCAATTACTAAAGCTAATAAGCTTGAGCTAAAAAAGCAGGAACTTGAGGACTTATAAGAGTCCTAAAGCAGCCAAAAATGATGACGGAGTGGCTTGCAAGCTGAAATGACGCACCAAATGTCTTTTCTTCTTCAAGCTTCAAATTACCCAAAAATGGAGCTCAAAGATCAAAAGTGGAAGATTAGTATTTTTAAAGGGTGAAGGGAGGTGATGATAGGTCTGGCAATTCTCGACACGACCTGCGACATGACCTGCGACACGACACGAAATAAACGGGTATGGGTTGAGTTTTTCAATCCGTTAACCCGCCAACCTGTTTATTAAACAGGTCATGTATGAGTTTGTCAAAAAACATACGGATTGACCTGCCAACCCGTTTAGAATTTTAATAAAAAGAAATTATATATTTTTTTTAAATGTATTAAGTATTATTCGTAGGAATGTAGGAATGTTTGTATTAATGTGGCTATTACATTAGCACTTGAATTTATCTATGTTTGTATTAATGTTTTAGTCTGAACATGTTTCCATGAATGTTTTTAATTTTCATTTGCATCTAGAATTTATTCATGTTTAATTATCTATTTTATTTATGGAATCTGACCCACGAACCTGCGAACCCAAATCTAACCCACGAACCCCCCAACCTGTAAACTCGTATAAATAAGTGGGTTGACGGGTCGTATATGGGTTTATGTTCCAAACCCACCAACACCTTGACCTGTATAGTTAAATGGGTCGTGTTTGGGTTGGTGTATTTTGACCCGCCAACCCGAACACGACACGATTGCCAGGCCTAGGTGATGAAGGTTGGAAATGAAACCCTAATTCCAAGTTAAAAGACTTAAATACAAAGGAAACCCTAAAAGATCATGGGCTTGGGCTACAACCATCCTCACGACGTGACCATACTCATGTCACGTCGTGACATGCTTCCCGGATATGCATTTTCCCATTTTACTCATCACATCGTTACCTCTTTTTGGTCACGTTGTGACACCCGATTTTCCCCAAAAACCAAGCTTTTGATTCCTTAATACCCAAAAACCAGTAAAGCATTTACTTCATTGTCTTTGTTTCAAGCCAAAATCGGAAAAACCCCAAAATCAAAATCGAAGCATCTGGCTTCATTATCGTCGTTTCCACCTAAATTGAAAACATCCAAAATCTAGAAATATAAAAGCAACATAATGATTATGGATGGAGAGAGTGAGAGGGAGAAAGAGATGGGATGGAGAGAGAGAGAGAGAGAATACGTACAAGTTGTCACACCCCCAAACCGGAACGGCGGAAACGTTCGGGGGTGGAGGACGTCATGTATAGTATCACAATAATTGCATCATAGTAATCAAAGTAAACACAACCATTACATTGAATAAGTAAAAAAAACATTTACATATGTTTGATACATAGTTTGTATACATCAAAAGTATATAACCAAAAGTATAAAAGATGAGACACTATAAGCTCCGTCTTCTCAAAAGCCTGTGGGAGTACCTGTCTACTGATTCCCTGAGAATACAAACGGTTTTGAAAAAGTATCAGCATTAAAGCTGGTGAGTTCATAAATATGTTTTTGAAATGAAAACTTGTCTGTGAATCTGTAAAATGTTTACATGTTCTCAAGAAAATCCAATATTCTCTTTAGTTTTGAAAAGTAGTCTTAAATCCTAAGACCAAGGTGTACGTTCGTTACTGTGTTCTATAAATGTGTATGAAATCCCTGGCTATCACCAGTAATGTACAGTTTGTTCTTGTGTAAAAACCCTGGAATCCTCTAGTATGTATAGTAGTTCCATTATTTAAAATAAAACTAATTGAAATTATTACCATTCATACATTAATCGTAAAATTTAGTACCAAATTTATGAGTTGTTATAACCATACTTGACCATTGGATTGCCTGAACGACGTTCTTCAGACGTCGGAATCGAAATGACTTTGTCACCCAGGCCTGCCGGCCTAACTGTAGCTAACAGTTGCGGTGCGGGATTGTCAGTCTCATATAGATCTATACACAAACTCACGTTCTCCCTTCAGAAGACTCTGGTTATAATCGCAGGGCTTTTGTTAGTACTTATGTAAGTACGCGAAGATGCTCACTCATAACATGTATACTAACGATCAAGTGTAGAAAAAAATGAATCCTCTGAATTTAAATGATTGTTTGTATGACCCATAAACTATACCCTATATAGTTTACTCGCATTGAATCTATGTTTCGTGCATTGATAAGGTAATTGTTCCATAAACTATACCTATTATAGTTTATATGCTTGTTAAATGTATTCAATTCGTGTGTTATTCTGAAAACTTTACAGTTATGGTGGTATGTTGAAAACATCCCTTATGCTCAGCATATTACAAAAGGGATACAATATCTAACTGTTTTATAAAATGAAATGATCTTTTGATCGTATCAATTGCATAAGTTTTAATACCGTTTAAATCCTTTATATAAAATCACAAAATTTCTTTGTGTCTTGCTAGTATTCTCCCCCTGAAAACGTTTAAAAACAGTAAAAGTGTAGGGGTATGAACTCACTGTTGGTTGCGTGTAAGTGCCAGACAACGAGACTGGAATGAGGACCCTCGAGTTGTTGCACGCGAAATTAACAGAATACTAATAATAATTAAACACATATTTGCATTTAAATTAGCGAACCCATTAGATAAAATGTTAGAAAACACTTGCTTTTGGTTAAGGAATGTTACCGAGACTCGATCGAAGTGGAAAAAGTGGATTTACAGCCAAGATTCCGATTCGGGCTGATTGCGGTCGTGAACTGTTCTCGGCCGTGAACTATTCTCGGCCATGAACTGATTTCGGCCCTTGAATGGTTTGCGGCCTTTGAATGGTTTACGGTCTGTTCTTGGTGTTCTTGGTGAAATATGAATATTTGAAGGGTTTACGTCCGTGAACTCAAGAACGAAGAGTGTTTGTTTTGGTGAAATGATGAACGCTTGATGTTTCAAAACGAGATCCAAGGTGAATAGGATGATTTTCGGATGATAGAAGAGATAAACTCGAGCTTTCGGTTGGTGGGTTTTAGAGAGAGAAAGTAGTGTTTTGGCAAAATGTAGAAATGATGGTAAAAACACGTATATATAGGTTGGGTTCACTGTTAGAGGTGGGGCCCCCAGCCGTGAACGGTTTACGGCCGTAAACACCAGGATGAACGATACTTGGTTGATTTTCGAAGAAAAAACTTGATTTTTCGCACGATTTTAGTCCCGACACTTATATAAATTTAATTTATATGATCTAAGTTGTTTTCAACCTTTACGAGCTTGACAAAATAAATAAATAAAATTCGAAATTTTTATTTAATGAGATTTGACTTCGTTGACTGAAAAAGATTCGGGTTGTCACACCGGTCATGGTTGTCTTGAGAGGCAGAAGCAATTTGAGGTCGGTAAAGGAGGTTAAAAGGAACACCAACCAACATAGACAATACTCACACACGGAGCACAATAAATGAGCTGGCATAAGGGGTAACCAGTTTACCCTTTGTTTTGTCCAAAGTGACTATTTGTGTAACGTCCCATTTTCACAACCATTTTTTTTCATTTTATTTAAGTAGAGTTTCCCATTTATAAATCCATCTTGAAGAAAACTATTTATCCAAATACATTTATTGAAATTAGAGTAATATTAAAGCGCGAAATCTTCATTGTTGCTGATGAATGCATATAGTTACGCATTCGCCTTCCCATGACGACCGATGATATCTGAAACAATAAAACAACCGATTTTGCACAAAGCTTAGCGAGTTTCCCCCAAAATACCTTATACGATAAACATACAAGCATGCATCGGGCCCACTCAGCCATCAGGCTGGAATACCCAGGGTTTGTTGGCCTACCGCCTCAACCCAACCGTTCTTCCCAAAGCCTCCGTGCCTACGGCTTATAGCCGGCCCGCACCGGGTATCTTGGCCTACAACACAAAGTAGGACCGCCTCAACCTACTACTACCATATGTCGACATATAAACAAACAGGATAAAGTAGGTACATAAATACAAGCAAACAACAATCATACAACTCACTACCGCCTACTAGTCTTCACACCGCACACTCTCCCGCTACCAGCTATCCTCCATGAAATGTGTAACCATAAGTAACCAGAGGTGAGATAGCCACCCGGACAAATGATCTTACTCTAGAGCCACAACCAAACAAGGACATGCAATAAAGCCTAGATCAAGAGTTTTCAGGCTATCCTACATGACCACATGCAGTCCCTAGGGCATTCCACTAGATGATAACCAACAAGTACAGGTAAACATACAGATTTACAAATCACTACTGCATAGCAACATCCTATATACTAGGATACAGATTTAACAGATCAATACAGCATAGCAACATCCTATATACACGGATACATATCTAACAAATCACTAAAACATATCAACATACTAAATACCAACAATACAAGGAATGCATAACCGTATATACTCAGATGTGAGATAGACACCCAGATAGGTGATCCTACTCTGGAACCACAACCAAACAAGGAACAGGTAAAAGAGCCTAGATCAATAGTCCCCAGTCTATCCTACATGACTATATACAGTCCCTATGACATCCTTCTACTAAAGATAGATAAAAAAAGTCAACAGTCAACAGAAGTCAATGAAAGTCAAAGTCCAAGGCAGTTGAGTATGCCCAACGTACACAGCCTGATCCCACTCCTTCATTAAGAACTTAATCCCTTAAGGACTTTTCACCCAAACTCAGATCTAGCCTCAAAACATTGTCTGAAGTCATGAAGTTTCCACCTTTATGACTTTCCATGGCTAGGGAAGGTCCAAGAGCTAAAACCCTAACTTATTAATCCATTAAGACAATACAACTCTTTGCATGGAAGGGATAGAAGGACCAAGATCACATTTTTATGGTTCCTAATAGATTCATAAGGGATAAAATTTCCTAATTTATCCATTAGAATGGTCCCAACAAACAAGATCTAGTCGTTAAGTCTCAAAGAGACCAAAAGTGCATCTTTTTCAATTAATCAATTAGGTCCAAGTTCCCTACCTTTAGATCTGAATCAAAATGATGTTTAGATGGATTAAGAAGGTCACAAACTTTCAAGATCTAAATTTTATGCACTAAAGTGACCAAAAGTTCATAAAATCCAAAATTAGCTAGATCTAACAAATGCATCATCAAGATTCAAGCTTTATACCTCCAAAAGAAAGATCAAGGTGAAGAAGGTCTAGATCTACAAGCTTCAGTGCAACCAACGCTTTTTCAATGACTTCCTTCTTCTCCAAGGTACACAAAAGGACACTCTAAAGCACTTAAAAGCACATTCTTTTTGCTCACAAGGCTCAAACTACAGTTAGGGTTTCAAGGGAGGGTGTTGGAGAGGTGGAGGCTGAGAATGGAATGAGTTTGGGGAAGTTAAGGAGTTTAAATATGACTTAAACCACGAAAATAAGGTTTGGGCACTGATAGAGTACGCCCAACGTACTTAATTTACGCCCAACATACTTAGTACGCCCAACATACTCAATTTAGCCATGCGTACTAGACTAAGCCCAAAACATCCCTAACTTAAAACGCTCATAACTTTTTCGTTTCAACTCCGATTTCGACAATCTTTATATACACATAAATGTATTGAAGAGCTCTACAATATTATCTAAATACCTTGGACTAAAAAATTTTCGAACAAAAATCCATATTTAATGCAAGAACCCGACCTATGATTTTTCCCGTTCTACCTTTTGGCCCAAAACATAATTCAAAGGTTTAGATCTCATAACCATCATTGCCTTCTTTCAAAAAGGTCTAAATGTTATCTCATTAAGGCCCAAATCCTTAACACAATCGACTTCCGGCCCACGACCCTGAAATACGAATTGACGGAAAAGAGGATGCTACAATTTGGAATCACAAAACCCACCTTATGCCCTCATAAAGCCAACAAATAAAGTTTTCGATCCATTAAAACCAAAACTTGAAAGTTCGATGAGCTACAATGTCATTTTCCTTTCTGTAACATGGTAAACAAAGTGAGGGGCTGTTTGATTGCCTTCTGACCCAATCCAGTCAGAAGGTTTTGTTGACCCGGTATGAATCTGTGTGTTTGATGCCATAAATATAGTCTCTGACTCGGTCCATAACCCTCCAAAATCATCCGACTCGGTCCATAGAAAAAAGCACCGGACTGGGTAAGCTTCATCATTTGCCCCTTTTGCCATTTGGCGCTAGACCGATCGTCTCCTACCTTTCATCTATTCCAAACGCTTCCTCCCACCTCCGCCAAGGGTCTTCAAGCCAGCTCCTCCCACGTCCACCTAACGCCGCCTCCCTTGACTCGTAAATCCTCGATCAAACTGTTTTCTTTTCTTTTCAATCGATTATCTGATGTAGGGATTTATTTTCTGTTCCTACTTGATTAGATCCAGAATGTGATTTTCAAACAATCGATTCCATCATCATTTTGTTAAAATAAACAATGGAAATTCCATCATTGATTTGCGCTTCCTTTTATCTATCTATTTGTTCTTATTTCTTTCCATCGATTCGATTGTAATTGAATTGTTCTATTGAAGGTTAATCGTTTGATGATATGGTATGAGTTCGTGCTGACTAAATTGATTGAGGTTTCTTTGGTATTTCGGCTGATGAACAATCGAAGAACATGATAAACTCAGTTGATTATGTCGATTTGATCTGAAAATGTTTTGGGTGCTTTGAAATGGTGTTTCGTGAAGAAGCGATTTATTGTTTCTTTATGTCCGAAGTAATTGATGTTGTTTGTAATGCTTATTACGTAAGATGGATTGATGGGAAGCAAAGTCAAAATGGATAGTCAAAATTGGAGTTCCATGATAACTCTTTGTATGAATTTGAAGCCACCTCGTCAGGAAAGTAAAGTTATTTCCGAAGTGGTCCCAATGATTAGATGGTATTATTTCGTTAGGCTCCCAAGAATAATTGAAGTTTTGAAAGTCAAAATTGAAGTTTTGTTATCGAAAGAAAATTGTTCCATGAGGCATATTGTTTGGTTTTTCTATAGCCTGTAGACGAGTTTTATGTTCAATTCAGACATCAAAGCAAGATGACAGATGATATGAGTTGATCAGAACTTTCAGACATTTTTTTTGTGTTGCTTTATTGATTTAGTTCAAAGTCAAGATTTATGAGCCTTTCATTTCATTGGCTTTTGTATTCTTTAGTTTAAATATGAGCAAAACAATAGAATGTAGAGTGAAATATGTATTTATGTAGGAATGTACACGGATCATGTATAATGGAGAGTTTAATTCCTGTTGAACTCTACTCTAAGGGTAATATGGTTATTTTTTATCATTTTTTGCAGTCAGTCAGAGATATAATCAAACAATATGGTTCCAGTCGGATGTGGACTCAGTCAGAAAATCTAACTCAGTCAGCACTAACTGCTGACTAACTCAGTCAACAACTATCAAACGGCCCCTGACCATTTTTCTAAATGATCTTATACATATAAAACCATGTAATTAACACAATCAACTAGGTATACACTTAAAATTTTCATTTTTCAAAAACATTGTTTACATTAAACGTTTTAGATAATCATGTTCATTTAATAAATAAAAAAAGTTAAAATAACTAAATTGTCATCAAAAGGGATATGAATTTTGTGACATAGAAGTAAATATATCCGACCTCACATAAAACAATTAATAAACTTGACAATCGATAACCGCAAAAAAGATTTTATTTAATCATCCGAAAAGGGTTGTAGTTTGACACAAAATTTACATACTTTTATCGATTTAAATTTAAGTAAATTAATATATTGTATATGACTACAAGTTCATTTACGCTTTAAATAGTTGATAAATAATATATAAATGACAATATTTACAACAAATCTTTGTAAGACACTATTACATACTCTGATAGATGAGTAGTTATTTTTTATAGTACAAATATCTTATTGTAAGGATAAAAAACACGTATTATTATAAATTTTGAGAACAAATATAATTCTTTTATACTCTTTCCATGTTTGAGTCTTCTTAATTTCCTATCATCTTTTTTAAAATTATATTGTTTATTTTTGTTCGTAACTAAAAAATAATTAATAGTAATAATAATGTTATATATTTTAATAAAAACTAAATACCTTGTATAAACACTCATCAATATTTTTTCATAGGATACATAGTTAATATTAATTATAGTGTTCTATTCTTTATTCAAATATTCTTATTTACTTATCAAATTTCTTAAAATTTATTTGGTTTAATCTTATCGTAATTATAAAAATTATAGTAATTTTGTTATATATTTTAATAAAAACTATAAATTCCTTGTATATACAACTCATCAAATCTAATTTCTTTTCATAGGATCACATAGTTAATAATAATAATAATAACAATAATAATAATAATAATATTGTTTTATTGAATATCATCACAAATTCAAACCATTTTGGGTAAAATTTGCGGGGTCCATGTGATATTCATGGGCGGTAGAAGCTGTGTAAAAAGAACGATTTTGAAAACCTCATAACGCAACGGCTAAAAAAGGCGAAGAACCCCCAAATTTCAAATCTCTAAGATCCCTCCGTCAGAATCAACGTTTAGGGCTTTCTAGGTTAATCTCAGACCCCAAATTGAATTCAATCAATATCCATCCGAGTAATTCTACCATATCCTTACTCTTTGACAGGTTGCAGATGCAGAGGAGGTGAAACAAAATGGTAGCTGTTAAGGTACGACTGAAACCCTGATAATTTCTGCTCTCTTCGTCTTGTAATTACCTGCACTGAGTAGATTGATGTTTCTGTTCTTTAAATCAAGGGTTTAAGCACATTCAAGAGTAGGGTTTCTGGAGAACTCGAGACCAGGAAGAGTGGTACTTCAATTTCTCCTCACGCGACTTTTTTCTTTTCTACTTTATGCAATTTACGTTGTTCTTATTTTAGCTCTTAAATTGTTTCAGTAATAGGTGGAGTCAGAAGCTTCAAGGTGTATACAGAAAATGAAAAGGTTAAGGTTCATAGTCGGGATTATGTTGCTGCTGAAACTACGTAAGTTTTGATTCAATATTGCCTTTACTTGTAGAGTTTTACTATTGATTGCCGATCTACCTCTTTTTTTGGCTGTATTCTGTACTTTGATCTCCAAGGAACTAGAATCATGTAGAGTTTTCTCTGAACAAATACATATTTCTAGGAACTAATGGGATCTTTTAACTGCATGCTATGTTGAGCCTAAATGTTGATGAGAAATGTGCTAGGTTAAGGAAGCTAATCCAACTGTCAAGACAATGTGATTAGTTTGTGTAGCTACAATTTAGAGTCAGAAAAGCTGTAGTTAGTTGATAAGATATCTAAAAGGAGGAGAGTGACTGGTTAGCATGTCCAAAACACTAAGTCACTGGAGGGACAAATGTCTAAATGTTGCCTATGATGGGAGGAAAGAAGACTAGGCTCCTTAATCAAATCAAATGATCTAAAGAAGTAAAGATGAGACCAAAAGGGTTTTTTTAAGAGGCTGATTAAAGACAATGTATTCAATACTTTGATTAGTTTTTCAACGAGGATAATGACTAATGAGGGGAGTATTAGAGAACTTGCTGACCGTTTGAAAAGATAAAATGGGAAAAGGGACCAAAGCTGTAGAAAATTTAGATATGTTTTGATTAAGTGTTGTTTGGAACTTTGGATAAATAATGTTTTAAAAATTATGTGAGAAATGACAGAATACTTGGGGAAATGGAAGAAAAAATAAAGGAGATCAAAATTTGTGATAATTTAGGACTTAATGGGGAAAGCTTCCTTTCACCAACATTCTCTGTTAAGCTTATTCTTTCTGCATTTATTCAGAAAGAAATACCCGTACATAGCTTACCAGATTAAGACATGTAACCATTAAGTGAAAAAAACAGCACCTCAGCCTCTTCATCTTTCCACAACCCACAAAAAGAATGTGCTAGTGGGAACTTGTTTCTTCTTAAATATATTAGCCATTTTGATTCTCTTATAGTGGTTTCTGATATCCAACCTTGTTCTTTTTTAGAAGGAAGTCTATGCCAGTCAAAGCCGAAACCAGTCAAATTCAAGCCACTTGTCTAAAGGTTAACAGTTAACACCACATGAAGGGTTTATCTTAAATTCTTAATGCAAAAAAGCATACATTATTTGAAAAATGCTAATCCTATGTTTTTATGTAATAATCATGAAGGGCGCTCTCAACAAATTGGACAAGATTCATGGAAAAAACATCAACTCTAGTAAGCATTATGCAACTTAACTTTCAATAAAACAAGTTTTCTTGTTTGTACAACTTTTTAACAAATTTATGCTTCATATCACAGCTCAAGGTAAAGTAGCAAGAAAAGTGCTGGGAGATATCAGCAATTCTCTGGGTAATCTTCAAAAGAATGAAGCTTTTAATGGCTCCAAATCTGGGTGAGTGACTTTGGTCTCAAGATCTATAGTTTTCCTTGTTTTTAACTTTAACAAATTAACTTGGTCTAAAACATTGCAGAAAAGTTAAAATGGAAAAGGTAGCATATTCTCAACGGTATGCACACCAACATTGCTATTATTCTTTTTACTTTTTTTGTTACTCTAGTTTTCTATAATACACTATTTAATCTGGTCATAAGCATCTGTTTGTGTTTATCTTACTGTATGATGTGAATTTGTAGGGCTTCAATTGCTACAAAATCAAGGAATGCGAGTTCTTTATCAGGCAAACTTTCAATGGTATTCATTTAGTGGTTATGTTTAGATGTTTATCTTTGTTTGTTTTTCTTTTTAATATCAAGTATCAAATCTGATTTCTTATAGGGAACACGTGTTGGAAGCCAGAGTGAAGCTGTTGAAGGTCGTGTTACACAGGGTAGAGGTAACATTTAGTATATAAGTTAATATTTGATCTTATTATTGATTAGCATCTTAGGTTTTATTTTGTACCTAAAACATAGTTGGCACCAAGGATTCAAAGGTCTTTGATGGTAATACAGGAACAAGGCTACAAAGTAAAGAAACTGTTGGTTATGTTACAAGGTAATTGTCGTCAATGTGCTTTTTGTTTTGGTTCATTTATTTGCATTCAAAATCAGTATGAGGGCATTTACGTCTTTTGCACCTGTTTTGTCCTGTCTTGTCATATCCTATTGTGATTGTTAGTAATCATTACTTTTAATTAATTTATTCAGGGAATCTACTAGGAACTATCGCCCACCACAAAGGTTTCTATTCTAATGGTGTCTTCTTGTTCTTTTACATTAATACCCCAAATTCCTTTAATTAATGCTTTCAAATGTTTCTTTTGAAAGGAAATCTTTTCCAGTTCTAAAGCATGTTGAGAAGACAGATACATGTGACATCAAGAAAGTATGATGCTATTCTGGTCTAGTAACTTATATAGGTTAAACTTTTCTTGTGAATGCTTATTATCCTTTGTTTGTAGGGAAACTTGGGAAATAAAGCAAAGAACAAGGATAAATTTGGATTCTCTGGTGAGTTAACTTTTATTTCAAAGTCAATTACAGCATCATTACAAGTATATTAGCAACATACTTGCATTTTTTTTAACAATTATAGCAATGTGTAACAAATAAAGTACATTATCCATATTGGTAGGGAAATGTAGGCGCGTTGTTATTAATAATTATGAGTAATAATTGTAAGTACATTGCTATGAAGGGTAAAATCATAAAAGATAAAGTACATTGCCGATTTTGGTAGCTAGAGTAAAGTATGTTGCTATTCTTTGCGATTTACCTTCTTAACTCTCTTTTTTTTCCTTGAGTTTTCAGTTAAACCTAAAGTGGGGACAACAGTTGTACCACAAGTAAGCAATGGTAGGGACCACCGTTTGAAGAATAGAGTTAGTGATGGATCTATAAATATGTGAGTATCTTTTTTTTTTTTTTAATATATAAAAAAATCTATATATTTCATCTTAAATTATTATTTTATAGGGTGTCAGAAGATCGGTCAACAGGGAATACGAAGAGATTATCTAGGAGGTCAATGAAGGTATTTCAAATAACATTTTTTTTAAGATAATTAATTGATATATATATATATATATATATATATATATATATATATTTTCATTTATACATAACACATTATTATGTTATTTCAGCCAACAGTGAAAACTACAATTGGCATTCCTAAAGTATCAAGAAGAACCACTGTTTTTACCAAACCAATATCTTCAACCTCTGTTTTATCCAAGAAAAAGGAAGAAACATCCGCAAGTTGTGTTTTATTAAAGAAAAATGAGGAAACATCAAATCCAACTGCTAATAATGGGAAATCTAGACGTCGAAAATCATACACATCTTTGCTAATCGAAGGATCAAAGGTTGATAAAATTTTCTTGAAAATATATTTATTTTTATAACATGAGTGACAAAAATACGTTGCCCTTGTAGATGCTAAAGGATCTTGCCAGTGTCACCAAGGAGGAGATTTTGCCAAATATATATGATGATCGCAATCAACTTGAAGTTTCTGAATATGTTGATGAGATTTATCAGCATTATTGGGTTACCGAAGTGAGTTTTACCATATCTTTTGAGGGCATTTTCGTCTTTTATGCATATGAGAGTCAACGGTCACAGTCATAGTCATAGTAACCGACAATGTTTTGAATTGCTTATGAATGCAGGCACATCATCAGTCACTGAAGAATTACATGGAGATCCAAACAGACATCACGCCTCAAATGCGGGGGATTCTCATAAATTGGCTCATAGAAGTAACTACATAATTTCCCTTATTCTTTTTGTACCTCTTTCAAAGCACAAGTCACAACTAGGTTTTTTACAATTACAGGTACATTTGAAATTTGATTTGATGCAAGAGACGCTTTATTTGATGGTGACACTGTTAGACTATTACTTGTCGGTTGTTAATATTAAGAAAAACGAAATGCAATTAGTTGGTCTCACATCACTCTTGTTAGCATCCAAATATGAAGATTTTTGGCATCCAAAGGTAAATAAATGTTGCTATTGAATTAATTAATTTACATATTTCTTGTTTTTATTTTATATTTATATTGTGTGTTTGTATTTTTTCTAGGTTATGGAATTAATTAGCATCTCAGCAGAGTTATACACGAGAGATCAAATGCTCAAAATGGTATACCTATTTTTTTTTTAACCATATAGTTGTATTTTCACTGATTGTTACATTCTTTTTTTTTAATTTATCAGGAGACAACAATTTTACATAAGCTCAACTTTCGTCTTAATTTGCCCACCCCATATGTTTTCATGCTGAGATTTCTTAGAGCTGCTCATGGAAGCAAAGAGGTGGGTATTTTCACAATTTCTACATCCAAATAGTTTTAATATAGATTTAATTGAGAACCATTTTTTTTTTTTTTGTCAGTTTGAAAACCTAGCATTCTTCCTGATCGAGCTATCTTTGGTGGAATATGATGCTTTACATTTCAAGCCATCATTGCTATGTGCATCAGCTATTTATGTTGCTAGATGTACTCTCCATTTGGCCCCACCATGGACCCCACTTCTATCCAAACATTCTCACTATCAAGAACATCAAATTAGGTACTATTCTTACATCAAATTAACTGATAGTAACCTTACCCTTTTTTTTATCTGATAATAATAACACTATTTCATATTTATTTATATAGAGATTGTGCTGAAATGATCTTGAGATTTCACCAAAGTGCAAGAAAAGCCGTGCTGAAAGTTACATTTGACAAATACATGAGCGATCATAACTTCAAAGTTGCAAGTATCAGACCTCTCAACAGGCTTCCATCTTCTTGATTTTAGAACCAATATCTTAGTTGGATCTCACATCAGAGACCATTGTTTTTTTTCACATATTATGGTCTGTAGTCATATATCTTCTTCACAAAAAAAAAAGTGAATTTTTTTGAATGTATTGTAGTTTAACTCATCCTGTAATAGAAGAATTGAATGCATTTTGCATACAAATTTTTATATCGTAAATCAAATGATCCACAATCAACTCTATCTATTTGTGTAGTGTTGTTATATCGTATAATGTAGAGTATGTGTATACATAACAATAAATGAACACACTGACTATAAACAAGTGGCTACTAGCTGGTAATCTAGCAAACCGGAATAATCATAATCATAGGTATAGCTAGGATCCAATGTGTTCTTAACTGCACGATAGAAGTCTAGCCATGAAGAAGATGAATAGGTAGAATCTAGGGTAGTAGTAGCCCATGAGAATGTAGGGTTAGGTGTAGCAGGAGGACAAACAGAGACAAAATCAAGAACAGATGTAGCTGGTTTTAGCTGTTTAGGGAAATTGAAAGCCAGATTATCGACTTTATGCTCGTAGATTTTGCCATTTCGATCCAGTTTGTAACGGGAAGTACCTTGGAACTCGCCTTTAGCTTCCCATGGGACACGAGGGGTTCCTTTGAGGTTCCATCGGATCAAAATTAGGTTCTCCGATGGCTGCCAAACCCTAAAAATCTCCAAGGAGATGTCTTTGAATAGGATACGGCCGTGAAAACGTAATGCACGGAAGATGAGCTTGTAGTTTTCGATTCCGGTGAACTTGTTCAGAGGATCAACGAAGGTGATATCGTCTCTGTAAAATTCCAAAATCGACAACAATTGGAGCAAAAGTAAATTCGAAAGAAATTCAAGTCTGCAATGGAGGAGTAAATATTCGTACCTGTAGATTTCGTAATTGAGATCTGTAGAGAAGAGGAGAGGCAAGTCATGGCGGAGAGTTCGAACAGCTAAGCCGAGATTAACGTAGAAATCTTGTCGAGGATCGCTCGGTGGAGTAACCCTGACACGAACCGGCGGCGATTCGACGGAGGATTGTACACTGACACCGTTATGGTTGTGGTGAGTTGCGGAATGCGATGAAGATGAAGATGGAGGTTTCTGTGAGGATTGATGAAGATGGAGACGAGTGAAAGTTGGAGGAGATAGATTGGGGATTACTGTGAAAGCCATAGCTTTATGATCGCAGGAGAAGAAATTAGGTTAACCTAATCCAGTAAAACGAACATGGGGTTGCAGATTGTTGTTCAACAATGTGTTGTGTGTGTAATGTGTGTTGTGGGTGTGTGTTCATCATCTTCGTCACGTAAATGGAGACACGTGGGTGTGTCTGTCTGGTGGTTGTGAATAATTGTGATCGTTTCCGGGATTTTTCTGAATTTTGTTTTATGGGTCGAATCGAAACGGGTCGACTTGAATATGTTTTTCTAATGATTAATATGAAAAGTATAATAATAAATTTAATAATATTATAATGCCAACCTAATTTTATTTAGGCTTTCAAGTTATGTTGGAAGGTACTCGATGCCACAATTTCTACAGAATTCTTTCAACCATGCAATTGCATGATTCAATTTGGATTTTGAATGTTATTATATTAGTATACTAGTTGTGAGACCTATGTATTACATGAGTTAATTTAAAAAAAATTAAATATAAATGTCAAAATATTTAAGAACTTTGAATTTATAAGAAAATAATGAATTATTATAATGGAAATATTTTTTATATTTTAAATTTAAATAAATAAAACAAATTAATGAACTTTAATTTTGGAAATTTTGAAATTAAAAGATATGTTCATTAATGAAATTGATATCCATTTATAACTAATTTATTGTAATTATTATATTTAAATATTATGTGAAATTTAATAAAATAGAAAAACTCATAAAATTACATGTGGAAAAAGAATTAATTCAAAACAACTACAAAATGACATTTGACAAATTGAATGAGAGTGTGACAAGTGGCAAAAAAAACTTTCATTTATTAGAGATGATTAGATTATATTTTTATATAAATTTATCAAGTGAGTTTAGATTATACATAACTACTTATATAGTGAATGCCACAGTACAGTACTTGATAATTATTATATCTTTAGTTTAGATTATACATAACTACTTATAGATTAAGTATTGATAATTTAACTAACAAGTGCTTATATTAATGTTAATATTGGTATAGAAGCTAATTTGGATATGATATTTAACCTATATGTAACAAACAAAATGATTTTGTAATAGCTTTGATAGGATGACTTTTTAGTAATAAACTTTTATTTTACCAATGTTTAATATTAGAAATATATAAAAAAAAACTCAATTAGACTTGTTTATTTATAATTAAATTGAAGTATGCATAGTTAGTATTCGGTACTATATGATTAATGAAATTTGAGAGTTAAACATCATCGTATACCACATCATTTGAACGGCCCAGATCATCTCATCCTAAGACCCACATGAAAAGTCTATCATAAAACACTAACAATATTTTAAGTATATCATGGTTTGAATCTTAAACATCCTATATGGAATTCCACTCAAGCACTAAGCTCACGAGAAATGATTGTAAAAGACTAACATTTGCACATTATATTAAAATATATCAAATCAATTACACATAGATAACTTATATAATTAAATATAAAATAATATTGTATCAAATACAAGAAACATAAAGACAGTACAATTGAAACTTCCACTATTTTACATATACTCATAGACTTCTATGAACTATATCAAACATATTTTTTATATATAAAAATGTAACTATAAAAAACAAAAGTTTTCCTCTTTATGTTAGAGGTCTTCTATGGAAGCAGTTTCATGCCTACATTTTACCTTCCCTTATCTGATTCTCCCTTAAGGGAACTGGGTTTTTGTTATTGTTATTGTTGCAACTACAAAAACAAAAAAAAAAATATTCAAACCTTTCCCTTATGTTCAGGTGTGTGAGTGAATTCAAAATCGATATGAACAAAAGCTCGTTCAACTTCCGCCAATTGCTCTAGTTTTTCTTGTAACATTTCACCAATATTATGTGCCTCGATAAGAATCATATCTTGTGGCAACACTATGTCTACCTCCACAAAGTAATAACCCCCGAATGTGTAGGCTCTAACTGTATCAATGTGTTTTATTTCTTCATGGTGGTTCCATACCAAATATATCAATTTTGATAAGAATTCCGGTGGAGCTGTTCTCCCAATTAAAGACCGTACGTTCTCTATCACAGTCTTTGTCCATGTATTTATCGTGTACAATGCTATCTACAAGTTCAAAAGAAAAATTGTAATTAAAATTTAGAGTAAATTATATGTTTTGAATGTAGTTATATGGTTGATTTCTTTAATTTTGTCCCAAAATGTTTTCTCTTACAATTGTGATCATTATTCGACTTAATGTTATGTTTTTTTGTCCATGTTTCAAGTAAAATGAATCGTCTACATTTAGGGACAAGAGACCAAAAACATTACAAAAACTTCTAGTAAAAGACAAACTTTTTGAGACCAATATTGAAAAAACCAGCTATACTCAAGGACAAGAATGTAATTACTCTAAAATAGATGGGCAGTGGCTGTGTACTCACAATTATAGCGCCAACAGGGTCAATCCACCAATAGTAACGTACGGCTAACACAGTTGCTGCTAATCCAATGGAATTAGTGATGACATCGAAGAAATGATCTTGAGCATATGCTCTCACTATTGCGTTTTCAAATCTTCGACAATACATCATCAGCATAAATTTCACGATTGTCACAGAAACCATGATTCCAATCACCCATTCTTCGTTATCATGGTTCTTGCTAGGATGAGTCTGCAAACAATGCCATTTTGCCAATGAATCAATTTGGATCGATTAAAATTCTCAACAACACTCCAATAAAAGAAGAATTTAAGGCAAATACCTCGGCAATGATTTCTCTCGCAGATTCTAGAAGTATTTGGAAGCCAAGAGTTGCCATTACTGATGCGAAAACGATAATGCCCTGTGAATCAAATTTATTTGCTGAGAACGTTTGTGTGTATTTAGATTTTAGATTGAAGGTAAGAGGAGAGCTTACAACAGGTTGCATCCGATTCTTCCCAATTGGATAGCGATAACGATTAGGGTTTCTCATGGCGTTTGATGTGAACCATAGAATAAATCCAGATAAGAGATCGAGAAACGAATCTAGAGTTGATGCGATAACAGCTAACGATCTGCTTTGAATGGAGGCGTAGAGTTTAGCAATGAAAAGAATCAAGTTAGCTACGTTGGATACATAGATCGCCATTCTCTCACTTTTAGCCAGATTCGTCATTTCATCCTGAAAACAAAACAGAGTGAAAATCGCGTAATGTTTAATATTTGGCGGGAAAAGAAGCTTTAGTACTATACTAACCTCGGTTAGGGCTCCGGGTAAAGAACCTGATTTTGTGATTGTTTCCATTTCATTGAATCCTTCACAGAGGCTTTCTTGCTTCTTGTAATATGCTTTTACTCTTCTCTTCCTTCCTGCGAGAATAAACAAATACATTATGATCTTCAATGAGTAAAATGCATCAAAAATCATACATCTTCAAAAATGTGTGCACTGATAATGAATTAAGAATTTAACATATAATAGCGTCGATGCAATTACTTAGAGTAGGGAGAAGCAGGCGGCTGAGAGTTGAAGATTGATTATCAGCAGCGGAGGTTTCCGGCAGCCGGAATTGATTGATGTCGAGTCTCCAGGAACGAGAATCATTTGCATCAACGGCCGAAGGTGATCGTTGCTCTGTGAAATTCATCTTCCAATCGCTAGTCTGATCGGAATTCTCCTCCATCGATCGATCAGACAAAATCAGAATCAAAATCTCGATCTATAAAGCTGTAGCTAAAAGCTAGGTACTGGTATATATATTCTGAATTGATGAGATGCTGTTGGGATATGCGCGTATAAATACAAATTGAGAAACCACAACGGCATGCAGCATCAACAAAAAAACAAGAAAAACAAGATATGGCGATTTAATTTAGGGCTTTCAGAGACATTGATACTCCATTGACATTGAAGAAGCTCGATTGAAGGTATATATATAACAATACAAGAGAACAAGGCCAGTCTAGGGAATAGTGAGTTTAGACGTCACCGAAGCTTCTCCTTTTTTATTTTATTTTTTCATTGGAGTGAAGTGATTAATGGCAAGTTTCGGGTGTGTGCTCGTTCAAATAAAAAAGAGAATCTAAAAAAAAAAAGTCAACATCGAAGTTATTAGTTTATAAATAGTTTTTTTACAAAGTGTTTTGATGTCTTATTATTGATCCAAAAGGTTTAACACTTTAACTAATAGTTTTTGATGTCATATAATTGTCACATTATCAATCTAAAAGGCTTAACTAATACATATAATTATATAATGAGCTTTTTCGTTTACTTTTTTATATGACTACTTAAATATGTTTATAACTGTATATTAATATTCTAATATTTTTTTTGTATAAATTGGTGACTTGTAATTAGTCGAATAGATATGAGACCCATCATTTTAATTGAAAAACTTTTATAGAAGAATTTGTTAATTAACAAGCTTCTTTAAAAAGATTTTAGTAAAAAAAAACTCTCAACATAAGGGGGAATTTTGTTCATAGTGAAAAGGCTTTGAAAAAACTTCTATTATAGATGCTCTAAGAAGTTTGTGTGAACTTAAGTTGATTTTTTTGAACTGTTTATATCATGTATGTGCTGATATATAAGAAATAAAGATAATATTTCAATGACATATCATTTTACAATAAATGAGTAAATAAAGCTACGATTTGAAGGCAACATTGACTTGACGTTTGCGATGGATTTTTCTTGTGTATGTGAGGGTAGGTATTAAAGAATTCGGTTTTCATCAAAAGGAAAGTCCATCATGGCTTGTGGTGAATAATCTCATAGAACAAAAGGCATACAAAATCACAAACATCAAATCTTTCATCTATATTATCCTCAATCTTGATAAACTCCGCAAACTTGATGACCTTGTGTCGAATAAATTCATTTAATTATCAATCTATATATTTACATCGCGGTATTAAAATCACTCATTCAAATGTGTACGAAGAAAAGAGTCACTACTATGGTGACGTGGAATATCCTTGAAGAGCTTTTTTAGAGACAACAAATATGTGAGAGTCGTTCAACTCAGTAGATGAACTCGTAAAAATCGTAATTGGGTATCTATCCATTATGAAAGATTGCAAAAGCATCAAAACCATGGATGATCTCCTCTCATAGTCAACATTGAGGATCATGTCTTATATAAAAGAACATTGGGACTACATGACATATGAGACATTCTTTTTTCAACCTGGGCTCACTGTATCTTTGGACCGGCCCTGGACATACTAGGAAACCAATGTAACAACTGCAGTACAATCGACGATTACATGGCACATGGACCATCCACCCCATAAATTAGCTTCTCAAACCGTTTGCCCCGAAAAATATGGTTATTTACTCGATATGTCATAAATTAGTTTTGCAAATTAATGCATCTCGTGAGTATCTTGCGATATCGCTTTTAGAAAAAAAAAAAGTAAAAGAGAAAAGGTATCTCTAATTCTTGTGTGTTTTTAGAAAAGTTAATGGTTATTTTGCGATAGAAGTTGAAAATATAGTCACCTTGAGCTATGTATTATTCAATGGAGTATTGTTAAATAGTTGTGATGGTTATTCTAAATAGCAAATAATATTTATAATAATCCTTTTTTTTGTATAATCTTAAAAAATTGAGTTATTTTGTGTAATCCTGGAAAAAAACTTATTTTGTGTAATCTTGAAATTTTGGACCTCAGTTTTGCCGTGCCTATATTACTGGTAACATTGACTAGGAATCATGTCATGTGTCTTAACGATTAAGCAAATATTTCAAATATTCAAATAACAAGTCAATCTTTTTTACAATAGCATCAAATTAAACATTGCATTATTAAAACAAAAGTTGGGGAAATATTTTTCTATTAATAAAATTGTACTTTTCGTACGTATGAAGAGCTGGTGGAAAATATTTTATTATTGAAAAAATTGTAGAATTGGTACACACATGATGAAGGTTGAGTGGTTGTTTAGTTTGGTATTCCGCTAATTGTCTCCCACGGCATTTATCATGCATCGCGTGTGTCGAGCGTACAACCCATAATTTGAGAAATGGTTATTTGAATTTGAATACATATAATATAATAAAAAAGTTAGTCCACAAGTTATTCAACCTTTTTAAATAAGTTAATTAACTTTCGATGTCATGTAGCATGCTTGCTTTTCATACTGCTGCTTTTCTCATCAATTTCAGGATGGTTATATATACTCTCTTGTCACAAGTAGCATCTATTCATTTTCATAGTATTCACATCAATTAACTCAAAGATATTTAATCATTCCAATATTAGTTTATAAAAATTGTCAGTGCTTTTTATAAATATAACAAAATTATATTCGACAAAAACTAAAAAGTTGATTCGTACACATTACACATATGATATTTGTACGTAGCTCAGCATCAATATATATGACTCCATAAATCAGTGGAAATATATATAGTGAGTCTCATACTATCGCACACAATATAATAAATGCAAATTATAAAGGAAAAAGATGATATAACAAAAAAAAATGCCGATTAAAGAGAAAAAAAATAACAGTAATAATCAAATTATATAATAATCTCAATATTTTAGAACTTCAAGTCTATTAACTATATTCAAAGATGAATCTGCAGACTGCAATATATAATATGGTGAGTTTAGTACCTTTGTAATTCATTGTCATAACCTTTAAAGGGAACATAAAAAAATGTCCCTCGCCTCAATGGATGCCTAAACGTTACCCTTAATGAGTATAATAAATAAAATGAAGCATATATGACTTGGACTTGCTTACCCATTTTATAGTATAATTTATCCAAAACTATTTTGCATCTAATAATTTCCATGGGTGGAGCCCCATGACTAACCCGAAATTTCGGTGAAGCTAGGATCAACAAATCAAATCAACATTCTTATGGTTATTTCAAATTTACATATTTTCATCCCTTTATCTGACAACATGTACAAAAGATATTCTCAGATAAAAGAATCAGAATATATAACTTTTTTATACTTTAAGATAAACACATGGATTTATGTTTGAAATAAAGGAAATTTATTAAACTAACAATATAATATTATAATGTATATTTAAATAAAAAAGGTAATTTTTTTTGACAAAATAACCATTAATTACAGATAGGGCATTATGGATTAAACAAAAACACTTTATCTAACAAAAAAATACATTTCTAATTGCAATTTTGGATTTTAGACTGACACTCTAGGTTTCGGACTAAAATTTCAGAGTTCGAAAATTTTTTCTGAAATTTCAAGAACAATCCATGATTTAAAAAAAAACATTTTTTTCTAAAATATAACAAAAAATAACCAAACATAGTAAATGAGAACTATATATACGATATTTTATGGCATAAAACCGGACATTTGATTGAAAATTTTGATATTCCACTTCGAAATGAACATTTCATATATAAATATAGAGTTTTTTTTTTTTTGAAAATACAAGTTGAAAAAAATAATAATAATAATAATAAATAAAAACAAATCCGAATTTTGAAGAACATTTTGGAGTGTGACATTCCGAAGCAAATTTGTCACATGTCATCACCTAATTCAATATGCCACATGACATTTTTAAAAAATTTTCAATTTTATTTAAATCCACTTGGCAAAATTTGGTTTTTTGGCTTTTTATTAAACTATAAAAAATCTAATCTAAAAATATAATAAAGAAAATAAGGAAACTTAAATGTCTCCATAAATTTTTAGGTAATTTGTCAATTAATGTATTAAATTCAATTTAAATTTAAATCAACTTTCCTAATTGAAAAACTTAATTTTCGGTCCATCTCTTTTGAATTCACGATAATTTACAAAAACCTTGCAAAAATTGGTTCATTCAGAGCTAATATTGATATTATTTCCAAATTCAGTTTAGTAAATTATTAAACATGTAATGCTTAACAAAATATATTAACTTTAAAAAAAAGCATATATTACACGGGTCTCACACTTAGTACTCTATTAAAAGAGGACACCAATTGCCATGTGTCGTTTTCTGTGCTCCTTTCCTATGTGAAATACTATGATGTCCTTCATCTATTTAGAGGATACATGAAAGATAAAATTAATAATGCATAAAAATCTTACTTTTAAATGCATTTTATTTGCTCCCTTATTTTATGCATGTACTGATAAGGCCATTCCCAAATTGATTTATTGAGTCACTTTATCCGTGCAGGTATATCATTTTTTTACAATCAAATCAAATATTATTAAATAAATTGAACTGATAACAAAATCACTTTGTATAGAGAAATATATTAGGATTCTTAACCAAATCAATCCATCCATGCTTAAACTGTTGTACATCAAAGAAAGCCAAATAGCTATTGTTGAATCAAATGGAACAAACAAGTAATAAGCTAATTGCAAAATGCATTATTTTAATAACTAAAAGTCTAAAATATAAAATTATAGTGTGAGACATACATAATTTTTATATTGAAAAAATGTCAACACTTTAATTTTAAACCGTCGAACTTGTTTTGAGACGAGTAAAGTTTGCTCATTTTGATCTTAAAAAAAAAAAAAAGATCGTTAAGTCTCACACCTATTACTCTATTCCAAGGTTTTTTTTTTATTTTTTAATTTAGTTATCAATTCATTTGTTCTTAATGCGAGTTTACTAAACTGAAACTAAACTTTGGATAAGCTAAACAAATAATCGAAGTTGACAATTCGTTGAACCAAAACTTAAACCAACCGAAATAAGTTAACCTGGCATATCAATCCTTTGGTTTACCAAAGAGTAGGGATGAGAAATTCTAACTTCTACCTATTTCGAGCATAACAACGTATTTCCAACTTCTTTCTGTTACACCGTCCTACTTTTTGATATAACAACCAGACCAAAGTGATTTTTTTGGAGTTTCTAATATAAAATTGAACAAACACAAAAGAAACAAAATCAATTTGCAACCAGGAATACAAAATGTATTAAAAAGATTACTGAATTGGTCCATGTGACATAAAAAGATTACAAAATTGGTCATTGTGGCAGATAAACATGACCGAATTGGTCACTATGGCAGAAAAACATTACATAAGCGGTCCCTATGACAGAAATTGATTACATAATTGGTCCTTGCTGCAGAAAAAATTAGAGAAAATGTCACTCTATAGAAACAGATTACAAAGTTGGTCCATGTTGCAGAAAACCATGACATAATTGGTCATGTGGCAAAAAACATGATAAAATTGGTCATAGTAGCAGAAATTGATTACTTGTGGCAGAATTATTATATATAAATGGTCACTTTTCATAAAAAGATTACAAAACTGGTTCCTATGACAGAAAAACATTACCAAAATGGTCCCTTTGTAGAAAAATATTACAAAATTGGTCCGTATACATAAAAATATTACATAAATAGTCCATGTGCAGAAAAAGATCACACAAATGACAACCGTGGCAGAAAAAGATTACTGAATTTCTCCCTGTGGCATAAAAACATTACAAAATGCTCCTTGCTGCATAAAAACTTTACATAATTGGTCCTTATGTAGAAAAACAATACAAAATTGGTCCATGTATCGGAAAAGATTACAGAATTATATTGCTATTTCTTGCAGTTAGTTCATTATTGGATTAAATGCAAGAAATAGCTATGTCTTTCCCGTTTTTTACTTATATAGCATAGTACCTTATTTTTTTTCATATTACAATATTATACATTCAAACTACTCGTTAACATCGGGTTACTATTGTTCTGCTTGCTCCAACTATTATTATCGGTTAAGAAATAAGTGTATTGTTATTTTTATTGAAAGATGCACCACACATTAAAAACAACATATTAGCAATGGACTTCAATTATAAATCCAAAAAAAAAACTCAATGAGTGACCTGGATGGAATAATCAGAAAGTACGTTGCCATTTTATGATCTTACCTAAAGTAACTTGTAATGTTTGGCATCATATATCACATATAGTGAATAAGCCAAGTCAACAAATATTAGTTTCAAATTTTGAGCAAGAAGTTTTTCAATTTCTTCAACTATTGTTTTTTGAATTAATTTATCTTATATCATATTTACCTCAAACATACACATAATGGAACCGTACATTGCATGTAAATTTCGCAGCAATTGATGTCTTTTAAAAACGTATCTGTTTCGCAAATTAAGATATCATTTCACTTAATTTGTTTCAAAAATTAAGATTTCGTTTGACTTACATAAATCAGTTAACTTTGAAAAAAAAATCTCTAATTATTTATTAACTACAACCTCATCCTTTTGGTTGCATATAAAACACCCGAATCCTAAAAAAAACATTGTGAAGTTTCGATTATAACTGATTTTGCGTCTTTGTATTTTGTTCCTGATCAAATTCTCCAACTGTGGAAAACACCCTCTTCGTTCACATTATTTCAAATCCATTAGGTAAGTGTATAAAAACTTACTTCAAATTATTTTGTTTTTTTTAGTTTCTATTTGTTTTTATTTTTTGTTCTTCTCTTTTTGTGTGTTGCTTTTTTTTCAAATTGAAGAGGTGTGTGTCTCTATGTTATTGTGTGTGTGTGTTAACTTTATCAACCGTAGTTTCAATGGGTTTAAACCTAGTAAAAATAGTTATCTTCTTTAAATAACTCACTTAAATTTGTTAGTTTAATGAATTTCCCTTAAAATCATTTAATCGTTACATATTATTCGTTAATGATGTAACATCAAACATGATATCATATTTATGTTTCATGTATGAAAGCTTTGATATCGTTTACTATACAAACAATAATGCAACAGTGTATTTACAAACAAAGCCGGTACATACAAGTCGTTTAAACTTTTAATTATAAACTTATGCATATTCCTTTATTACACTTTACCCATTATAGTCTTAATAATTTATACACATAACTAAAATGAACTTCCAAATATGTTCGTGTTGTGAAGCAACCATGGTAACCGGTAAGGATCGAATTCGAATAACCAAATAGCTATTTAAAATTTATAGCTATTATGTGATTTGATATGTTATGGCTAGGCATTCTACTTTATGCGGGGTGTTTTCTTTCAAGGTAAGTGTTTTTCATGTAACTTTATTGTTATTACTTCTTTCTAACTTCATTTCAATATTTAGATTTCGAAACTCCTTATGTGCAACCCTTTATACCCGTTTAGGCAATCTACTTCAACAAAGTTACTAAAAATAGTCATTGTTGTCTAATTTACCATTTTCATCTAATTTCTTATTAATATGTTTCCAACGAAACTTCATAAATACCCTCCCAGGTTCATTATATATTATGCATACGTATTATTCAAAAATACTAATTTCCATATTGTCACCATTGTTTTGATCTCTTTTCTAGTTCAAGTAATTTTACTTCCTTTATTGATTAAACTTTGTTTTTCTATTTCATTCCTTTATTGACTAAACTCTGTGTAGAGATATGTGGTATGATTGCTAGATATGGTTGGTGTTATGCTAGCTATATATGTGATATTTGCAGGGAAGACCATGGGGGGAGCCCATGGCGCTTGGATGTAAGACCATGTGGGGGAGCCTATGGCTTTTCAAGTAAAGATCATGGGAGGAGCCCATGACACTTGGATGTAAGACCATGTGGGGGAGCCCATGAATTTCCAGCTAAAGACCATGGGGGGAGCCCATGGCACCTAGGTGTAAAACCATGTGGGGGAGCCCATGGCATCCTGGAATAAGACCTTGGGAGGAGCCCATGGAATCCTTATATGTTTGTTTGCATGGCTTATGTGGTAAAGATAGCTTTTACAGATAATATGATATGTTTTATGTGGATTGTGTGTGGGGTATGCTCTGGGGGACTCACTAAGCTTCGTGCTTACGGTTTACAGTTTTGGTTTCAGGTACCATCGATTTGGAAAGGAAAGGCACGACTTGATCGCAGCACACACACCCATGTTTTCCGCATTGACTGGTTTTGGGATGAACTCTGATAAATGTTTTAACTAACGATGTTTTGGATGTTTGGATTAAATGATATTTATGTTTTGGCTACATTAAAAATAAAATTTTTACCCTTGATTTTTGGGTCGTTACATCCAAGAAAGGGGAGTTACCAATCCAGAGCAATACCAAATTGAGCAAGACTCAAAGCCCGAGTACCGATGCTGAGATAGCGGAAATGAGTCTAGTACCATATGCTTCCGCCGTTGGCTCGATCATGTATGCTATGACGTGTACTCGCCCTGATGTGGCTTTCGCTTTGAGCATGGTCAGCCGATATCAAAGGAACCCTGGTAGAGCTCACTGGACGGCAGTAAAGAACATTCTTAAGTATCTACAAAGGACGAATGATTGGGTCCTCGTACTTGGTGGAAGTGAAGACTTGAGAGTGACAGGGTATAGTGATGCTAGTTTTCAGACCGACAGAGATAACTTTCGTTCTCAGTCGGGCTGGGTATTTACCCTGAATGGAGGAGTAGTGACTTGGAAAAGTTCCAAGCAGGAGACTGTAGCTGATTCAACGTGCGAATCAGAGTACATAGCAGCGAGCGAAGCATCGAAGGAGGCGATATGGTTGAAGAACTTCATTGGAGACCTTGGAGTTATACCAGCCATAAAGGAGCCTATGGAGATTTTCTGTGATAACGAAGGAGCGGTTGCCTTGACCAAGGAACCGAGTGATCATGGGAGATCCAGGCACATCGATAGAAAATACCACTTCATCAGATATCGGGTAGAAGAGGGACTCCTCGTAGTAAAGAGGGTATCGTCAGAAGATAACCCATCAGATCCCCTCACAAAGGGTCTGAGTAGGGTTAAGCACTTACAGCATGCGAGGAGCATTGGTCTGAAGGACGATATTAGTTTTAGTGATGAGATAGTTGTTTAGAAACTTGTAATAGATAAAATGTAATTGACATTTGATGATTGAATAAAGGAGTTTTATTTATGAGTAAAGTTACTATCTTGTGTCAATTGTTTACTATTGTTTCACTTTTGCATGTTTTGACTTCCAGAATAATTAGATTATTCGAATTATCCACAGTCTATCGTACTTTGGAAGTAGGCTATGAGGTTAGACTGTCATGAATTGGTTTGTAGATTGTCTAAGTGTTTGGACATAGCAAAAGTTTGTTGCAACGTTCATGAGTACTCCTGAAATAAGATTTGAGTATTGGATTAAACCCACGCTCATATGAATCACTTCATGGAATTTATCACGAGTGATTGTGAGACGATAATATCGTATAGTCTTTAAACCGAGATATATGAGTTGTTGTTTACAAGTTGGTTGTGCATTGATAGTACGTAAATGCATCAATAACTTGATGTTATAAAACATATTGTTGTGTACGATTTAATAAGTAAATAGTACAAGCATATAAGTCAAAGTTTATATGTTCCTTTTATCCTAAGAGGATTAGAAGCAATATCTTGGGCTCCTCGATGATTTTGTGTTGACTTATGTGTCGGGCCCGGCCAGAAATTAATTTGGAAATCATATTAAAAGCGATATCTTGTAAGAATAATATATTAATTGAGAAATCATATCATTTAATTAGTATTGATCAGTAATTAATTTGGAATTAATTTGGTGATTAAAAGAGACTAATTAAATTAAGGGGACTAGTATTGCAATTATCTAATAGTTGCAAAGTTGGGCTTGTGGATCCCTAAAAGGGGATGGACGAAATTCTATGTGTAGCCCACATAGAATTCGTCCAAAGGGGGGGTTCTAGAATAATCTAATGGGTTGCTTAAGGCCTACGCAGAGAATTAGAGTTCCAGTCAGAAACCCTAGCAACTCAGCTATATAAGGAACCCCCAGGACTCCCAAAATCGGCCACTTGCTTCCAAGAGAATACCCTAGCCGATTTTAGGAGCCTCTCACCTCTCTCTCATAATCCTCCATTGTTACTTGGTGTTTGTGACTCACTAGAGGTGAAACATTTGAGGCACTAAGCTCTTGAAGGTCAAGATCTACAAGCTACAAGGAAAAGGTATTCTTCTAACTTTGTTTCAATGTTACAAATCTCGAAAATTGTATGCTAGTTAGGGTTCATGCTTTGGATTATTAGTATTGCATGTATAACTTGAGAAAAACCTAGATCCAAAGCATTGGGGTTGCATGTATACCATGGGACTGTTGTAGTGCTCAAAACCCATCACATACTTCATCTACATACTGGGAATACACTTTTAAGGGTAAAGTTTCCAACTTTACCCGGTATTAGTCCTTTCTTAATGGGTTTAGCTCAAACACTAGCTCTCTAGAACATAGATCTTGGTCCAAAAGCCATAATACTCAAAACTAAAGCATACTAACATAGATCTAAGCCTTATACATCAGTTGAACACGTAAAGTTCCTAGATTTCCTTCCATGCATGGCCTTTTGGGGCTTAAAAGGCCAAAATGACACCTTAGAGCTTGCATGGGGGTTCCAATGACATAAAGTTTGCACCTTTATGCCTTAACAACCCTTAATGATCCCAGATCTAAAAGGATCCTTGCTTGGGATGTCCATATCCCAAGGGTTAAGCTTCTTGAACCAAAACCCTCAAAAAGTTGAAATAAGGAGATCTAATGAACTAATAGACAAGTTAGAGACATGATTACCAGAAAGTGAAGGGAAAGAGATGTTGCTTCTGGATCTACAATCTTCTCTTGGAGTCCTCTAGTTCCTTCTTCTTCTACAAGCTTCAAATAAAAAAAAATCACTCAAAAATGGCTCACACACTCACATAATGCTCTAGGGTTTCGTGGATTAGGGTTTGGGACTTGGAGGCTGGAAATGAGGCCAAAAGGTGGGGATTAAGATGCTTAAATAGGGTACAAAACCCCGAAATTAGGGTTTCACTCTGGCAGACCTACTCGTCGAGTCGAGGGCTCTCCACTCGTCGAGTAGATAGCTTAAAACCCCGCGTCCAAATCTCGTTTCTACTCGACGAGTATGGGGATCCCAACTCGTCGAGTAGCTCTACTAAAATGAATATATTATAAATAAATGCGTACCAGAAACCAGGCGTTACAATTCTTCCCCACTTGTGTTAGACTTCGTCCTCGAAGTCTGTTGCGTCGGAAAACAACTGCGGGTAGTGCTCCCTCATCTCTTCCTCGGACTCCCAAGTCCACTCGGAACCCTTGTGGTGCTGTCATTGCACCTTCACCAGCTGAACAACCTTGTTCCTCAAGGTTTTCGTCTTGCGATCCAGAATTACCACCGGCCTCTCAATGTAATTCAGGTTGTCATCAACCTGAATGTCCTCTAGGGGCACAATTGCCGAGTCATCCACTAGGCACTTCCGTAACTGAGAAACATGGAAAGTGTTGTGGATCTGGCTGAGCTCTGCTGGAAGATCCAAATGGTAAGCAACCCAGCCCACCCGAGCCAACACCCTGAACGGTCCGATGTATATGGGCCCAGCTTTCCCCGCTTCCTGAACCGGATGACACCTTTCCAGGGTGACACCTTCAGGAAGACCATGTCGCCCACCTAAAACTCCAAGTCTGGACGCCGCTTGTCGGCATAGCTCTTCTCCCGACTCTGAGCAGTCTGGAGCCTGCTCCGGACCTGCTGGATCCTCTCAGTAGTCTTGAGTACTACTTCAGTACTCCCCATGACTCTCTGACCATCCTCGCCCCAAACAGATTGGGTCCTCCATTTCCTCCCGTAGAGCATCTCAAAGGGAGGTCGGTCTATGCTGGCGTGGTAACTGTTGTTATACGAAAATTCCGCTAACGGAAGGTACGTATCCCAACTGCCACCGAAGTCCAAAACACATGCGCACAACATGTCCTCGAGAGTCTGAATCGTCCTCTCGCTCTGTCCATCCGTCTGAGGGTGGAAAGCGATGATGAAGTGGAGACGAGTACCCATCTCCTCGTGAAACCGCTTCCAAAACCTGGAAGTGAAACGGACATCTCGGTCTGACACCACCGAGACAGGCACTCCATGTCGTGCCACTATCTCACGCACGTAGATCTCGGCTAGCTTCTTAGCCGATATACTCTCCTGGATCGGGATAAAATGAGCACTCTTGGTCAACCGATCCACTATGACCCATATCGAATCTACTCCACGTGCGGTCCTGGGAAGCTTGGTGATGAAATCCATGGTGATATCTTCCCATTTCCACACGGGAATGTCTAGCGGATGCTTCTTGTCGTGTGGATTTTGGTGCTCGGCCTTGACCTTCCTGCAGGTCAAGCGCCACTCTACATACCATGCTACGTCCCGCTTCATGCAGGGCCACCAGTAGTCAGGGCGAAGATCCCGATACATCTTTGTCACCCCGGGATGGATGGAGAACCTCGACTTGTGGGTCTTATCCATCAGAACCTGTCGTACTCCGCCCCAGTACGGAACCCAGACCATCCCATGTAGGGTCAACAACCCTCGACTGTCATAATCAAATGAGGCCACCCGGCCTACAATCCGTTCGCACTTCAATCATCCCGAGCTCTTCCCCTTGCTAAAACCAAAACTGAAATTGTAAGCATGAAGCTTAGTGAGTCTCCCCAAACTACCACATACCATACACATAATCACATAATCACATAACATAACATTGGGCCTTGCTCGCTACATCGGGCCCCGCCCGACATCGGACCGAAGTCCGGCATCGGGTCCCGCCCGGCATCGAGCAAAGCTCGATATACATATCAACATATCAACAATACACATAATAAGCATGTAAAATAAACATATAAACATTCCTCAGGCCCCGCCCGACATCAGACCGAAATCCGGAAACATATAACATAACATATAATCATTCCTCGGGTTGTCCCCGGCATCGGACCGTAGTCTGGAACATATAAACAAGCACATGCAAGAATCACGAAGACATCAAGCATACAAACATTCCTCGGGCTTTCCCCGAAATCGGACCGAAGTCCGGAAGCATATAAACACATAAACCTACATCGGGCACTGCCCGGCACCGGACCGAAGTCCGGCACATGCTAACATACATAAACGGGCCGACATTGGTGCCTTAGACCCGTTCCTAGGATGAAACTCACCTCGTAAAGCTGAATGCTAAATCTCACAGTGAGGAATCTCTAGTGGTTTCTCCAACGACTCCCCGACTATCATTATCATAACAACACTTAGTCAAAATCCATAATCCTTCTTAGGGTAAAATGACCATTTTACCCCCTGGTCTAACTTGGACCATTTCCTAGGCCCAATTCCATCTAATCTTTTCAAGCCCTGTAATGGCCCACTAAAGGCCCACTAATGGCCCAATTTTCTAAATTGGGCCCAACTCCTTAATTGTGCCTTCCCTTAAGCCCAAACATTTCCTTGGCCCATTAATTGACTTCTGATGGCCCACTAAGGCCCAATAGCTGATAAGTCCAAAGATTGGCCCAAACCGAGGCCCAAAAGATGTAAAGTCCAAATCCTAAGAGTACGCTGAGCGTACTCCTCTGTACGCTAAGCGTACAACTTGCGTGGCTTGTACGATGCGCGTACTGGCTTGTACGCCCAACGTACTACCCTGTTAAGCCATATTCTTCAAAGCTGCTTAATCCCTTAAGACATTAAGTTCAAATTACAGATTTGAGTCCATTAACATGTCTTAACTCATAAAGTCGATTACTTGGTGGCTTGCAACCCACCAAATGGACCCAAACTTGGAATATAACAACTAACTTCCATGGAAATGGCTAGAACTCATGCATGGTCACAAAATGACCTTAAAGATCGAGACTTTACTGTTAATGGGACACATTTAGCACTAAGGGTGGCAACCCTAAGCCTGGATACGAAGTTGAACCATAAAAATCCATTCTTTGGACCTAAAAAGGTCCAAAACCCCATAAACATAGATCTAAGAATTCATGAGGCAAGTTGAAAGCTTTATACCTCCAATGAGTGCCAAATGGTGATGTAAACTCGGATCCTTGAGCTCAAGATACTCAAGTTCTTCTTCTTCTTTCTCCTTCCCAAATCTCCAAAACAAGCCTCACAAGGCCAAACATACACAAGGATGAGGAAAGAGATGCTGGTAAGGAGGCTAGAGTTTGGGTCATAATGTTCTATTTATATGGATTAAACCCTAAAAATTAAGGTTTTGAGTCTGCATGCGTACGCTACGCGTACACCTTGTTACGCTACGCGTACGCACCTCCGCCCCCCGCATCCAATGTTGCACTACGCTCCGCGTACACCAGGCTTACGCCCAGCGTACGTCTTCGGGTAGCCCAACTTATCGGCCTGCTTGCTAAGTCCACTCAATAATCCATTACTCATTACAAGCCCAACAAATTGATTACAAATACTTTTAAAAAGATAAATAATACCTCAAGTGACGGACGTTACATCATTGATCAGGTGAACAAACAATTATGCAAATCAGTATTTGGTTCGTATTAAGAAAGATTTGATCTTATTTAACCTTAATGATCTCAGGAGTTAAATCATGCATTGAATGGTCATTCTACTCATGCACACACATTAAAGTTCATTACTTTATTTCCTAACCATAGGTTTTGGTCAAAACTCTAATCATAATCACCAATGGTCGTTGGACAACTATGATTCAAATTAACATAGCTAGAGGGTCATCTAAACTCTATTAATTCAACAATAGGAAACAAAACAACAATCTTTAACACATATGAATCTTCAATCAAACTTGACAAAATAAATTAAATAAGAATAATCAATCCACATAGCAATTAAACCATAAATTCAAAGATCCATTAAATCATAAATACAAAGTAAAAGATTTTAGCACCTAAATCAGAAAGTAAACACATAATGACATCATAATGGAATGCTAACATGGTCACGATAACAAACCACATGATTACTGACATGAATCCGCTCTCCAATCCCTTAGATCTTCGCTCCTGTCAGCTTAACGACCTTCCGTCCGCCTTCTAGACTCTCAAAACGGCAGAATATAAGTTACTTGTCGACTAAGGATCAATGTTAATCGAGTTCTCCCTTCTGGTTGGCCTAAAATCACTTTTTATAATAGTTGAAACCGACTTACGTACGTTGGGCGTATTAAGAAACCTATCGCGATCAGGATTCGGACACCAAGCCCAGTATGTTGGGCGTACCAGTATCTACGTGGGCGTAGTCCACGGATCCACATTACGTTGAGCGTAAGTCCCACTACGCTGAGCGTAAGTCCCACTACGCTGGGCGTAGTGGGCTGCCTTCAGCCAACTTCTTTCTTTTTGCTTCTAAGCCCAACTTCCGTCTCTTTTTGCTTCTTTTCCGCTCTAGCAACAATATACCTATAAAATATAAATTTAAACACTATAAGTACATTTTAGTTCTAAATAACAATAATTAAGGCTAAAGTATTAAGATATGATATATAAATATATATATAAATATATATATATATATATATATATATATACACACACACACACATATCACCTCACATGATTCAAATTTGGCCAATCATCTTCAAACTTCAAATGTGGATAGTCCAAGCCCAAAATAAGAATACAAGACCCATCTTCATAATCCCACTTCATCCAAGTCTTCAACATTTTAAGGCCTAATCTGATAATCTCTTTTGATGGATCCGTAAAGCCCAATGACACCTCTAAAGCCCACAAAGCCCGTCTCCAAGATAATCCACAACCGTAACGAGCTCCAAAACCTAAAAAATACCTCATGCAAAATAGAAAGTGCCCAACACGATCCATGATAAATAAAATAAAGAATATACAATGCAATACTAATAAAAAGGGCTAAAAATTCCAAAATAAACTATAAAAAAGAAGGAAATAAAATAAACTATCAAATCTTATGCTAAACAACATACATAATATGCTACAAAAATTCCTAGACTCTCTTAGGGTTCCTCCTCTCACTTGTTCCCGCATTGCTAGGAATTTCTAACAACACCGCTAGTTGTTTGTGCATGCAAATTATACACAATATATGATCAAATAGACTGTCGAATAAATGATTCTACCCTAAGCCCACAACCAAACAAGAAACAGGAAATAAGATTAAATCAATAGGGTATATAATATTAATCATATACAACTATAAAATATACACTTAGCCATTATTAGTATTACTGACAGCGAGTCGTGAAAAAACGCTCTTTAGATTTCAGCCGTTCGATCTTTCTTCGGATGCCTATCTAACCGTATAAACTCGGTATTTACCGTTTTCCATGGCAGTTCGTCGTCCAACCCACATTCTCCACGATCGGAGGTTGTCTCCTCAACCCCCGCTTCTCCATAATTCTGAAACATTAACCGGATTTAGGTAATTGTCATGCCTATATAACAACATTTACTGATTCATTCTCACTTGAAGTCGGCCTTTGGTGCCTTCATCATCGCCGACTCCGAAAATCAAACTAAATCGGTGCTCGGATTATAGACACTCACATTGTTGTGCAACTTCTCAATCAAAGATTCAAGGTTACGATCATCGACAATCTTGATGATTACGTCAAAGAAGCAGTTCATCAAATCTCAATTTACTCGAAGTTTGCTCTTTTTTTTGTGTGAATTTACTTTTGTAGTTCATATACTTCCAATTGATTTCTCACTTCACATATTTGAATATCAACATTCCCCCTATATTGATTTAATTTTCATAATTTATAGGTAATTTCTAATGTTAATTTGGAAGATGAAAGGAAGGACGAATAGCCTAGAGGCATTCACAAAGAGTGAGTTATTTGGTTCTTTTTGTTTCATTTTTATTTGATCGTTGTTAATTTGTTTTAGTGATTCGTGTATGTGTAAAGTCATTGATTTCTAATTCCAGGTTCCGTCTCCCTCCCTCTCAGATTGATCTTCGTCATATATATCTTCTTAGAATCAGATTCATAAAATGGTTTGTATTCTTTCTTTACCCTTCTTCGTGTTTTCTTCATAATTTTTTCCTAAAATGGTGTGTTTGGATGGAATTAGAGAGCTTGTTAAGGAAGGAATTCATGAGAATGCCAGGAATTGACGGAAATGGTGTTGAATATTGGGTTTTAGAAGTTATTTAGATGCTGATGAAAATTGCACATAAAGTGTTTGTAAAAATGCCTAAGAGAGAAGCCGAGAGGTTCTTTCACCATTCACCTCCAAAATGAGGTACTCCATGAAATTTGTATCAATCCAGTTTTATGTGTTTTGTTGCACTTGGTTCTATGTCATAAAATATATTATTTTTGATAGTTGGAAGAGGAATATCTTAGATATAGTTATGTTGTGGTAAGAAAAAAACCATTTTCTATGGTAATTGATTAAATGTTACTTAATCTATTACACAGATAACTTCATTTGGATCTCTAGTTGAAAGGTGTGAATAAAATTGCTTAAGCACAAGTATAGTTTTTTCGTTAATACTTTCCATGCTTATAACTATAATTACTTGTTATTATTTTTTTATCCTATATCTCATTGCTATACACATTGACAAGTCTGGGGGGATATGATAAGAAGGTAGCATCAACTTAATTTACCCTTCCATTTTCAGACTTAAAAGGTTCACAAATTAGTATTTCGAAAAATCTGTCAATTATAGTAATGTCATCCAAATTACTTTATATTTTCATGACAATTATATAATTAGATAAAGTGTTTAAGATATAGTTTTTTTACAGCAAAAACATGAAAGGGGGTTGTTATAATACACAAATAAGTGAAAGTACGTTTCTATTTAATGCAATTACGTTTTTTTGTCACCATTCCTACTGGTGTATTCTTGAAGACATTAACATCGAGATGTATATTATGTAATTACCTTAAGGTATCGTTATAACCCTTGATCATGATATTAAGGTGATTAAGGCCTAGAGGTAATGGGTGATCACAAATAATATGCAATCGTTGATGTTTCTTTGGAGACTTGGACTTTTTTCTTAATTGTACCATTTTCCTCTTCCGCCTTTTTAAAAATCCTAAATCGTGGGATCTTTGAGAAAATTACTTCACTGGAACTAGCTAGCATAAATGACTCAGTAGACAACTCAAAAGGCTCTAAGAGTTGTATCTGCTTATGTAATCATCTGTTAGTGTTTTTACTATAATTTTGTTTCATAGAGATAGTTTCAATTTGTATTTTGTAGTAAAAAGGGACTTCTTTGTTTACTGTGAAAGCTTGAAGAGTATCTTTTTTTCATAGTGAAAGTGTGAAAATGGAACAAAGATTAGTAACACTTTATGTATTCATGTTTCAATTTCATACATGAATATAAACTTATGTACGAACCATATATTTTACTAATCAATAATCACATAATTTGGTAAATAATATTTGGAAAATTAAATGTTGATTAAATAGTTGATAACAATCCAGTTTATATTATCTTTTAAACTTAAAAACACTTAAATTTTACATAATACAAGCTATTTAATCAAAGTTTAATTTTAAGTCCATCATTCAAGTACGTCATGTCTATCATTTCATACCATTCACAATGGCTATCCATTCATACCATTGACATTAAAACCATAAATGTTGGTCTTGAAGTTGACCAAACCATCTATATGATCTGGATCCCATTAAAAAAACGTCGGAAATATCCCCCCTCCCCCAAATTTCGAGTCTGAAGATCCTCTGATGGCTACCCAAGTAATTAATTTAAACAAATCCCCTTCAAATCCAGTTTCTAATAACGCTCATTTTGACCCGGCAATAATTTCTACCCCTGAGATTGTGCGCACAGCAAGGATTGGGCGTTCGATTGGGTTTGATATCGATGGGGATAATGAGATCCTCATTGAAGCTATGGGTGAGACAGGTGCATGCAATCATACTCGATGAATATAGTTTCTTTAAATATCAGTGGTCTTGGTGAAACTCGCAAGAGAGATTGGGTGCAATCGCTTCGTCGTCTACATAAAGCCTCTTTTTTTGGTTTACAGGAAACCCATCTAGACGGGTCTCTTAATCGTGAGATGATTAGAGAATGTTGGGGTGATTACAATTTTGAATTTGTGTATGAAAATGCACCCGGTAGATCAGGTGGGCTGGTATCTATTTGGGACAAGAATTACTTCACTTCTTCTGAGGTCATTAAATCTCGTTCCTTTTTTTTATTGTTATTGGTATCTGTTCATCCTACTCCTGCCCGGTGGCGTTTGTGAATGTCTATGGACCCCAATCCCCTTCTGAGAAGCGCAAGTTATGGGAGGAGTTGCTTCTCATTAAAAATTCTCGCTCAACATGCTGGATTGTCTTTGGTGATTTTAATGTGGTGAGGAGACAGAAGGAACGTATTAATTCCATGTTTTGTCAATCTAGTGCTAATTATTTCAACAACTTCATCGAATTAGCGGGATTTCATGAACCAAAAATGGGGGGTTTTCGATTTACTTATTTTCAACAGTCTGGAGCGAAACTTAGCAAACTAGATCGTTTTCTTGTTTGTTCGGAGTTCTCCAAGTTGTTCCCTCATGTATCAGTCACGGCTCTACCAAGAGATAAATCAGATCATTGTCCCATTCTACTTTCTCAATCCAGAGCATACTTTGATCCCCTTCCATTCAAGCTATTCAATTCCTGGCTGACCAGTCAAGGGTTCGATGAAGTGGTTAGCAAGGCCTGTCGTGAATTCATCGGTTTTGGTCCCCCCGACTCGAGGCTATTGAATAAGTTGAAAGCAATCAAAAAGGCGATTCGTGAATGGCGATCTTTGGAGTTTTCTAAGGAATCGGCAGAACTTATAAAACTCAAGGAGGCCCGTACCGATATTGATAAAAGGCTTGACTGTGGCTGTTTTAATGATGTCGATTTGGTTGAAAGAACCAGAATTTCAGGAAGAATAGAGGAGCGTGAAAGGCTTGCAATCACTGATTTGAAGCAAAAAGCCCGGATTAAATGCACGATAGACGGGGATGAAAATTCTCGCTTTTTCCATGGCTATGTATCCAACCGAACGAGGAGGAATCACATACATGGCATTCTAATTAATGGTGAATGGGCGAGTGATCCGGTGGCCATGAAAGCAGAGTCGGTACAATTTTTTGCTGACAAATTCAGCGAAAGATGGGCAGATAGACCAAAATTTCACAGCAGTAAATTCAAAATGATTTCTGATGCTAGCCGAGGATTTTTGGAGGAGACTTTTTCTTGTGAAGAGATTAAAAATGTTATTTGGAGTTGTGGTAGCGAGAAAGCCCCGGGGCCTGATGGCTTCACATTTAAATTCTTCAAATGCTTTTGGTCGAAACTAAAGGATGATATTGTTGGTTGTGTTAGATATTTTGAGGCATTCGGTTCTTTATCAACGGGCTGCAATTCCTCTTTCATCACACTAGTTGCAAAAACAAAGGACCCTCTTGTTCTTAATGATTATAGACCCATTAGCCTCATTGAGTCTATTTATAAGATCATTTCCAAGTTACTTGCCTCCAGATTAAAATCAGTGATCAGTGAATGCATTGATGAGGTCCAAACGGCGTTTGTGGCTAATAAATACATCCTGGAGGGTCTACTCATAGTCAATGAAGTTTGCTCTTGGGGGAAGGCGAAAAAGAAAAAAAATACTTATCTTCAAAGCAGACTTTAATAAGGCCTTTGACTCATTAAATTGGGGTTACTTGGATTCTATGATGTCGCAAATGAATTTTGGAGGTAAATGGAGAATGTGGATAAGAGGGTGTTTGGCATCAACAAAGGCGTCGGTGATTGTAAATGGTAGTCCGACATGTGAATTCCCACTTCAAAAAGGTGTTCGTCAAGGAGACCCGCTCTCGCCATTTCTCTTCATCATTGCAATGGAGGGTTTAAATATTGCTATGAAAGAAGCTGTGGAAAAGGGCGTTTTCAAGGGTATTTCTATTCCAAACGTCGGGCCTCCGTTGTCGCATCTATTCTATGCGGATGATGCGATTTTCTTGGGTGAATGGTCAAAGCATAATATCGATAACCTTGGCCGTATTCTTAGATGTTTTTATGGTTCATCAGGGCTTCAAGTGAATTTTAACAAATCAAAAGTTGTTGGCATTGGTGTGATCGATCGAGAAGTTGAGAGAGGGGATGCCCCGCTGGGGTGTGAGCCGGCCTCCCTCCCCTTTACGTATCTTAGGGTTCCGGTTGGGGCTAATATGAACTTAATTAAAAATTGGAAGCCAATTGTGGATAAGTTCAAATCAAAATTATCGTTATGGAAAGAAAAAAATTTAAGCTTTGGTGGTAGAATAACGCTTGCTAAAGCCGTCTTGGGTAATCTTCCCAACTATTATTTATCGATCTTCGCTGCCCCAACAGGTATACTTGAAATCTTGGAAAGGATTCGGAGGAACTTTATTTGGGGGGGGGGGGGGAGGGAGAAGGTGAGTCCTAAAAGATCAATTGGGTGGCATGGGAGAGATTAATAGCACCACTTGAAGTTGGCGGTCTCGGTATTGGATCCATAAAAGCTCTTAACATTTCTTTATTATCTAAATGGTGGTGGAAGCTCAAAACTTCTCCTAATTCATTATGGTCTTGCGTTATAAATGGTATTCACTACAGGGGGAGTCCGAATGATAATATTGCTGCTTCAAAAAATATCCCTGGAGTTTGGAATAATATTGTTAGATGCAAAAATGAACTTAGAAAAGTAAACATTCTAGTTCATGATGTTATTAGAAGATCACCAACCGACGATACTTGGGAATCGGATTTTTGCAAGGAGAATTACTGTGTAGCTATGATGAGAACGAGAATAGATAGATCCCCCCACCTAATCTGTGACGATGAATTTCCATGGTTTAAGTGGGTGCCAATGAAAGTTCTATGTTTCGCTTGGCGAGCTAGATTGGGTCGAATCCCAACTTTGTTGGCTCTTAGCCGCAGGAATGTTAAGGTAGACTCCCAATGGTGCAGTGCATGTATCTCGAGGTTAGAAACTTCCGACCATCTCCTAGTGGACTGGACTGCCCGTTTGCGGATCATGTGTGGAGGAGTCTGGCGATGTGGTGCGGCATTGGGAAGATAATCGCCAACTCGGTTAGAGGAATTATTGATGAGGCTGTCAGATTGAAGATGGGTTCCAATCGCAAGAAGAAGGCTCTGTTCTCGATCCTCTATGGTGCTTTGTGGGCGATTTGGCATGCCAGGAATGATAGAATTTTCAATGGAGTTATTGCTGATCCGGTTAAGGTTATCGATTCGATTAAGTCTATGACATTTCTGTGGGTTAAACATAGATATGGCAGGTGTTGTTTTAATTGGGGTGATTGGATTAGCTCCCCGTTAAACTGTTTGTAATGTGAACTTTGTCTTTTGTTTTTTTTTTCTCCTTCCTCTAGCGCCTTGCTAGGGTTGGTGTTTTTTATAATATATTTGCCGGTTCCAAACGAGTGGAAGTTCGTTCAATATACAATATGTCATAAGGAAGCTACCTTGCATGATAATCACTACTTTTGTGTCACTTGTCAGAATAATATAACTAATCCACGTCAAGCGTACGTTTTTATTTTATTGTGTGTTAATCAATTGCTATTCTTTATATTCCATTGTCTTTTAACGTTTTTTCATTCACATGTTGTTTAATTGGGTAGATTTATCATTGTACAATGCTAATATGGAAAAAAAATATAGAATGATGATATAGAAGAAAGTAAAAATCAATATTTTTTATTACCCCGGTTAACCGTCCACCGGACGGGTGTAACACTAGTTAACGTTATCATCCTAGAATTCTAGTAGCACATAATAAACAATTTCTTAAGCTACAAGGCATCATAATGTTAGGCAGTTCTATCATGTAATTCCTGAAGGGATCCTTAGTCTATCCACTAACATACATGTAACTCCAATAATGACATACTAAAGCATAACATTCATGTATGAGTATTTTGAGAATCACTTACTTGAGCTCCGTTGATTGCATTCATCACACCCTCTTTTATTATATAAAACCTTTTTGAAAAGTGTAACATACACGTTTAGTTATCGTATTATGTAAATTTAAAAGTGAATAATATAAAGAAATATTATGTAATTTGAGCGTTGAGTTCTAACAGATAGTTTTTACTAGAAATGAAGTAAGACTATGTTTAGAATCGCTCGGAAATATTGGAAGTCTTATGAGATTCCAATCAAAAGTCAGATATTGAAATTTAACGAAAATATAAAATTTGAAATAAGTGAAATTTTATTATTGAAAGTTGTAGATAATTTCGTTAGAAACATTTAGGCGAAAACCTCATCGAAATCCGAGTTATAACGAAGAAGTTATGACCAATCAAAGATCCGCGACAAAACCGGCACGACGCCGAATGACGTAAAAAGTGAACTTTTGATAAACTACTTTTTAGCCTTGGTGATCTAAACAAAAGTCGTAGTATTCGTTAAACCGAGAATTTCCATAAAAAGAACTTCCAAATCTGACTTCGTATGAGGAAGTTATGATTTTTCTAAAGTTTCGGAATAGCAGTAGACAGCTAAAAACTCGAAATAAAGATCAAGTGATTTTTAGCCGACGCAATCTAAACGAGAATCGAAGGTCTCGCCAATAGTAGTACAACGGTAGAAAGACTGACGAAAATGGACGTCGGATGAAGAAGTTATGAATTTTTAACGGATTTTCCTGTCCCGGTCTGTTAAAAATAATAATATTAAAAATAAACTCAAAATTAGCCGACAGAGTCTAAACGAAAGTTGTAGAGCATAATTTTACCTACGCGTGCATATAAAGAACGTCAAAAACGGAGCCCGTATGTAAAAGTTATGGATTTTAGAAGTTTGGGACACAAAATTCGAGAAAATCCCGAAAACCGAGAAAAATCGCATGGACCTTATCCGACCACGTCACCTCGCACGCGAAGATGCTCGATGTCCGACGCACGTCACCCTCTCCTCGCATCCGAGACGCGGTACTCTCCTGATTCGACGCGTGGCTTTGCGCTGGCGTCTTCCGAGACCGCCTCGTGTCCCCCTCGCATGCGAGCCACGTGCTTGCTTCTCCTCCCCCTCGGTCCGAAGCCTCCCTTATATAAAGGGAGGTGCGAGATCTCCCGGTTTTGGTTAGAAATTCTTATACTTTTCACCTCTAAACCCGATTTCAAGCAACTTTTAATCCCTGAAGCCCCGGGATCATACCAAACACCTAAAATACGTTCCGAAGTGCCCGGAGAGCCCGAGAAATTTATCTTTTCGGTTTGAAGCTCAACCCTCGCAGGGCCCGGTTTTCAAGAAAGCTAATTATAGTAACGAAGTGCTGCACAAATTACTATTTTAACCCCCGATTAATTCACGATGAGTTCAATATATAGGAACAATTGTATGTTATGTGTTATATGTACTATATGCTTTCCTGAGTTATTTTTGTTTTATATGGTTGATCATGTAGAGCATGTCTCGTATCACTTATGGTATTGGCTTTGAGCCTCTGGCCATGTAGACCATGTCTCGTATTATTCTGGTATCGGATTTATGCCTTTGGCCATGTAGAGCATGTCTCGTATCACTTCTGGTATTGGCTTTGTGCCTTTGGCCATGTAGAGCATGACTCGTATAAATTCTGGTATTGATATAGGGCTGAAAGCCTGTATATTCTAGCAAAATGATAATCAGAAATTGTATATTTTCTGTGCCATTTAGGCTGAAGTGTTATTGATGTATATCAAGTATTGAAATTGTTATGTCTCGTTGATTGTATATCTTTGAATCAATTCATCGATTGATATGGAAAGTTTGTCGCATGATTCACATATGCCTTTGTTGTTCCTTGTTCCCTTTGCTTCTGCCATATTGAAGTATATATATGGCATAACGTTATATTGTATCTATTATTGAATTCACTAAGCGTCACCGCTTACCCCTCTCAGTGTTTAACAATTGCAGGTAATGAGAATCCAGTATAGTCTTATACTGTTGGAAGATTTAGAATAGTTTATACTATTACTTTTGTGCTTGGGTTTACGTTTGTATAAAACTTTAATATCATGGGTAGTTATGTAATATACTAAAACTTAGTTGGTTTGTATCCAGTCTTCTGTAATCACACTATCAATGTAAGATATTATTTATGAATATGCATGTAACATGTTTTGGAGTAATAATGTTTTTAGTATGAAAGTTTGGGGTCTTTCAATCATGGTATCAGAGTGGTGGTTTAAGTGAACTAAATTCCACGGATTGGTATTTAGACTTAAACCGTTGAAAGTTCAATATATGAACGGATTCATTAGGAGTATATGGATACAAACCATAGGAAAGATTTAAGTAAATTATTAGGTAATAATAAATCCTAATATTCTAAATACTATGTTGCTCCAAATTTTCAGAGGAATGGCTGAACAGGAAGGTAGCCATACACCAGAAGTGGGTGGAGATCCTAAACCTGGTGAAGTAAATACTCCAGAATCCCCTCGAGAGGAAAGAGAAAGCCGTTGGGTAAACTTACTGGTATTATTCGGCAGACTCTCGAAGAACACAAGAAGGATAATGATAAAGGCAAAGAGAAAGCCGTTGGAGAATCTTCAAAAGGGGAGGTGAAGCGTCCCTCGTTCAAAGATTTCAAGAGTAGTGGTGCTACAGAGTTTTCTGGTGTCCTTAATCCCATAGTTGTTCTAACTTGGATTCAGAACACAGAGAAATTATTTCGTATCTCTCATGTGAATAATGAAGACAAGGCTAATTATGCTTCTGCTATGCTCGTCGGAGAAGCCTTGGTCTGGTGGGAAGCAACATATGAAGCTCTCAATGAGTATGACCAAGAGAATATATCTTGGGAAATGTTCAAAACTCGTTTGCTAGGGAAGTATTGTCCTCTAGACATGAGGAGGAGATTGGAGAAAGAATTTATTGAGCTTAAACAAGAAGGAATGACCGTGAATGAGTATGAAACTCAATTCAATCAAAAAGCACGGTTTGCTACAAAGTATATTCCAACTGAAGACGAGAAAATTCAGTTATTCATGTAGGGACTACGACATGAAATCCACGATTTCGTAGCCAATCGAGATGTTCTGTCCTTTGACAAAGCTGTTGAGTATGCTCGGAAACGTGAGCATGACTTAGAAATACGTGGTGCCACTCTTTCTGTTCCAAAGCACCCACGTACCGATCGAACTGTTCCTGTTTCCTCTATTCCACCAACTCAATCCGTTCAATCTGAACCTAGCCAACAATTGCATTCTCAAAGTGCTTTTCGTGGTCGCGGTAGATCACAATTTTTTTTCTCTTCAGTCGCCATCGTGTATAAAATATGGAAAGAATCACCAAGGCCAATGCAGAACAGAAAAAGCGGTGACATGTTATAGATGTGGAGAAATGGGTTACCTAAAGCCCGTTTGTCCAATGAAGAGTGTTACATGCTTTGCTTGTGGTGTTACCGACCACAGGAAGTGTTTCTGTCCTACTCTTACTAGTCAAATGACGGGAAGTCAAGCTTCCGTTCAACAACCAAGGAATACTCCAAAGGAGGAGGTGCCAATAGCTAAAGGCCGTGCATTCCAGATTACCGCAGAAGAGGCACGCGAGGACCCGAATGTTGTGACGGGTACATTTCTTGTCAAATGTTAGACCTGCCCACATCTTATTTGATTCTGATGCCTCAAATTCTTTTGTGTCTCATGAATTTGCGCATTCTTTTCAAATTGCTTGCTATGCACTCGTGCAACCATTTCACGTAGATACCATAGGAAGTGTATCATTACTTGCTGGTAAAGTCCATAGAGATTTTGTCATGGAAACTGAAGGTTATAGTTTTCTTGCTAACCTGATTCCCATCTTCTTGACCAACTCTGATATTATTCTTGGCATTGATTGGTTGTTTAAGAACCACATAGAATTCTGGTATTACAAAAAGATGGTTTGCATCCCTATCGAAGGGAAGGATCGTATTTATGTCTATAGTAAACGAAAACTTAAAATATTAAAAATAATCTATTTCTTAAAAACTCGTAAAATTATATCGAAGGGTGTTCTATCTATCTGACCTATACAATTGATATCTCAAAAGAGGAGAAGAAAACTGTAAATGATGTGTACCACTGAAGATTATTTCCGATCGTGATACTCGCTTCACTCCTCATTTTTGGGCGAGTATGCAACATGAATTAGAATCTCGTGTTGCTCGTAGCACAGCTTATCCTCCCCAGACAGATGGTCAGACGGAGAGAACAATCCGAACAGTAGAAGATATGCTTTGTGCATATGTATTGGAGTCGGTACACGTCAAGTGGAAACACCATCGAGGCCTAAATTATAATTGGGAAAATAAGAATGAGATAAGAACGAAATATCCCCAATTGTTTAAATCGTTGTGATTTCAGGGACAAAATCCTCAAAGGAGGAGGTATTTGTAACATACACGTTCAGTTATTGTGTTATGTAATTTTAAAAATGAATAATATAAAGAAATATTATGTAATTTGAGCGTTGAGTTCTAACAGATAGTTTTTACTAGAAATGAAGTAAAACTATGTTTAGAATCGCTCGGAAATATTGGAAGTCTTATGAGATTCCAATCAAAAGTCAGATATTGAAATTTAACGAAAATATAAAATTTGATATAAGTGAAATTTTATTATTGAAAGTTGTAGATAATTTCGTTAGAAACATTTAGGCTAAAACCTCATCGAAATCCGAGTTATAACGAAGAAGTTATGACCAATCGAAGATCCGTGACAAAATCGGCACGTCGCCGAATGACGTAAAAAGTGAGTTTTTGATAAACTATTTTTTAGCCATGGTGATCTAAACGAAAGTCGTAGTATTCGTTAAACCGAGAATTTCCATAAAAAGAACTTCCAAATCTGACTTCGTATGAGGAAGTTATGATTTTTCTAAAGTTTCGGAATAGCAGTAGACAGCTAAAAACTCGAAATAAAGATCGAGTGATTTTTAGCCGACACAACCTAAACGAGAATCGAATGTCTCGTCAATAGTAGTACAACGGTAAAAAGGCTGACGAAAATGGACGTCAGATGAAGAAGTTATGAATTTTTAACGGATTTTCCTGTCCCGGTCTGTTAAAAATAATAGTATTAAAAATAAACTCAAAATTAGCCAACGGAGTCTAAACGAAAGTTGTAGAGCATAATTTTACCTATGCGTGCATATAAAGAACGTCAAAAAACGGAGTCCGTATGTGAAAGTTATGGATTTTAGAAGTTTAGGACACAAAATTCGAGAAAATCTCGAAAACCGAGAAAAATCGCATGGACCTTATCCGACCACGTCACCTCACACGCGAGATGCCCGGTGTCTAACGCGCGTCACCCTCTCCTCGCATCCGAGACGCGGTCCTCTCCTGATGCGACGCGTGGCTTTGCGCTGGCGCCTTCCGAACCCGCCTCGTGTCCCCCTCGCATGCGAGCCACGTGCTCGCTTCTCCTCCCCCTCGGTCTGAAGCCTCCCCTATATAAAGGGAGGTGCGAGATCTCCCGGTTTTGGTTAGAAATTCTTATACTTTTCACCTCTAAACCCGATTTCAAGCAACTTTTAATCCCCCGAAGCCCCGGGATCATACCAAACACTTAAAATACGTTCCGAAGTGCCCGAAGAGCCCGATAAATTTATCTTTTCGGTTTGAAGCTCAACCCTCGCAGGGCCCGGTTTTCAAGAAAGCTCCTGGTTTTCATCGAAGAAAGCTAATTATAGTAACGAAGTGCTGCACAAATTACTATTTTAACCCCCAATTAATTCACGGCGAGTTTAATATATAGGAACAATTGTATGTTATGTGTTATATGTGCTATATGCTTTCCTGAGTTATTTTGGTTTTATACGGTTGATCATGTAGAGCATGTCTCGTATCACTTCTGGTATTGGCTTTGAGCCTCTGGCCATGTAGAGCATGTCTCGTATTATTCTGGTATCGGATTTATGCCTTTTGCCATGTAGAGCATGTCTCGTATCACTTCTGGTATTGGCTTTGTGCCTTTGGCCATGTAGAGCATGACTCGTATAACTTCTGGTATTGACATAGGGCTATGTAGGGCTGAAAGCCTGTATATTCTAGCAAAATGATAATCAGAAATTGTATATTTTCTGTGTCATTTAGGCTGAAGTTGTAACGCTCCATTTCTGGTATGTAAATTTAATTAAAGTATCTCCATTTCTTAAGGGGTACTCGACGAGTCTGTAGCCCGACTCGTCGAGTAGAAGCGGGATGAGCTCGCGATTTAAGTTGGCTACTCGGCGAGTCCATATGTTGGGACTCGGCGAGTCTGCTTGTCTGAATGAAGCCCTAATTTCTAGGGTTTGTACCCTATTTAAACGTCATTATAGCCTCCCACCCCAGCCTCCGGAACCTTTAGAGCATTTCCCCTGTAAACCCTAGCCCCCATTGTTGAGTTTGAGTGTGTTTGTGCTAGTTTGGAAGCTTTGGAATAGAAGGAAGGAAAGAAGGTCCATAGAAGAGAAAGGAGATCCAAGAGTTAGCTTCCATCTGTTTCTCATTCAGGTAATGAAGTTATTACCTTGTGTATTCCTCCATTAAACCCTCTTTTATGCTTGTTATGTCTTCTTTGGAGCCTTTTATGATTTAAAACTTGAGATATGGACTTTCCTTTGGATGGAAACCTTAGATCTGGACGTTATTGAACTCCAGGAGCTCATTATAGCCACCTTTATGCAATCTTGGCCTTGTTCCAAACCCTAAGTGCTTAGTATTTGTTGATTTTGGGCATTTTAGCCTCATACTCGTGTGCATGCACGTAAAGTTGGAAACTTTACGTGTAAAACCAGTCCTAGAAGCTCAGGTCTATGATCTGGAAGCACTGAAGTCGATTAGAGTCGACTGTATAGTAATAGCATGCTTGGGACTCGACGAGTTGTTCTTCAACTCGGCGAGTTGTTTTTCAGACTCGACGAGTTGTTCATACGACTCGGCGAGTCGCAGACTGGACGTGTTCATATGTTGAAGGAGAACTCGACGAGTTGTTCATACAACTCGGCGAGTCGGATGAAGTTAGACTCGATGATAGCATCGAAGAAGAACTCGTCGAGTCTTTTCCAAACTCGACGAGTAGAAGCGGGTAGAGGACTAGAATGGATGATAGGGACTCGGCGAGTTGATGGCCCAACTCGGCGAGTCCGGTCAACTGGAAGTTGACTTTGACCAGGAAGTTGACTTGACCAGGGGTAAATAGTCATTTTACCCTGAGATTAGTTATCAGTATTTGATTTAGTGTTTATGGGATTTGTAGTCGGGGAGTTCCGAAGCAGCAGTCAGGCAGTTTCAGATTTAGCATCTCGGCAGACAGCGTTATGAGGTGAGTTTCCTTCTAGTAGGAACGGGTCTACGGCCATAATGCCGACCCGTCTAGTTAGCAGTAGTTCCGGACTTCGGTCCGAGGCAGTAGTTCAGTATGCTTGATGTCTTTGTGATTGAAGTCTGTCTTTGTGTTATGTGTTCTGGGCTTGGGACTGATGCAGTATGCAGTATATGTGTTTATGCTAGTAGTTATGATTATGCTATGCTATGTTCAGTCAGACTCCGGACTTCGGTCTGATGCAGAGGGCAAGGCCCTGGTTAGTTCCGGACTTCGGTCCGATGCAGTTTCCGGACTTCGGTCCAATGCAGAGGGCAAGGCCCTAGTTAGTTCCGGACTACGGTTCGATGCAGTTTCCGGACTTCGGTCCGATGCAGAGGGCAAGGCCCTAGTTAGTTTCGGACTCCGGTCCGATGCAGTTTCCGGACTTCGGTCCGATGCAGTGGGCAAGGCCCAATATGTGTTTATATGATGTTGTGTGGTATGTGGTAGTTTGGGGAGCTCACTAAGCTTCGTGCTTACAGTTTCAGTTTTGGTTTTCAGGTACTTCCGCTAGCAAAGGGAAGAGCTCGGGTTGATGGCATCGCACCCACCACAGCTTCAGTTTTATCTTGGGGGTTTTATTCAGATATCTTGTTATGATTGATACAATTTTGTTTTGACACAGTTACTATGACTTTTGAGTACTCATTCCATGGTTCTTATTATATATGACATTGGATGATGTGATTTTTAGTAATATTAAAACAAAAATTTTTGGTTCGTATTTTTGGGTTGTTACAAGATGGTATCAGAGCCTTGGTTTGAGGGATTCAGGCATACTTTCGAGTGTGTCTGAACTCAAACTAAGGAAATGGTGAAAGATTTTTAAAAGAGAAACGTTTTCGAAAAGAAATTTTGAAAAGAACTTAGAAAGAAAAAGAGTCTTCTTAAAAAGGGGTGTGGTGCCTGCGATCAGCCGAGCTCAAGTAAGTACTCCCAAATTACCCATACAAGCTTATGTTATGATTATCAGTTTCAGTTTCATTAGAACAACATGCTAGAATAAGACTAAGGATCTAGGAGGATGCCTTATGTGCCTGTTATATGTGTTTCAGCTTTATAAGAATTGCATGCTAGTATTGAGTAGACAGCAGTAGGATAGCCTGTTTAGGTTATGCCTTATAGTGTGAGCTTAGCATTGTATGCTAGTACAGTTTCTAGTTATGATGATGGAAATTTTTGAGTAGTTCTCGGATTCGAATGCTGCTTGCTTTGTGCTCTGTGGGACTCTGAGTGATGGGAGTTAGCCATTAGGTGAATACGTCACATCACATGGGATCAGAGTTGAATAATCTCAGAGTGTTGGATTTGGCCTTATTGCGCAGCTCTTGTTTGAGTACAACCGTTGTAGGGACGAGTCTTTTACTCGAAGGATTATCTGAGCCTCGTCATATGTGATGGTATTCAGGTGATGATTAATTGGCATTATAAGGAGGCCTTCAGCAGCTGAGGACTGGATTTGATTGAGTCAGGGATTTCCCTAGGGCAAGCCTAGGATGAGAGTAGCAGAGATCAGTAGCAGTAGTAGTGACTTGGTGGAGTTGAGGCAATTCTTGAGGAAAGTACGGATAGATGTGGAAGGTAGTAGGGGCCCATACTACTGAAAGCAGAGGATCTGTACTTGAATCAAGGAAGGCCAAGGGAAACCAGGAAACTTGTAGTAATAGTGATCCCTCGAGATATATTAGTATTTCTGACATTGTCGTTATGTGTTTCAGAATGGTGGTTTTACGCCCTAGACCAGCAGTCGGCAGTTCAGGTGTCGGTGAGGGATCAGGACCAGGCTCGGGAGCCGAGCATTTGGATGATCAGACCAGGGATTTTCTCTCTTCAGAGATTACTCGCATCATACTCGAGCAGACTCATGTGATCTTTGGTTCGATCAAGGAGGGTATTTTGGAGCTGATGGATGAGAGGTTGAGCACCTTTCGTGCTGAGGTGGCGACCATGATGGGGTCGCGCACGCTCACTTTCAGGGAGTTCAGAGCATGTGGAGCTCCTGACTATCATGGGGCGCGGGACCCCATAGCGAGTACCAGGTGGTTGGCGGATGTCGCCAATGCTTTCCGCACCAGCAAATGTCCCGAGGGGGACAAGGTCAGACTAGCATCATGTCTTCTAAAGGACAGGGCACGAGATTGGTGGGAGGAGATCGGGCATGTCATCGGGGATGACACAACACTTGATGCGATGACTTGGGCTGATTTTTCTACCAGGTTCAGAGCCGAGTTTGCCCCGGTTATCGAGGTACAGCAGTTATCCAGGGAGTTTCAGGATCTCACCCAGACTACAGAGACAATGGCGGAGATTACCGCCAAGTTCAGGGAGAGGCCTCTTCTCGTTCCTCAGTATGAAGCTGACGAGGAAATGAAGAATGCCTGTTATCATGAGATGTTGCGGAGTGATATCCGCCAGTTTGTGAGCCAGTCCAACTGTAAAACGCTGGATGACATGATTGCCAGGGCTCGTGAGAGAGAGATTGATTTAGAGATGGAGAAGAAGAGGAAGCCAGAGGCGGCATCTGGAACAGGGAGTTTGGGCAAAAAGCCCAAGGTATCAGATCACAGATCTAGAGGACAGCAGGGCCACAGTCGGTGTGGCAAGTGTGGGAGATTGCACGATGGGGCGTGCAAGGCAGGGAGTCCCGGTTGCTACAAGTGTGGCCGGACCGGGCATATGAGCAGATATTGTACAGCTACTCCCACCGTTACCTCAACATCTGATCTAATTTGCTTCCATTGCAATCAGAGGGGACATAAAAAGTCCCAGTGTCCGAGTTTAGTAGCAGCAGGGAAGGTGGTGGCACCTGCCCCTGCAACATTGAGGATTACAGACGGCCGGCAGGGCCGAAGTGAGGCGCCAGTGGCGAAGAGTAGAGCTTTTCAGATGACAGCAGAGGAGGCGCGAGCGACTCCTGATGTGGTGACGGGTATGTATCTTCCCTTCATCTCTTTATTAATTTTGATTGTTTCTTATGGTTATATGTTTTTATATAGGGTCGTTCTTAGTGAACGACATATCAGCTACAGTATTGTTTGATTTGGGGGCTACCCGATCATTTGTTTCACTTGCGCTTAGCAAGAGGTTTAGCAGAGCTCCCGGGGAACTGGATTGTCCACTTGAGGTTGAGATAACTGATGATAGGACCGTCAGGGTCGCGAGAGTACATAAGGGGTGTTCGCTTCGGTTGTTCGATGAGCAGTTTTCGGTAGACCTGGTCCCTATTCCCCTGCAAGGGAACAAGGTTATAGTGGGTATGGATTGGCTGAGCCCCAATGGGGCAGTGATTGATTGCGAGTTGCAGTTAGTGAGGGTTCGCACTCCTAGTGGGGGAGAGTTAGTGATTCAGGGTGAAAAGCCGCAGCGCGGACCGATTCTTTGTTCAGCAGCGAGAGCGAGGCGCTACTTCCAGCGGGGTTGCGCAGGGTACGTCGCCTATGTTTTAGATGCCCGGGAGAAGGGCAAGGCGACTGTTGACGATGTACCGGTGGTACGTGAGTACCCGGAAGTATTTCCAGAGGATCTGCCTGGGATACCTCCCGAGAGACAGGTTGAGTTTCGGATTGACCTGGTTCCGGGTGCGGCTCCGATAGCCAAGGCACCGTATCGGCTGGCTCCTCCGGAGATGCAGGAGTTGTCTACACAGCTGCAGGAGCTGCTAGACAAGGGTTTCATCAGACCGAGTAGTTCACCATGGGGAGCCCCGATCCTGTTCGTAAGGAAGAAGGATGGGTCGCACCATATGTGTATAGATTACCGGGAGCTGAACAAGGTAACGGTGAAGAACCGTTACCCACTCCCGATGATAGATGACTTGTTTGATCAGCTTCAGGGAGCATCTTGGTTCTCCAAGATTGATTTGCGCTCCGGTATCATCAGATGCGGGTCAGAGGTGAAGATGTGCAGAAGACCGCTTTTAGGACCCGCTATGGTCATTATGAGTTTGTGGTGATGCCGTTTGGGCTCACCAACGCTCCAACCGCGTTCATGGATCTCATGAACCACGTATGCAGGCCGATGTTGGATCGGTCTGTGATAGTGTTCATCGACGACATCTTGGTTTATTCCAAGACTCAGGAGCAGCATGAGGAGCACCTGAGGGAGGTGCTAGAGACTTTGAGGAGGGAGAGACTTTTCGCAAAGTTCTCCAAGTGCGAGTTCTGGTTGCGCGAGGTGCAGTTCCTTGGACACCTCGTCAACCAGAAGGGGATATTGGTGGATCCGACCAAGATAGAGGTCGTGATGCAGTGGGAGGTCCCGAGGTCTCCATCTGAGATTCGGAGCTTCCTAGGTTTGGCAGGGTACTACAGGAGATTCATCCAGGACTTCTCCAAGATAGCAGTTCCACTCACCCGACTGACTAGGAAGTGGGTGGTGTTTTGCTGGGGGCCTGAGCAGCAGGCAGCATTTGAGACCCTCAGACAGCGTCTGTGTGAGGCGCCGATTCTTACCCTGCTAGAGGGAGTGGATAACTTTGTAGTCTATTGTGATGCTTCGATCACAGGGATGGGAGCAGTGTTGATGCAGCGAGGGCATGTGATAGCTTATGCCTCTAGACAGTTGAAGCCTCACGAGGCTAACTATCCGACATACGATTTAGAGCTGGGGCAGTGGTGTTTGCCCTCAAGATTTGGAGACATTACCTCTATGGGGTCCGTTGTACCATTTACACGGATCACAAGAGTCTGAGGTACCTCATGGACCAACCGAATCTAAACATGAGGCAGCGTCGATGGTTAGATGTGGTAAAGGACTATGATTGTGAGATCCTTTATCATCCGGGTAAGGTCAACGTAGTGGCCGACGCCTTGAGCCGCAAGGCGGTAGCAGCCCCGATCAGGGATGTATGTCTGAGGATGACAGTGATTACTCCGTTATTGGAGCAGATTAGAGAGGCTCAGGTCGAGGGCCTGAAGGAGGAGAGGCAAAAGTGTGAGAGGATTGTGGGCCGAGTAGCTTCTTTCGATTATGACAATCGAGGATTGTTGACCCTTCATGGGAGAGTCTGGGTGCCATATTGGGGAGGAGTACGGAAGGTGTTGATAGATGAGGCCCACAAGTCCCGGTTCTCCATCCATCCAGGGGCGACGAAGATGTATAGAGATCTTCGACCCGATTATTGTTGGCCCTGCATGAAGCGGGACGTAGCCTGGTACGTAGAGAGATGCCTGACCTGCAGGAAGGTCAAGGCAGAACATCAGAGACCCCACGGCAAGATGCAGCCGTTAGACATACCGGTGTGGAAATAGGAGGATATCACTATGGATTTCATCACTAAGCTTCCCAGGACCGCATGTGGAGTTGACTCGATTTGGGTCATAGTGGATCGGCTGACCAAGAGCGCACATTTCATACCGATTCAGGAGAGCATATCGGCCGAGAAGCTAGCCGATATTTATGTGCGCGAGGTAGTGGCACGACATGGGGTGCCTGTATCAGTAGTATCAGACCGAGACGTCCATTTTACTTCCAGGTTTTGGAAGCAGTTTCATGACGAGATGGGGACTCGTCTTCATTTTAGCACCGCTTTCCACCCCCAGACGGACGGGCAGAGCGAGAGGACGATTCAGACTCTCGAGGACATGCTACGGGCATGTGTTCTAGATTTTGGTGGCAGTTGGGATACGTATCTTCCATTAGCGGAATTTTCGTATAACAACAGTTACCACGCTAGTATTGACCGCCCTCCTTTCGAGATGCTCTACGGGAGAAAGTGTAGGACCCCGATTTGTTGGGGCGATGTCGGTCATCGAGTCATCGAGAGTACCGAGGTGGTGCTCAAGACCACAGAGTTGATCCAGTAGGTCCGTGGCAGATTGCAGATTGCGCAGAGTCGGCAGAAGAGTTACGCCGACAGGAGGCGTTCAGACTTGGAGTTTCAGGTGGGCGATATGGTCCTCCTGAAGGTATCACCCTGGAAGGGTGTTATCAGGTTCCGGAAGAGGGGCAAGCTGGGCCCCAGGTTTATTGGTCCTTTTAGGGTTTTGGCCCGGGTGGGACGGGTTGCTTATCGGTTGGACCTTCCAGCAGAGCTTAGCCAGATCCACAACACTTTCCATGTTTCTCAGTTGAGGAAGTGTTTGGTGGACGAGTCAGCAGTTGTACCCTTGGAGGATATTCAGGTTGATAGCAGCCTGAATTATATCGAGAGACCAGTTGCGATCTTGGATCGGAAGACGAAGACCTTGAGGAACAAGGTGGTTCAGTTAGTGAAGGTGCGGTGGCAGCACCGAAAGGGTTCAGATTGGACGTGGGAGATCGAGGGGGAGATGAGGGAGCATTATCCTCAGTTATTTTCGGATTCAGCGGCAGCAGACTTCGAGGACGAAGTCTAAGATAAGCGGGGGAGAGTTGTAACGCTCCATTTCTGGTATGTAAATTTAATTAAAGTATCTCCATTTCTTAAGGGGTACTTGACGAGTCTGTAGCCCGACTCGTCGAGTAGAAGCGGGATGAGCTCGCGATTTAAGTTGGCTACTCGGCGAGTCCATATGTTGGGACTCGGCGAGTCTGCTTGTCTGAATGAAGCCCTAATTTCTAGGGTTTGTACCCTATTTAAACGTCATTATAGCCTCCCACCCCAGCCTCCATAACCTTTAGATCATTTCCCCTGTAAACCCTAGCCCCCATTGTTGAGTTTGCGTGTGTTTGTGCTAGTTTGGAAGCTTTGGAAGAGAAGGAAGGAAAGAAGGTCCATAGAAGAGAAAGGAGATCCAGGAGTTAGCTTCCATCTGTTTCTCATTCAGGTAATGAAGTTATTACCTTGTGTATTCCTCCATTAATCCCTCTTTTATGCTTGTTATGTCTTCTTTGGAGCCTTTTATGATTTAAAACTTGAGATATGGACTCTCCTTTGGTTGGAAACCTTAGATTTGGACGTTATTGAACTCCAGGAGCTTATTATAGCCACCTTTATGCAATCTTGGCCTTGTTCCAAACCCTAAGTGCTTAGTATTTGTTGATTTTGGGCATTTTAGCCTCATACTCTTGTGCATGCACGTAAAGTTGGAAACTTTACGTGTAAAACCAGTCCTAGAAGCTCAGGTTTATGATCTGGAAGCACTGAAGTCGATTAGAGTCGACTGTATAGTAATAGCATGCTTGGGACTCGACGAGTTGTTCTTCAACTCGACGAGTTGTTCTTCAGACTCGACGAGATGTTCATACGACTCGGCGAGTCGCAGACTGGACGTGTTCATATGTTTAAGGAGAACTCGACGAGTTGTTCATACAACTCGACGAGTCGGATGAAGTTAGACTTGATGATAGCATCGAAGAAGAACTCGTCGAGTCTTTGCCAAACTCGACGAGTAGAAGCGGTAGAGGACTAGAATGGATGATAGGGACTCGGCGAGTTGACGGCCCAACTCGGCGCGTCCGGTCAACTGGAAGTTGACTTTGACCATGAAGTTGACTTGACCAGGGGTAAATAGTCATTTTACCCTGAGATTAGTTATCAGTATTTGATTTAGTGTTTATGAGATTTGTAGCCGGGGAGTTCCGGAGCAGCAGTCAGGCAGTTTCAGATTTAGCATCTCGGCAGCCAGCGTTACGAGGTGAGTTTCCTTCTAGTAGGAACGGGTCTACGGCCACAATGCCGACCCGTCTAGTTAGCAGTAGTTCCGGACTTCGGTCCGAGGCAGTAGTTCAGTATGCTTGATGTCTTTGTGATTCAAGCCTGTCTTTGTGTTATGTGTTCCGGGCTTGGGTCTGATGCAGTATGCAGTATATGTGTTTATGTTAGTAGTTATGATTATGCTATGCTATGTTCAGTCAGACTCCGGACTTCGGTCCGATGCAGAGGGCAAGGCCCTGGTTAGTTCCGGACTTCGATCCGATGCAGAGGGCAAGGCCCTAGTTAGTTCCGGACTTCGGTCCGATGCAGTTTCCGGACTTCGGTCTGATGCAGAGGGCAAGGCCCTAGTTAGTTCCGGACTCCTGTCCGATGCAGTTTCCGGACTTCGGTCTGATGCAGTGGGCAAGGCCTAATATGTGTTTATATGATGTTGTGTGGTATGTGGTAGTTTGGGGGAGCTCACTAAGCTTCGTGCTTACAGTTTCAGTTTTGGTTTTCAGGTACTTCCGCTAGCAAAGGGAAGAGCTCGGGTTGATGGCATCGCACCCACCACAGCTTCAGTTTTATCCTGGGGGTTTTATTCAGATATCTTGTTATGATTGATACAGTTACTATGACTTTTGAGTACTCATTCCATGGTTCTTATTATATATGACATTGGATGATGTGATTTTTAGTAATATTAAAACAAAAATTTTTGGGTCGTATTTTTGGGTTGTTACAGAAGTGTTATTGATGTATATCAAGTATTGAAATTGTTATGTCTCGTTGATTGTATATCTTTGAATCAAATCATCGATTGATATGGAAAGTCTCGTTGATTGTATATCTTTGAATCAAATTTTTATGTCTCGTTGATTGTATATCTTTGAATCAAATCTCGTTGATTGTATATCTTTGTTGTTCCTTGTTCCTCAGCAATAAATGTCCTAAAGGCAACCACGAGGGGGATGGAGTACACCGGTGAACACATTGTTCACAAACACCTACAAGTTGCGAGCCTGCTAGCGTTCCACTGGACTGTCTAGAAGAGTCCGTGGTTGTCATCCATACTCCGCTAGATGACAGAATCAACAACAACAACATCGAGGTCTCTCATCATTTTATCACACATCGTCTATTACATCTACCCATGTTTTACCCCAACATTTTGTAGATATAAAATACATATACAGTTTAAATCATTTAAAACATGTATAAAAATCTTTCATCAGCATAGACAACAAGTATTCAGACAATATGCACACATAGCACGTAATTTATATTAAATACTTCATATCTATGTGTAAGATGAAAGTGACTATGCAGTCACCTGAAAAGGTGGTGACTCTGCACTCGGACAACGCTTCGTTACTCTTAAAACAATTTTCCTCGACAAAACAGCGGGTTTGTATTAAAAACCGGGCTTCGCTGGAGCAGCGTTTCCGAGCCGAAAGCTTTTCTTCTCGGAGCCGTCGGGCGCTCCAGGGCTTCCTTCTCGTGCTAGGGAGGTTCCCTATACTTGGGAGGGGTTTAGGGAGGCTAGAGAGAAGTTAGAGAGAGAAAGAAAGGCTTATGGTGTGAAGAAAATATGAAGAGTTCACCCTTTATTTATAGGGATTTTATAGTAAAGTAGCCCCTAAGTTTCGTCCGTATCTTCCGCGTATGAGCTCCGTTTTCTACGTTCTTTATATCCACGCGTTGGTATTTACGAGTACTACAACTTTCATTTAGACCCCGTCGGCTAATTCTCCTTCTATCTCAGATTTACAAAAACTGTATCGTATTTATCGCGCACGAAGAGTAGCGACTAAGCTTCGTCCATATCTTTCGCATACGAGATCCGTTTCCGACGTTATTTATATCCACGCGTTGTTATTTACGAGTACTACAACTTTCATTTAGACCCCGTTGGCTAATTCTCATTCTATCTCGGATTTACAAAACTGTATCGAATTCGTCGCGCTCGAAAAGTATAGACTAAGCTTCGTCCATAACTTTCGCATACAAGCTCCGTTTTTGACGTTATTTATATCCACGCGTTGGTAGAAATAAAATCTACAACTTTCCTTTTTACTCCGTCGGCTAATTCTCGACTGATCTTAAATTTAACAGTAGGAGGTGATTACACTGTTAAATGTCTGCGTAAAATTCATAACTTTTACATACGGACTCCGTTTTCGTCTGTCTTTTTGTCGTTGAGTTCCTATTAATGAGATCTTCAACTCTCATTTAGGTCGCGTAAGCCAAAAACCACTCGAACTAAAATTCGAGTTTCAGGCCGTGCACTGCTATGTCAAATCTTAGAAAAATCATAACTTCCTCATACGAAGTCAGATTTGGGCGTTCTTTATATCCCCGGAATCCTTGTTTCGACCACCACCACTTTATGTAAAGATATCGGGTTTATCTCACACTTTAATTTTTGACACTTATTTTTATTCTTTATTAATTATACATTTATAATTAAGTATAAAGCACATAAATTCACTTAATTCACATAATACTCAAATAATTCATTTTTATTACTTCAAAAAGAGTTACAATAGTTGACCTAGACTATTACGTCATCTATTAATGCTTAGCCCCGAAACCCGGGCGTTACATTATTAGAAATATAAATATATATATTTTTATGTTTTGTTAATAAGTATAAATATATATATTTTTAAAAATATTAATATGTTTTTAGAAGTATAAATATGTATTTTATGTATTTAGAGGTATATCAATCAAAAGCATGTTTGTATAAAAAAATTATACTTCTTAAAAATAGAACAAATATGTATGTATACTCTAAAAACATAAAAACACGGATTTATACTTCTAAAAATCTAATTACACTTCTAAAAAAATATACAAACAGTCATTTATGATTATGAAAAAAATATCTATACTTCTAAAAACATAAAAATATGTATTTATATTTTTAAAAAAATTACATATTTATCATTCGAAAAATATATATCTATATTTCTAAAAACATAAAAAAATATGTATTTATACTTCTAAAAACATATTAATATTTCTAAAAATATTTGTATACTTCAAGAAAACATTAAAAAAATGTGTAAATTCTTCTAAATACAAAATTCACATATATACTTCTAAAAAATATATTTATGCTTCTAAATACAATGTTTAATTAAATATTATTTCATGTATACATACGTTTTTTCTGCATTAATAAATATAACATTAAAAAAACATAGTTAGGATAAAAAATAAAAGATTTGTTGAATTTTATTTTATGATAACCTGAAAAGTTATGATAGCAGTTGATGAGACAAAAATAAAGAAAAAACACACCAAAAAGTGATTTAGTATAAAACCATATTTTTTTTGAAAAGTTTAAAAGTTATTCCGTCGATACTCCATTATCTAATGATATTTATGTTTGAAAAAATTACATAAATTATCTATACATAAAAATATGTTTTATTTAATGTTTCCGGTGTTCGATAAAATTACAGAAATTATATAACGATCAAAATTAGTTTTTGTTAAATAACGAAATTACAAAAATAATCTTGTTCAGTAATATTTGGGTATAAGAGAGAAATTAAAGAAATAATTCTTATATTATATTCATCTAAAAGAGTGGTAAGAGAATATGTATGAAAAAATAAAATATATATATATATATATATATATATATATATATATATATATATATATAATTTTTCTTATAAAAATTATGACTAGCAAACCCCCCTATTAATCCTAATATGTTTTGTAATTAACTTAAATTAATAACCCTACACTCCTCGAGCATCATTAACCCTAAAGTTATCTATTTATGTAAATAAAAAAAAAAAAAAAAAGTAAAAAACGAAACACACCTACGATGTTGCTACTGTGCGTGCTTGGGATGAATTAAAGCCGTGGATGCTTCTGGTAGACGAGAAAACACTCATAATTGAGAATCGGGGAAGATAGACTCACACAGTGGGGCTTCTATCAGCGAGATAGATTATTGCGTTTCGTGGCGGAGAGAGAGTCATAAACCCTAGCATACGAAACCCTAATTTTGGTGTCATTACTTCTACAGATCATCGGGATAGCTATTGGGTTAGGGTTTCGCCAGCAATCTCAAGATGGTTAGTCATTGTTCAAAAACATCATCTTTCATGCATAGCTTACAACGCTGCACTTCTGTTGTTGGTTGCCTCTTTTCTCTTCATTTCTCAATAAAAAATTCTTCTGATTATTTCGATGTCGTAAATTAGTTCCTCGGGGTCGTAGATCACCGACACTTTGATCGTAATTGAAGTTTCTGGATATGGGTTTAGCTCAGTTAGTTCTTCGTATTCCTTCCCGTAATCAGAGTGATTTTGAATCTAATATACCATTGGTATTGAATATCTTATTATTGGTTTTAAATCTTTATTAATACCCCTTTTACTGGACATTAATGTGGTCATCAATCCTTTGCTACTGATTCTAAAGTTAAAGCGATTGATATCTTATTCACTTGAAATCATCTTACATATATTCCTAATCTCTAGTAGCATCATAATCAATGTGTAAAAGCACTTAAAATCAGTCCGAGTCTCCATCCTTTTACAGTTTTGATCTTTCATAATCCAATACCTAGCTCTTAATACATATACTTAGTTCCACACAACAAACGCCCCTTTTCTATAGGTGGACATCCAAACTAGTTATTTGCAATTTTGCATGTTCAACTATATATTTATATCAAAAGTTACCTTGTTTATCGATCTTGTTGTTAACTGTGTTTTCATTATTACCAAAAGAACAAATTGGGCAGAGGACATCGCGACAAGGTTCAACAGTTCATGACAATTACTGGGGCAAGGTGACACACTTGTGTTAATTGGTTAACTTTTTATATTCATATTGTCATCAGTTCTACAAAGTCAGCATTTTTTAACATGTTATATGGAAACTTTTTATATTGATTATTATATATTGCTTGTTTCCTTTCCATGTTTCTAAATGCAGTGAAAAAGTTGCTCTTCAATCCTTGAAGGCCAGTGATTGGCATCTTGATGGAGCATTTGATGTATTCTACAGTCAGCCTCACCCCAAATCGTTCACAGATACAAAACACTTAGAGGAAATGTACAATAGATACAAAGGCAAGTTAACTGTTAACCGTTTTAATTGTCGTTTTTCTTTTCTTTATAATATACTTCATTATTTTTTTTTTAAAATTTGTTCTCTTATGTTGCTTTATAGATCCTTATGCTGATATGATTATGGCTGATGGTATTAGCACCCTCTGCAATGATCTTCAGGTAACTCATGTTTGCTTAAATAGGTTGAAATTGTTTAATTGATGATGGATTCTTTACAATATTAAACTGATAGCTTGTTATCTTTCTGACAGGTGGATCCTCAAGATATTGTTATGGTATGTGAAAATTTATATTTAAAGCATAAGTTTATTAATTTACAAGCACCAACTTACTATAAGTGTGGACCCGATAAATAAATAAAGGCGCATTAATGCATCATCACTATGCATATATATAAAGATATTTTTTCATTTTGTAAAGAAAGACCTTTAAAGAAAAGTTTATTAAAATATTATTAAACAAAGTCATTTTTGTGATGCTACTTCAGTTGGTTGTTTCGTGGCACATGAAGGCTGCTACCATGTGTGAATTCACAAAGCAAGAATTTGTTGGTGGATTGCAATCCCTTGGGTACTTATACACTTTGATTTACACTGTCTTTTTCTACATTGAAATTCATATATTATTAATTTAAATGAATATTAATTTATACACATTCTCATTACAGGATAGATTCACTTGAGAAGTTCCGTGAACGGATACCATTTATGCGTTCCGAGCTCAAAGATGATCGTATGTATCATAAAATTCATGAAATTTGTTTTTTTTTTTTGGAATGAAAGGGTAAAATGGTCATTTGTTCTCATGCAAACGGTTTATTCAGTCTATAACAGAAACATAACTCATGTATAAAAACACTCTTTTCAGACAGACATCAGTACATCACTACCTATACAACACTTAATGAGAAGAAAAAAAACAGCCCCTAAGATTACTGGAAATGTTGCATATTATGCTTATTTTCTTGATCTAATATTTTATGTATTGTTAAATCAGACAAATTCAAGGAGATTTATATTTTTGCATTCGGATGGGCAAAGGAGAAGGTATATGAATATCCATAAACACACACATTTACATAGATATATTATATGTATGTGTATTTAATTATTGTATGTGTATGCACATATAAATGTATTGTATAGTTGAGTTGACTATTTTTATTTGATTATTTCAGGGTCAAAAGTCTCTGGCATTGGATACAGCAATAGGAATGTGGCAATTGTTGTTTGAAGAAAAGGAGTGGCCATTGGTTGATCATTGGTGCCAATTTTTACAGGTAATAAAAAAAAAGATTATTTATCTCTTGATATAAATTAAAATATTAAATTATTATAAAAATAAATGCATTTTTGTTTTTTTACTTTTCAGGCACGCCATAATAAAGCTATTTCTCGTGACACATGGTCTCAACTACTGGAATTTGCAAGAGTAAGATCTATCTATATTCTATAGCCATTTAACTTATTTTATGTAGTGATTAAAAAAAAAAAGAATCAATTTTATGTATTAATTTGTTTTTTGTGCAGAGTGTGGACCCCACACTGGCGAATTATGATGCTGAAGGTGCTTGGCCATATCTAATTGATGAATTTGTAGAGTATTTGATAGAGAATGGGATAATTGAAAAGGGTCGAGTCCTGTGATTGTGAAGTAAGTCTCATGTTTTTGTCATTTATTTATGATTTATGATGTTATGAATTAAGAAAGGAAAACATATTGGCGTATGTATAAAACAGAAAGAAAATAGGGTGGTTTATTGACATTCATGATTGAACCTTGTGTTATATTAAATTATATGTTAACAGCATATAAATCACCTTAATTTATTTGGATTTTGGATTGTTTCTTGCAGTTTCTTATTTTCTCTTTCTTGCACTTTATATGTTTCACTGTTTATCCTCTCCCCACAACCGTTAACAATACTCTTATACTATGAACATGAGGGCATTTCAGTCTTTTCTCCCATGTGTGAGAGATGATGATGTTTCTATTTATAATGCTATGAATGTGATTTCAAGTTTCTCAAAGATGGAATCCGACAATATTTCACCTGATGAAATCACTTTTTTTTTTTTGGGAATCTCGACTGTGTGTAGCCATTGTAGGTTGACTCAACAAGGTCGTGAGTATTTTGATATAATGAGAATAAAATACTAGATTAAGCCACAACTAGAACATTATGGGGGTGTTTAGATTTCAGTTTCAGAACAAAAAACATAGTTTATTAGGTAGAAAAACAGAATTTTAATAAAAATGTTTGGAAACTTATGTGCTGCCAAAAAAACTTTAAGTTGATAAACATTTTTTAGAATGTTCGCCTAAAACTAATTATATACAGTGTTGCAGAAATCGGCCTTGGCGGCCGATTAATCGATTGGCGGCCTTAAACCGATTACGATTAGGGTGTTTGGCGGAAATTGGTCAAAGTCGGGTTTGGCGGTCTCGGCGGTCATATGCGGGAATTTTTTAAAAATTCAAAAAAATTTAATTTTCAAATATTACACCAAAATATTAAATTTTCAAAATTTTAAGCTTTCAAATTTTAAAATATTAAACTAAAGTTTTCAAAATTTAAAATTTTCAAATACTTAGTTTTTTAGGGAATATTAATTTTTTAAATAATTTTATTAACAACTAAGGATCCCCGATTTATCCCCGCCTAGTTCGATTAATCGCTTATCGCTGGTCGACCGCCGAACGATTTTTACAACCTTGATTATATATGTAAAATGATAAAAAAGAAAAGACATACTTGTATATTTTGGCTAAAATTGCTTGCAATAATATTTTGAACATACACTTTACATAAATAACATCAATTTATTTTCTTACATATACATGTTCCTCCAAAGCAATGAATCAACTGACATTGTTTTCTTTAATAAACTTTACATCTCGTGTGCATATACATGTACTCACTTACATTTTTTGTATATATATGACTATTAAATTTGTTTAAACACTTGTTCATAAAATACTATTATGATATACACTTAATTGGTCATAATGGTATTTTGTGAACGAGATCATCCATTATAGGCATTAAGTATAACATCACGCTAATTAATAACCATTAAGCATCAAGAACAATCAAGCTCCATTCTTTAGCAACTAAAAGAATTCACAAATTAAAACGTTGCCCATATGAAAACAGTAACATTATGTCAAAACATGTTTTAAATGAAAGCATCATCAATTTAAGGGATCGACATGACACCAATAAATCTAGTTGTTAAATGGATGCAGAAGTAGCAAGAAGCTACTAGGATCAAAATTTTATTGAACAAAGTTGAGATCAATGACAACTAATGAATAAAGAGTTATTTGTAGGTGACATGTTAAGGATCTTGTCTGCAATAAAAATATTAATCACTAAAACATATAGAATCTAAAAATGACATGTCACCAGCAAAGAACTCATGACTCACACCATCTACCCAGTGACCCAGTGACGGATCCAAAACGAAAATTAATCGGGGTCCATTACACATAAAAAATGTATAAGTGGAAAATTATGAAAATGTAAAGTATTTTTGGGTTTTTTTAGCAAAAAAAATGTCAATGAGAGATATTTTATGTATAAGTGGGTGCCCAGGAAAGGGGTCTTAGTAAAAAATGGAGTTTTTTTGTATATACTAAAATAAAGTGGACACACTTTCAAGTGGGGTCCATACACCCCACTTAAATGACTTGTCTCTGGCTCTCCGCCACTGCCTCTACTTCAACAGTGTTGCAACCAGACTCTATGGCTACACCCTTATCAACCAATATCTTCCACACCGAACCAACCTCATCCCACTTACAAGTCAGTGCATAAACTCTTGATAAAATCATATAAACATCACTAAACTAACCCCTTTCTTCACACCCAATAATTTTTCTTGCAATTTCTCCACCTACTTTAGTTCCCACACTTTTCTTGGAAAAAGCATCAAGAATACTCCTCCAAATCACCAGATTAGGTTTAATTAGCATGTTGAAAAAGACATCTAGTGCCTCACTAATGCGTAATGAGCCTAGATCTAGCCAGGAGGTGAACCAAACACCCGTAATGCTCTAAAAATGGTTCAGTTCATTAACTTGTTGTCATAAGGATGGAGAGAGTCATTCTCTCCAAACTCACTCAACCCACAACTTTTCTCTCTCTCGCCACATCCCACCGGCCAAACCGCTTGTGACTCCGTCTTCCCTAACAAGAATCAAGTCGTGGCACCAACACTCGATCATGTGGGCACATAGGATGTGTTATTACAGTGTTGTATAAATCTTGATGTTTTCCTTTTGGTAAGCATTTTCAAAACTTGATGCACTACCCAAGTCCCAAGGATCCTTCCTGTAAGTAAGTATACCATTGTGGGAGATGAGGGAGAGGGACCAAAATACCAAATCTATGGCTAAATGAATGCAAGCCACATGAGGCCAGAGGGTTCGTTCTTACGGCTGTTTGGATTAGGGATTATCCAAGCATGTAATTTATAGTATATTTTATTTCCTAATACTAATAACTAGCCAAACGACCACATCTACTAGCCAAATCTTGTTTTGCCAAAACCAAAAAATTACAAACAATGCCAAAATAATAACACCAGGTGGCAAAAGCCAACCATATACTATTATTATATATCTTTTATTTCCTCAAAACTTTGAATCCATTTCATCCCAAATTAACTAAACTGAAACTGCCCAAAACAAAACAAGAACACTCTATAAGAGATGGTGTGTCTACTGTCTAATACAAAAAATCAAGAAAACTCCTTCCTTAATTTAACTACTTGGAAACTGCTGCCACCAACGCCATATGCTCTATCAGGTCCAACACCCGGTTGCTGCACACAAACACAACACATAACTCACTCACATCAATCAATCACTGTTAAGTCAAACACAAAGTACAACATGTTATCATGTCTTGTTTCATGTGTTGTGTAACAAACAAATAATGAGAAAGAGACAGGGATGTATTTTTTTTATGTACCTGTAACCCCACTCATTGTCATACCATGACACCAACTTCACAAATGACGTGCTTAGCCCTATCCCAGCTTTCGCATCAAAAATACTTGACCTACAAAATATATTTTTTTTAAAGTAAAAATGAGAAAGATTGCTAACAATTTCAAATATGAAAATTAAATATTTAAAAAAAAAAATAAAGACCTGGAATCACCAACGAAATCATTGGACACAACGTCTTCATCAGTGTACCCAAGAATTCCTTGCATGGGACCCTCAGAGGCATACCTTCAATTTTCCAATCACCAACAAACATCATTTACAAATAACAGCAATCAACTTACAAGGGTAAAAAAGACATTTCACGTCTCAAAAAAAAAAAAAAAAACACCATACTTTATAGCAGCTTTCACATCTTCATAAGAAGCTTTCTTCTCAAGTCGACAAGTTAAATCCACAACAGAAACATTTGCTGTTGGAACCCTAAAAGCCATTCCGGTAAGCTTTCCATTTAGCTCTGGCAACACCTTCCCCACAGCCTTTTTTTTTTTTTATAAAATATAAAAAGATTTATAAAAAAGAATATAAAAATTTACATTTCATTTTTATATAAAAATAATATATATACCTTGGCAGCACCAGTGGAACTGGGGATGATGTTTTGTGCAGCACCACGTCCTCCACGCCAATCCTTCATTGAAGGTCCATCAACGGTTTTTTGTGTAGCTGAAAACAAATAATATAACAACAATTTAATAAATTTAAATGAAAATTATATATATAAAGAGAATGAAAATGAAGGTTTAAATAAATGTAAAGACCTGTAGTTGCATGTACAGTTGTCATCAAACCTTCAATGATACCAAACTCCTCATGAACCACCTATATATATAAAGGGATTGGCATTATATAAAAAACATTAAGAGCTATTTCTTTTTCAATTAAGCACTTAACCATTCAGCCATTTTATCCGTACATACAGGAAAAGACAAGTACCTTGGCTAAAGGGGCTAAGCAGTTAGTAGTACAGCTGGCATTGGATACAATATCCATGTTTGGTTTGTATGTTGTCTCATTTACCCCTACAACAAACATAGGGGCATCAGCTGATGGAGCTGAAATCACCACCTTCTTGGCACCACCCTGCATATTGAGTCATTCACACCAACAAAATCAGACCAGGGGTATAAACGTCTTTTGTACCTTAAAACCAAGAACATTTAATGGTTTACCTTCTTATGTGCTGAAGCCTTATCAAGTGTTGTGAAAACCCCTGAAGATTCTACAACATAGTCAGCTCCAAAATCACCCCATGGAATTGTGGCTGGATCTCTGAACACAAATTGATTATTAGGATTTTTTTTTTAAAAAAAAAAGATAACTTGACAAGTAACAAAAAGGATAAATAAATATATATACCTTTGGCTGGTTACTTTGATTTGCTTCCCATTGATTTCTAAAGTGGACTCATCAATAACCTTGATGGTTCCTTTGAATAAGCCATGAGTAGAATCATACTTCAACATGTAAGCCTGAAAAGGGGAATCATAAATCATCTCACACAATTGTCTTTTAAATAAACTGATGTAATTTTTACAAAATCATCATATGCTTAAACCCTTACCATGTACTTGGAATCAATAAAAGGGTCGTTGACTGCGACAACCTCAATATCATCTCTAAATGTTGCTATTCTCAAAACTAACCTTCCAATTCGTCCAAAACCTGCAAGATTGATGTTCTTTAAATTCTACCCATGGATAAACATACGCAGAAACATTAAGACCATTATTTTCATTATCTTATCTGATGAAGTATCTGTACAAAAGTAAATCTGGAAACATAGCGTGAAAAACTTAAGAATTTTAAGAAAGCATACCATTGATTCCAACCCTGGTCTTCCCTCCGGTACTGGTCTCTATGGAAAATCAAAGCAGGTAGAATTTGTTAAAGGAAATTTTTTAAAAATAGCTTCAACATAACATCGAACAGATAGAAGGCATGCTATGAACGCTTATACAACTTCTTACTCGAAACAGCAGGAGGTGCCTGAGTGGCAGTGGCTTTGATTGGCTGGATACGGCATGCATGTGGTTTCCTGCGTGATTAATGTGGAAAGGGATTAATTTCATGGAAAAAGAAAGGGAAACAGATGACGAAAAAACCTTAAAACGAAAACAAAACTCAACTGTGAAGACGACGAAGAGTTCCCAGAAACGGCAGCACCAAAAACAGTGGATTGAAATTTTAAAGATGATACCTGCAGAAGGAGAAATGATGATAAAGAAGAAGAAGGGAAAAAGGAAAAATCCCACGAGACAAGAATTTGAAAGGTGGTGAGAAGAAAGTTTAGGAAAGAAATGCAACCTGCGATCTTGTAGGGGTGGAAAGCGATTGATGATTGGAGGCTTGAAGAACTGGAGATGGGGTTGTAGATCTGAGAAGAGATGAGAAAGCCATGAATGTGGGTTGGTAGAAGAAGATCTCTCTGTTGTGTTCTTCAAAGGGGTATGCTTAAAAGGAGAAAAACCCTAGCGAGAGAAATAAAAAAAATGTGGCTTTTGGGTTGAAAGAGCAGCCCTTTTGGGAGTATTTAAATGGTGGAAAGGGCAGGCGGCTGGCGATGGAAGACCTCACTGTTTAAGACGAACACTCCATGTCCAACAAGAAAATGGGTGTTTGCATTTTGCAGTGTTTATTATAAAATATTTGGTAATACAATTAATTTTAACAAAATAAGTCCGACAATTCTAGAATGTGTTTTTGTTGTTATAAATTTTTATAATCAGATAAACGATTTTTGTGACTTGGAAAACATTGGTCATTTAACAAATTAATAAAATGGTTTTGACATAAAAGTTTTTATATGTGTAAAATTTTGTAGGTTTATTTTACAATTTTTGTTTGTTAATGTGTAAAGTTTTTTTTTTTACTTATAATATCAGGTTTTTCAAGTTATTATCAAACCAAATTTATAAAAAAAAGAACCTTAAGTTTACAAATCTTTAATGTTTTTTTATCCTAGGCATGTTTTTTTATATTATACGTATTAATGTAGAAAAACATATTTTATACACGAAACAAAGTTTAATAAAATATCGTATAAATATGCTTTTATAAAATATAAATACGTATTTTTAAGTATAGATACATATTTATATTTTATACTTCTAAAAAGACAAAAATACATATTTATATCTCAATACCTCTAAAAACATAAAAATACAATTTATATTTCTAAAGAAATATTAATACATATTTATACTTCTAAAAAAATTATACTTCTTAAAAATGTAAAAATATATATTTATGCTTCTAAATACATATTTTTATGTTTTTAGAAGTATATTTATATTTCTAGAAACATAAATACATATTTAAACTTCTATGAAATGTGTGTCTATATATATATATATATATATATATATATATATATATATATATATATATATATATATATATATATATAACAAAAAAAAACAAACAAACTTAAGGTAAAAATATAAATGTTTTTTTTTTTTTATGAAAATTCGATTTCATGGTAACCTGGAAACTCATTATTACATGTAACAAGGGAAAAATAAAGAAAAAACTTAGCAAACTTTGGGCATTAATGCATAAGAAATCGTCATAGACTCAAAACGATAAATTTTGACACAGTCAAGGACTTTCATGTAAAAACCCCTTAATAAAAAAAACATTTCTAAATAATGTTGAATTATTTAAAATTGAAATACTAATATATGAGTTATAACCAAATTTGTCAAAATGAAGTATGATATGATTGGGATGGTAAAGATCCAACCAAAATAAAATAGTTATGAGTTTAAAACATGAAACGGCATATTTGTTGTGTTGTTGAAAAATGATAAAATGTTTAAAACACTAGTAAAAAGCTTAGAAGATAATACATAAAGTCGAGATTTAATTACCTAATTTAACTTAATATTGGAATTGGTACGTGGACATCATTTTCATATTCTAAATTCAAATCATTTTTTCCAAAATCTCTTCTATTATCTGCAAAGAAAACAAAACATGACACATAAACAAAAAACTATTTTTGTCAAAAACCGTAAAATCATAAAGTAATAGAATAATGAGTCATGCGATTGATACCTTAGGATGCACATAATTGTTCCGATTGAAGAATAGGTATTGTGGGTACCGAAGTGGGTGAGGCAGTGTTCCTATTTTTTCCCTATATCAAGGTCTTTTTCCCTTCTCTCTCTTCAACTCTCCACCTCCATCAGAATACTCATCCTCATTCTTCCCTCTTTTGCCCAATCACTACGTCCGAGCCTCCCTCCTTGTCAACCTTGATACTTATTTCAGCTTTGACTTCTCTTGTGGCTTTTTCAAAGAAGTCATCATCTCAATCAGTATCGTGTGCTTGAGACCGACTTGAAGACCCATTAAAAAAGTTAATCAACATTTCATGAGAAAATTTATCGTCGTAAAGTCATTCATTATCGGAATTAACATCATCAAAATTCAATTTTAAGTCTAGTTACATCATTACCAAGCTTTTTTTTTTTCCTTAGGTTCCAGTTATCTTCAAGTTATAGTATATCATATACACAAAATCGTTAATTTTTGTAATTGTAATCGATTTTCTCTTATAACCTCTACCTAAACAACATAATAAAGAAATAATTGAGAAATTGGGTAACAATATATTTAAATTATGATTGAAATGGAAGTGTTGTAACTTATAAGTTGTCAACTCAAAAACACTCCAATTCCTTTCACATCCATGATTAGGAACATGTCAACCTCAAAGTCTCATGGCAAAATTATCAACTAAGATATTCCATCCCCTCATGTGAGATCATTTTCTAAGGTTAAATACACTTTAGATTTTACGGTTTTAGTGTTTTAGACACCAAACACCAAAATTAAAAGAACTAATGAGATCGGATCTATATACAATCTTAAGTTCTATCATACTCCAAAACTAATTTTATTAGATTTTTTTTTACCTGTAAGATTATATGATCTTAAGTTCTTAAGTTCTATCTTACTCCAAAACTGATCTTATTAGATTGTTTTTTAGTTGTAAGATCATACAATCATGGTCTCAATCTTAACAAGACTCTTAAAACAATATTTTCTTGCATATTATTACCGATATTAAACCGCACTAAATCAATAAACACTTCAAATAAACAATTTCAAATTCATAATCAACACATAATCATAATTTAATATATTTCTTATTTTTAATAGTTTTTTTAAGTATACAACAAAAGAACACATAATCATAATTTAATATATTTCTTATTTTTAATAGTTTTTTTAAATATACAACAAAAGTATATGGTTTTATCGATTTGACAATATGCTTTTTAAAAGATAACCATCTATAATTCCAACAATCATTATTCTTAGTAATAAGAATATAAATATATAAGTCCTTTATAAAATCCTAAATTTAAGGTTAAAAGGAGGGTTAATATTGCATTTTTCCTTTCATTGTATATTCAGTCTTCTATTCTTGCATTTGGCCCTAGACCCCCAAACAACCAGACAATCAAAATGACAAATCATTTTTACCCAAACACTAAACTTAAAATCGTTCTAATCATTATTTTGTGCAAATTAAGTAAAATAACATCAAAAAGCACACCATGCAAAACGAATCATGTCATATGATGGCAAGTATGAAGTAGATAAATTTCTTTATTTCAAACATCAAGTCATCCGTTCAATTCTACACTAGCTTTTTCACGGGAAAAAAAATGCAAGGAAAGGACATATTTGCCCTTGAAACAAACTCAGGTGGAAACGGCTGCCACCAACGCCATATGCTCTATCAGGTCCAAGACCCGGTTACTGCACACAATCAGATGAACCCTAATCAGTCAAAGTCAAACACAGTACAACATGTTCTATCATGTCATATCCTGTTATGTAACAAACAAATAGTGAAAAAGAGACGGGATGTGTTTTATGTTACCTGTAACCCCATTCGTTGTCATACCATGACACCAACTTCACAAATGACGTGCTTAGCCCTATCCCAGCTTTCGCATCAAAAATACTTGACCTACAAAATATATTTTTTTTAAAGTAAAAATGAGAGATTGCTAACAATTTCAAATATGAAAATTAAATATTTAAAAAAAAAAATAAAGACCTGGAATCACCAACGAAATCATTGGACACAACGTCTTCATCAGTGTACCCAAGAATTCCTTGCATGGGACCCTCAGAGGCATACCTTCAATTTTCCAATCACCAACAAACATCATTTACAAATAACAGCAATCAACTTACAAGGGTAAAAAAGACATTTCACGTCTCAAAAAAAAAAAAAAAAACACCATACTTTATAGCAGCTTTCACATCTTCATAAGAAGCTTTCTTCTCAAGTCGACAAGTTAAATCCACAACAGAAACATTTGCTGTTGGAACCCTAAAAGCCATTCCGGTAAGCTTTCCATTTAGCTCTGGCAACACCTTCCCCACAGCCTTTTTTTTTTTTTTATAAAATATAAAAAGATTTATAAAAAAGAATATAAAAATTTACATTTCATTTTTATATAAAAATAATATATATACCTTGGCAGCACCAGTGGAACTGGGGATGATGTTTTGTGCAGCACCACGTCCTCCACGCCAATCCTTCATTGAAGGTCCATCAACGGTTTTTTGTGTAGCTGAAAACAAAATAATATAACAACAATTTAATAAATTTAAATGAAAATTATATATATATATATATATATATATATATATATATATATATATATATATATAAAGAGAATAAAAATGAGGGTTTAAATAAATGTCAAGACCTGTAGTTGCATGTACAGTTGTCATCAAACCTTCAACAATACCAAACTCCTCATGAACTACCTATATATAAAAATAAAAAAGAGTAGCCTTTTAGCAAAGAATGTTGATTAATAATAAATAATAAATTTGATTTATAAATTGACAAAAAAAAAAAAAAAGACGAATGAGAAGAACTCAAAAGAATAGTAGTCCAGTACCTTAGCCAAAGGAGCCAAGCAGTTAGTGGTGCAGCTTGCATTAGATACAATATCCATATTTGGCTTGTATGTGGACTCATTTACCCCTACAACAAACATAGGGGCATCAGCTGATGGAGCTGAGATCACCACCTTCTTGGCACCACCCTGCATATTGAGTCATTGTCACCAAAAAAATCAAATCAGACCAGGGGTATAAACGCCTTTTAGAAGAGTGAACCAAACCCGATGGTTTACCTTCTTGTGTGCTGAAGCAGTATCAAGTGTTGTAAAAACACCAGAAGATTCTACAACATAGTCAGCTCCAAAATCACCCCATGGAATCGTTGCAGGGTCTCTGAGCATATATAATTGATGTTTAAGGACTTAAGGATCAAAAGGTCATTTCACATGAAACAAAAGGAATAAATAAATAAATAAATACCTTTGGCTGGTTACTTTTATTTGCTTCCCATTGATTTCCAAAGTGGATTCATCAACAACATTGATGGTTCCTTGAAAAAGACCATGAGTAGAATCATACTTCAACATGTAAGCCTGAAAATGGCAATTAAGAATCAATATTTATGAATTATCAAGGACTCAAATGACCTCTTTCAACTCTTCCATTAAACTATGCATTGTGGATGATCATGGACTTAAAAAGGCCAAAATGTTAGACTAATCATGACTCATAGTTACAATGAAGCTCATCCTTACCATGTATTTGGCATCAATAAAAGGGTCGTTGACTGCAACAACCTCAATGTCATCTCTAAACGTTGCTATTCTCAATACCAACCTTCCAATTCTTCCAAAACCTGCAATTTTTTTTGATCAAGTTTCAAGTTAACAAAACAGTTTAAAATTTGTACTACCATATGGGTAAAATTAGCATACAGATTGGCAGATGATATAAACAAACAGCAATAAATTCAGAAATCATACCATTAATTCCGACCTTGGTCTTGCCACTGGTACTGGACTCTATAGAAAATTCAATTACATGGAATTTGTCAGAAAAACATTACATCGAACAGATAGAAGGCATGCAATTAACGTTTATACATGTTCTTACTTGGAACAGTTGGAGGCGTCTCGGTGGCTGTGGCTTTGATTGGATTGATGCATCGTGCGTGAGATATCCTGTGTGATTAGATAAACAATGGAACCAATTTTTGAATAGAAAAAGGGGAACAATTGATCATATGATCATCGTAATAAATGAAAAGCAGAGAACAGAAACAAAACTCAACTGTAAAGACGAAGATTCTCCGGAAACGGCAGCACCAAATAAGTTGGACTGAAGCTTCACCGATGACACCTGAAGAAAGATAAAGGATTAAAGACGATGCAAAAGAAGAAAGTGAAAACTGGAGCATAAATCATCACGAAAAAAAAAATTCAAACAAACAACAGGGACCTGTGATCGGCTAGAAAATGAAGGGGCAGAGAGTGATTGACGGGATGCTTCAAGAACAGGTGGTGGGTTGGTCGATCGGAGAAGAGAGGAGAAAGCCATGAATATGAATGTGGGTTTGGTAGATCTTTGCGTCAAGACCAAAACCCTAGAGAGAGAAAGAAGAGAGAGAGAGAGAGAGAGAGAGAGAGAGAGAGAGAGAGAGAATTTATTTTTTTTGGCTATAGAAAGAGAGGCAAAGAGGTGGCTTTTTATGGAGTATTTAAATGGCGAAGGTTGACGGAGATGTTAAGGGAAGGTAAGCAGCATACTAGGCAAGACTCTTGGTTTCTGTCTGTTGGTCTTTACAGCTGTTTATGCATAAACCCACCGTCGAGGAAGACTAATAAGGGTGCAATGGTGGTGGTGGTGGTCGATGCGGCGGCGGTGGCGGTGGCAGCGGTGGTGGAGGAAAGATCTCGCTTTTGTCGTTTCCCCGGCTTATTGGGAGTTTGCCGGAGTGACGTGGCCTTTGTTTCTGATGTCAAAATTGTCGTCTTATGGAGCATCGCCTTAACATGCTCCTACTTTCACCCTTGTAAACGTCGCCCATTTTTTCGAGAAATAAAAAAGATTTAATATAAATTTATTTATTATTAAATGAGTATTTTAAATTTATTTCAATTAAAATAAATATGCAAAATGTAGTATGGTATCTAAAAGGAGATTCTGTAAATATTCCTTTCCAAGAAGAGAAATAATTAGAATTTTGATATGAAAAAAATTGAAAGGAGCTTTATTAATTCATAAGTACATAATGAAGTTTTAATTTTTGATTCTACGAGCATTATGTGATATTGGTTAAAATTTAAACATATGAAAATACGACTATTATACTATACACAAAATTCATTTTAATCTATTCTATAAACAATATAAACAATCTGCGAAATAACGTCCATGAATGAGTGTTATTATTTTGAAAACAATATATAGGTTTATCATTGTTAATATTATTTAACATATATTTCTCAATTTATAATAGACAATCAATCATAAATTAGTCACCAATCTTATTTTATAAATAATATAAACACTATAATGACATATTGATTTATAGACAAATAAACAATAAAGACTATTTCAAAGAAAATATAACTAAAAATTAAATAAATTACCTATCAATATGATATATTTTTGGAAACAGATAAATACAACTTTGCTAATATACTTATTTTAAAACTTTTCTACCGTTGAATATTAATGTATAAAAATTCCAAAACTACTTATTTTTATTATTATTATTTGTATTGTCACCATTTTAAATTTATATTTTCATTAAAATTTTACAGCATAATTTATAGAAAATTTTCCAAAATCGTGGGCGTCCATGACACCCTAGATGAATGTAGGCTCGCCATTAGTAGAGGTATATCATAATGCTTCGAGTGTAAGAAAAATGATATCGAAACGGAAAACTATCTAAACTTATTCCTAAATATCATCTATGTCTCCTACGAGACTTGAACGCATGGCCTCTCATTTGAAATGATCACTCTTACCGCTAGGCCAAAAGGCCTTTTGGTATATCGAAACTCAAGTATGATATCTTATTTAGACTATGTTTATGAGCAAACAATTGTAACCTACTTTTTCATTAAATATTTTTTTTTATTATATCTACTTTCACAACTAAAGATATCAACCAGGGTCATTTTTTTTTTTTTTATCGTTTATCAAAAATCAAGGGCGATGGTATCAAGGTGATTACATAAACCATCTAAATTCTGAAAAAATATATATATATAATTTATAGTAATTATTTTAGGACCTATCTAAAAAGGTTTAGACCTACTACATCCACACAACAAAAAAAATTATTCTCAATATAGCTTTTTATATAAGACTATCTCCATTTTTTCCTTCAAATATGAACTAAAAAAAATAGAGTAAATAATGTTTCATTTCTAATCATATTTTATTTTTTATTTATTTTTTATCTCAAAAAGAATATTTTATAATATATTTCATTATGTAACTTACATAAATTATCAAATACACTCATACTAATTTGCTTTTAATAAATATATAATCTATTTTTTTCATTACACTAATATTTGTAACATCCCAAAAATGCGACCCAAAATTTTTGTTTTCAAATCATTATTAAAATCATAAACCATCAAAAGTCATAAGTAAAATCATAAGTCATGTATCATAAAACATCATAGTGTGACAACACGAAATTTCTATTCTGTACAACCAGTCACTTCAATAGGAGTCAAAACTGTTTCTGCTAATTTTCAAGCTTTTTGGAATAAGTTTGAGTATTTTAAGGTTAGTACTTCAGGAGATACCAGGAGAGAGGACGCTCTAGGGTTTATTGTGCAACAATAAAGTCCCAAAGCTCCAAGAGTTTGGAGTTTACGGCCTAAACAAAGGTGTTTACGGCCGTAAACCCTAAATTGGGGGTATATATATGACACTTAGTCATTATTTACCATTTTTCACAAATTCAAGATCCAAACTCAATTCTCTCTCAAGTATCATCCAACAATTCTTCAAGATCTTCAACTTGTAAGTGTTTCTAGCCCTAATAAGTTGATATATTACTTAATCTAGTGATTTAACACACTTTCATCCGTGAAATCATTCCAAAAGGTTAGATCTTCAAGTTTCACCAAGAACACACACTAGTGTTCTTGGACTTTTAGCACCTTTTCAAGCCTCTATCTTGTAAGTACTTCTATCCTAGAGTATAATAAGGCTTGTTACACTTCTATACATCAAGAAAACACCAAGGAAACCAAGGATCAAAGGTGTTTACGGTCCAAGAACACCTTGGACCGTAAACCCTAAAAAGGGTGCCAAAGTGTGCCCTAGTCCCTTCTAAGCCTTGGAAACTAGCCTAGATCCCTTCCTTAATGTGTTTAGGACTTGAAAACATCAAAAGACCACAAACCATTTGGGTTTACGGCCGTAAACCCAAAGGGAAATGGTCCAAGGACCGTAAACTCCTAAAAAGGAGTGAAATGGTGCCCTAACCTCTTCCTAAGGCTTAAACATGAAGTAGGAATGTTTCTTGTGATCTTTAAGGCTTCAGAACACAAAATGGTCAAGAAACATGAGTTTACGGCCGTAAACTCATGGGTTTACGACCGTAAACTCAAGGAGTTATGGTCACAAAACCGTAAACTCCAAGGAAGTTTACCCTTGAACCCCAAACTCAATAGCAAGGTCCTACCACCCTTAGATGCAATCCTTATGACTTATAGCACTTAAATCAAGTGTTTTATATGTCTTAGGATGTCTTAAACTTGGTTAATTAGTTGTTTTATGACTAATTGGATACATATATGGGATTATATGTTAACTAGGATCATTGTGTGTGTACAAGTCTTCACTTGACACTTAGGATCCTACATCATTCAGTTCATCCACAACCACCCACTACAGGTGAGTTCATACCCCTTAATCAATCTTTTAAATGATTTTAAATGCTTTCATGGGGGGGGGATACAAGTAGAAAACAGGAAGTTATAGAATCAATCACATGTGATTTATAACTGTGTTTTCAACCAACTGAGTTCACATACTTCAAAATGAGATAAATACAATAGTTTTCGACTGTTTTATACTTTGTTATCAAATGATTTACTTTTGAATCTTTTTATAAACTGACATCAAGTCATCATTATTTATTGTTCAAAACTCTTAAATGTTTTACAAAACCTCTTTCAACTTATTGTTAAAAACCATATCTATACACTTATGTTTCATATACATATGTATTGATATGAGAGCTTTCATTCTTTCTTCAGTTCCAACACTCTTGTGTAGCAAGGGTGTATAAACCTACTTGGACATTCAATTTACATTCCAGTAAACTATTATAGGTATAGTTTAGGGGATACAAACTACTATTCATATTACAAGGAATTACACAAGAGTCAGTTCATTCATGAGTCTATACTAATACATTACATGCAATATGAAGAGATACTATTACATGGATATCATTACATGGATACTTTTACATGGATTCTGTTACATAGATACTATATGATGAGATACTATTACATATTATATGTGTAGATACTATTATATATGTACGGGACTAACCATTCTACACCCAGCTGTTAGCTACAGAGGGAAAATGCACATCGACGGATGTCTACGGTTAATACTATTCGGCAATTACTATGCCGTGTTTATCCTAGTACCAAAGGATAATACTTAAATGATTATATAATTTCCCTTTTACTTTTATTTTGAGACACATTCACATAAATGATGAGGTAGGCTATATATTTATAATAATAGTCGCACATGGGAAAAACTTTCATTGATACAGAAATGCAACTTTCAAAGCATTCAGGTCTTGGTAGAAGACTACCTTTCATACTAGTAGGAAATATGGGATTTTCTAGGGTTTTCACACTTATACTAAATGTTTCATCAAATATTTACAAGTCTTTCATAACAGCTTTTCAAACCAATGGCACCATAATACTTATGAATTCACCAGCTTTATGCTAATCTGCACTTTCAAAATAACTTGTATTCTCAGGTCACCAGTAGACAGGTACGATGACCAGGTTTTGAGAAGACGGAGCACAGACAAGACTCGTCTTTTATTTTGATTACATATTTTGGTGTCTTATTACTATGAAAGAACACTCATGTATTAAAACTTTACTTTTAATGCAATGGATGATGTTGTTGCTTGTTTACTACTTTGCACTGTTATGATACTTTACATGACGTCCTCCACCCCTGAACGTTTCCGCCGTTCTGGTTTTGGGGTGTGACAGATTGGTATCAGAGCTTTGTTTATAGTGAATTGAGTATATCAACCCATAAAAGATATACAGACTATAAATACATTGGGATTAAAATACTCTGACCAAGAGTTTATACTTTTAAATAATAAAATATTTAACTAAGTATACATGCCTGCATTCATACTAAAATCAGTGTCACAATGACAAGAACAAAAGTATTACGATTGTTGTATATCACAAGTAAGCTCGGGGATGTATGGTCAGTCCTGGGAGTGGCATAGCCTGATCAACTATGCTGGTCCGAGGAGTGATTTGCACATGCCCAAGAATGGTTGTGATATGGCAACAAGTCTAAAAACTTACCAACATTACCACAATGAAATACCATAGGGGTATTTGGTGTTACTATAATTACTTATTTGAGAATTAAAAGGTCTTTATCAGTAGGTCAATAGTTTCTGAGTGGATACACTAAGATTATATGTATATAGGACGTCATAGACTTAGAATCTGTGAATCTTTTGCTTTACTTCTTCTCCTTGTTTGGTTGTAGGCTTAGAGTTAGGGTCACTTATTCGAAGGTCTATCCTGTCCTGAGTACATATAACTGGTATGCGCTAAACATGTATTGAAGTAACTGATAAAGATCATCTTATAATTATCTTAGTTAGTACGTCTATTAATTTCTTCTTATATCCCTTTTCTCACGTAGATATCATGGCTGGATTCCATCCCCATGGCGACCCGTACTACCCTAACCACGGCAATGCTGGATGGCTCGGAGAAGAGCTAGAGAATGATCACCCAATTCCCTTGGATGATCACGAAGCTGAAGGCTTTTCTGATAGTTCTGACTCAGAACCAGAAGTCAACAATCTACCCCAAGCTGCTCATGACCCAAACCCTCGTCCAGCATTTCAAGGACCCACACCTCTGTGGGCCACGAACTTGAATAGATGGAGTCAGGAACAGGGTCAACCCATCCCCTACAATGGAGACAGAAGCTTCTACAACCTCACTGAGGGAGGTTCAGCTGACAGGGTCCTACCCATCATGGTTCGTAGGATTTCCCGGAACACCGAATAGGGTCGAGCTGCTATCGACCGAGTCATGGAGATTGACGCCAACTCTGGCGTTAACACAGTACGCATTCGCCAACTAGAGTTTGCTCATGAAAGGACTCTGGTCCACAATGCAGCTCTGCAGAGAGAACTTGCTGGAACCCAAGCTGAAGTCAGGGAACTTCGAGCTCAGCAATTAAGATCTGACAGGCGTGTGAGGGACATAGAACGCCTTCTGTCGGAATCAAGAACTCACTCTAGTAGTTCTCGTCGCCGATAGAATCTTATCGACTTCTCTTTTGGATATAACCTAGTTATGTAAAACTCTGGTCTAATTTCCTATCTCTGTAAATCTTAGACCTGTTAGGTCTTGATTTGGTCGTAGTCCTGTCAAAATTTTCCCATCTTGGTTGATGTAAGGCCTCCTACTAGGCCATTTTTCCCGAACTTGTTACATCTATAATTTCAATAATATTGACAGGTACCTAATCTCATGGAAATTATTATCCAAATGCTATCATCTGTTAGTTCTAGAGCTACATTTAATCATGCTGTTGGACTATGAAGAGTTAGTCCATGAGTCATTTTCATCAACTTTCCTATTGAATTCTTATCAATTTCTTCATCTTTCTAAACTTATAGTTAAAAGATGCCTCCTCGCAGAAATCCGAGGCGTAACAATAATAACGAAACACCGATACCACCACCACCTCCTCAGTTCGACGCTGCTATGTTCCAAGCAGCTGTCACGGCGGCCGTAGCGGCTGCCAAGTCCCACATCAATACTCATGTCCCTAGTGGATCGGGAACAGGTGCACCTCATTCCAACCATGGCGAGAGCCATGGGCGCTCCCGGGAATGCACCTACAAGGATTTTACGAATGCCAAACCCAGAAATTTCAATGGAACTGGAGGGGTTATGATCTTAAGGCAGTGGATCGAAAAGACAGAAGCAGTCTTTGAAATCTGCGCCTGCCCAGAGAACAATAAGGTCAAGTTTGCTACTTGTACCTTTTCTGACAGGGCTTTAACTTGGTGGAATGGCCACGTTAAGTCACTGACTCTAATAGTGGCAAATTCGATAAGTTGGGAAAACTTGAAAGCCATGCTGATGAGAGAGTACTGTCCACGAGGGGAAATTCAAAAACTCGAACAGGAACTCTGGGGTCTTGAAATGGTTGGTTCTGACGTATCAACTTATACTAATAGATTCTGTGATCTGGCAATTCTTTGCCCTGATATGGTTGCTCTTGAGAGCAAGAAAATAGAGAGATATATTTGGGGACTGTCGCCCCAGATCCAGTCAAGTGTATTAGCATCCAGGCCTGTTACTTTTGACAGTGCCAAAGAGCTGGCACAATCTCTTATAGATCACGGAAACCACCAGAACCCATCGATTTCTACACCTGAACAACAAAAGGGAAACAACAACAACAAGAAAAAGGGGTGGAACAAGAGGAAAAGCGGGGTTCGCAAGAATCCTCAAAGAGGCAACAACTAGTTACCATCAATGCTGCCACATTAATTCCTGTTGTCCCTGCTAATCCCTTACCAGCGAAGCCTTATGCCGGTAATCTTCCGAGGTGCAACAAATGCACCTTCCATCACAACGGACCTTGCCGGGAAATGCAGTGCACTAACTGCAATAGAAGGGGGCATACTGTCCGTTTCTGCAAGACTCCAGCAAAGCCGACCGCTCAAGTTCCTAACGCCGGGGTAGGCCAAGCTTGCTACGGTTGTGGCGAAGTGGGCCACTACAAGAGGAACTGCCCTAAGGCAGGGATAGCTGGCGGAGTAGGAAGAGTTCTTGCCATAGGCCACGAGGAAGTCGTTGTTGATCCTACGATAGTTACTAGTACGTTTCTCCTCGATAACTCATATGCTTGCATACTTTTCGACAGTGGAGCGGAGAAAAGCTTCGTAAACCAGGAATTTGCACACCTGCTTAAACAAAAACCACGTGCACTAGATAAATCATTCACTGTAGAAATGGCAAACGGGAAAACGGAAAGTACTAACTGCACATACGTAGGTTGTACTCTAACTTTAGATGGCCATACTTTCAAGATAGACCTCATGCCGGTCCCAATTAAAAGTTTCGACGTCATTATCGGCATGGATTGGTTAAGTCTTCATCTCGCCGACATCTTGTGCTTTGAAAAAGCAGTTCGTCTTAACCTTCCTAACAGCGAAACTCTAATTATCTACGGTGACAAACCTAGTATGAGTTTTCGCATCATTTCGTGCATCCAGGCTCAGAAATGCTTACGAAGGAATGTCATATATTTCTCGCTCACATCGTTGATACGAGTCAAGAAGTGAAAGACATTCAGAACATCCCAGAAGTACGCGACTTTCTCGACATCTTTCCAGAAGAACTCCCAGGATTACCACCACAACGCCAAGTCGAGTTCAGAATCGACTTAGTGCTAGGGGCTACTCCAGTAGCCAAATCTCCATATCGTCTGGCACCGGCGGAGATGCAGGAACTTTCCAGTCAGCTTAACGAACTTCTCAAGAAGGGATTCATTAGGCCAAGCTTCTCACCATGGGGGGCACCGGTCTTGTTCGTCAAGAAGAAAGACGGATCGTTTCGTATGTGCATCGACTACAGGGAACTCAACAAGCTTACCATTAAAAATCGTTATCCCTTACCCCGCATTGACGATTTATTTGATCAACTTCAAGGAGCCAACTACTTCTCGAAGATAGATCTACGATCCGGATACCACCAACTACGAGTGTTAGAGGAGGATGTTCCCAAGACAGCCTTCCGAACTCGTTATGGGCACTACGAATTCGTAGTGATGCCATTCGGATTAACAAACGCGCCCGCTGTATTCATGGATTTAATGAATAGGGTGTGTCGTCCTTACTTGGATCAGTTCGTCATTGTCTTCATCGATGACATACTCATCTACTCTCGAAGTAAGGAGGAACATAGTCAACACCTACGAAGAGTCTTAGAAACATTACGATCGGAGAAGCTCTATGCGAAGTTCTCTAAGTGCGAATTTTGGATTCGAAGAGTCGAATTCTTGGGCCACGTAGTCAGTGAAGAGGGAATTCACGTGGACCCTTCCAAAATCAAGGCCAATGAGAACTGGTCAGCACCGAAGACACCTACAGAAATTCGTCAATTTCTAGGTCTCGCTGGCTACTATCGCAGGTTCATTCAGAACTTCTCCCGCATTGCGAAACCTCTTACCACACTGACCCAGAAGGGCGTGGCCTTTGACTGGGAAGAGAAGCAAGAGAGAGCGCTCCAAACGCTCAAACGAGCCTTGTGCACCGCACCAATACTATCCCTCCCCGAAGGGATAGAAGACTTCGTTGTCTATTGCGATGCTTCAAATCAAGGGCTCGACTGTGTTCTGATGCAACGAGGTAAGGTCATCGCCTATGCCTCGAGACAGCTGAAGACACACGAAGTCAACTACACCACCCACGATCTTGAACTAGGAGCAGTTGTGTTTGCTCTGAAGATCTGGAGACACTACGTGTATGGTACAAAAAGCACGATCTTTACAGACCACAAAAGCCTACAACATATATTCGACCAGAAGGAGCTCAACATGAGACAACGACGGTGGGTCGAGCTACTCAGTGATTACGAATGCGAAATTCGTTATCATCCGGGTAAAGCCAACGTAGTAGCTGATGCCCTAAGTCGGAAAGAATACTCTGGTCGTAGAGTCAAATCTTTGACTCTAACTATCCATTCACACTTGTCCACGCAGATTAAGGAGGCTCAGCTCGACGCTTTGAAACCTGAAAATGTGGCGAGTGAATCCCTAAGAGGGATGGATAAGAACTTGGAAGTCAAGGGTGGCAGAGCCTTATACCTCATGGAGCAGATTAGGACACCGAAACGCGGTGGCTTCAGAGACTTGGTCATGACCGAGGCACACAACACTCGTTATTCCGTCCACCCAGGTTCAGATAAGATGTATCTGGATCTTAAAAAGCTATACTGGTGGCCTAACATGAAAGCAGAGATTGCTACCTTCGTAAGTAAATGCCTTACTTGCGCAAAGGTTAAGGTCGAATACCAGAAACCCTCAGGTCTACTGCAACAACCTGAAATTCCTGAATGGAAGTGGGAGCGGATCACTATGGACTTCATAACCAAGTTGCCCAAGACAACGGGTGGACTTGATACCATATGGGTCATCGTCGACAGATTGACCAAGTCCGCACACTTCCTGCCTATTAAAGAAACAGACAAGATGGAGAAGCTTACAAGGACCTACATTCGGGAGATTGTACGACTGCACGGTGTTCCCATATCCATTATCTCCGACAGAGATAGTAGATTCACTTCGAGGTTCTGACAGTCGCTACAAAGTTCCCTAGGAACTAGGCTGGACATGAGTACAGCCTACCATCCACAGACCGACGGACAAAGTGAGAGGACTATCCATACCTTGGAAGATATGTTGCGAGCCTGTGTGATCGACTTTGGGAAAGCATGGGATACTCATTTACCCCTTGTCGAATTTTCCTACAACAACAGTTATCACACGAGCATAAAGGCTGCTCCATTTGAGGCACTCTATGGCCGGAAGTGCAGATCCCCTCTGTGTTGGGCTGAGGTGGGTGATACCCAGTTAGCTAAAGGACGAGTTCCTGAAAGCACTCTCACAGGTCCGGAGATCATTCGGGAAACGACAGAGAAGATCGTTCAGATTCGTGAACGATTGAAAGCCTCTAGAGACCGACAGAAAAGCTACGCTGATAAACGAAGGAAACCGTTGGAATTCTAGGTGGGAGACAGTGTTCTATTTAAGGTCTCACCCTGGAAGGGCTTGATACGCTTCGGAAAGCGTGGAAAGCTAAATCCAAGGTACATAGGGCCTTTCGAGATTCTCGCAAGAATCGGCCTTGTAGCTTACAAACTTAACTTACCGCGCGAACTCAGTAACGTACATTATACTTTCCACGTCTCGAACTTGAAAAAGTGTCTGTCCGACGAGACTCTTGTAATCCCACTCGACGAGATCGAGATCAACGAGAGCCTCAACTTCGTGGAAGAACTAGTAGAGATCATGGACCGGGAGGTCAAGCAAACGAAACAAAGCCGTATCCCGATAGTGAAGGTTCGCTGGAACGCCAAGCGAGGACCTGAATTCACTTGGGAGCGAGAGGATCAGATGAAACTGAAATATCCTCTTCTTTTTACTTAGTTATTTGTAACTACTTATTTGCTTAAACTCTAATTTCGGGATGAAGTTCCTTCTAACGGGGGGATGATGTGACAACCCGAAATTTCTATTCTGTACAACCAGTCACTTCAATAGGAGTCAAAACTGTTTCTGCTAATTTTCAAGCTTTTTGGAATAAGTTTGAGTATTTTAAGGTTAGTACTTCAGGAGATACCAGGAGAGAGGACGCTCTAGGGTTTATTGTGCAACAATAAAGTCCCAAAGCTCCAAGAGTTTGGAGTTTACGGCCTAAACAAAGGTGTTTACGGCCGTAAACCCTAAATTGGGGGTATATATATGACACTTAGTCATTATTTACCATTTTTCACAAATTCAAGATCCAAACTCAATTCTCTTTCCAGTATCATCCAACAATTCTTCAAGATCTTCAACTTGTAAGTGTTTCTAGCCCTAATAAGTTGATATATTACTTAATCTAGTGATTTAACACACTTTCATCCGTGAAATCATTCCAAAAGGTTAGATCTTCAAGTTTCACCAAGAACACCAAGAACACACACTATTGTTCTTGTTCTTTTAGCACCTTTTCAAGCCTCTATCTTGTAAGTACTTCTATCTTAGAGTATAATAAGGCTTGTTACACTTCTATACATCAAGAAAACACCAAGGAAACCAAGGATAAAAGGTGTTTACGGTCCAAGAACACCTTGGACCGTAAACCTTAAAAAGGGTGCCAAAGTGTGCCATAGTCCCTTCTAAGCCTTGGAAACTAGCCTAGATCCCTTCCTTAATGTGTTTAGGACTTGAAAACATCAAAAGACCACAAACCATTTGGGTTTACGGCCGTAAACCCAAAGGGAAATGGTCCAAGGACCGTAAACTCCTAAAAAGGAGTGAAATGGTGCCCTAACCTCTTCCTAAGGCTTAAACATGAAGTAGGAATGTTTCTTGTGATCTTTAAGGCTTCAGAACACAAAATGGTCAAGAAACATGAGTTTACGGTCGTAAACTCATGGGTTTACGACCGTAAACTCAAGGAGTTATGGTCACAAAACCGTAAACTCCAAGGGAGTTTACCCTTGAACCCCAAACTCAATAGCAAGGTCCTACCATCCTTAGATGCAATCCTTATGACTTATAGCACTTAAATCAAGTGTTTTATATGTCTTAGGATGTCTTAAACTTGGTTAATTAGTTGTTTTATGACTAATTGGATACATATATGGGATTATATGTTAACTAGGATCATTGTGTGTGTACAAGTCTTCACTTGACACTTAGGATCCTACATCATTCAGTTCATCCACAACCACCCACTACAGGTGAGTTCATACCCCTTAATCAATCTTTTAAATGATTTTAAATGCTTTCATGGGGGGGGGGGGGGAATACAAGTAGAAAACAGGAAGTTATAGAATCAATCACATGTGATTTATAACTGTGTTTTCAACCAACTGAGTTCACATACTTCAAAATGAAATAAATACAATAGTTTTCGACTGTTTTATACTTTGTTATCAAATGATTTACTTTTGAATCTTTTTATAAACTGACATCAAGTCATCATTATTTATTGTTCAAAACTCTTAAATGTTTTACAAAACCTCTTTCAACTTATTGTTAAAAACCATATCTATACACTTATGTTTCATATACATATGTATTGATATGAGAGCTTTCATTCTTTCTTCAGTTCCAACACTCTTGTGTAGCAAGGGTGTATAAACCTACTTGGACATTCAATTTACATTCCAGTAAACTATTATAGGTATAGTTTAGGGGATACAAACTACTATTCATATTACAAGGAATTACACAAGAGTCAGTTCATTCATGAGTCTATACTAATACATTACATGCAATATGAAGAGATACTATTACATGGATATCATTACATGGATACTTTTACATGGATTCTGTTACATAGATACTATATGATGAGATACTATTACATATTATATGTGTAGATACTATTATATATGTACGGGACTAACCATTCTACACCCAGCTGTTAGCTACAGAGGGAAAATGCACATCGACGGATGTCTACGGTTAATACTATTCGGCAATTACTATGCCGTGTTTATCCTAGTACCAAAGGATAATACTTAAATGATTATATAATTTCCCTTTTACTTTTATTTTGTGACACATTCACATAAATGATGAGGTAGACTATATATTTATAATAATAGTCGCACATGGGAAAAACTTTCATTGATACAGAAATGCAACTTTCAAAGCATTCAGGTCTTGGTAGAAGACTACCTTTCATACTAGTAGGAAATATGGGATTTTCTAGGGTTTTCACACTTATACTAAATGTTTCATCAAATATTTACAAGTCTTTCATAACAGCTTTTCAAACCAATGGCACCATAATACTTATGAATTCACCAGCTTTATGCTGATCTGCACTTTCAAAATAACTTGTATTCTCAGGTCACCAGTAGACAGGTACGATGACCAGGTTTTGAGAAGACGGAGCACAGACAAGACTCGTATTTTATTTTGATTACATATTTTGGTGTCTTATTACTATGAAAGAACACTCATGTATTAAAACTTTACTTTTAATACAATGGATGATGTTGTTGCTTGTTTACTACTTTGCACTGTTATGATGCTTTACATGACGTCCTCCACCCCTGAACGTTTCCGTCGTTCCGGTTTTGGGGTGTGACAGATTGGTATCAGAGCTTTGTTTATAATGAATTGAGTATATCAACCCATAAAAGATATACAGACTATAAATACATTGGGATTAAAATACTCTGACCAAGAGTTTATACTTTTAAATAATAAAATATTTAACTAAGTATACATGCCTGCATTCATACTAAAATCAGTGTCACAATGACAAGAACAAAAGTATTACGATTGTTGAATATCACAAGTAAGCTCGGGGATGTATGGTCAGTCCTGGGAGTGGCATAGCCTGATCAACTATGCTGGTCCGAGGAGTGATTAGCACATGCCCAAGAATGGTTGTGATATGGCAACAAGTCTAAAAACTTACCAACATTACCACAATGAAATACCATAGGGGTATTTGGTGTTACTATAATTACTTATTTGAGAACTAAAAGGTCTTTATCAGTAGGTCAATAGTTGCTGAGTGGATACACTAAGATTATATGTATCTAGGACGTCATAGACTTAGAATCTGTGAATCTTTTGCTTTACTTCTTCTCCTTGTTTGGTTGTAGGCTTAGAGTTAGGGTCACTTATTCGAAGGTCTATCCTGTCCTGAGTACATATAACTGGTATGCGCTAAACATGTATTGAAGTAACTGATAAAGATCATCTTATAATTATCTTAGTTAGTACGTCTATTAATTTCTTCTTATATCCCTTTTCTTACGTAGATATCATGGCTGGATTCCATCCCCATGGCGACCCGTACTACCCTAACCACGGCAATGCTGGATGGCTCGGAGAAGAGCCAGAGAATGATCACCCAATTCCCTTGGATGATCACGAAGCTGAAGGCTTTTCTGATAGTTCCGACTCAGAACCAGAAGTCAACAATCTACCCCCAGCTGCTCATGACCCAAACCCTCGTCCAGCATTTCAAGGACCCACACCTCTGTGGGCCACGAACTTGAATAGATGGAGTCAGGAACAGGGTCAACCCATCCCCTACAATGGAGACAGAAGCTTCTACAACCTCACTGAGGGAGGTTCAGCTGACAGAGTCTGGCAATTCTTTGCCCTGATATGGTTGCTCTTGAGAGCAAGAAAATAGAGAGATATATTTGGGGACTGTCGCCCCAGATCCAGTCAAGTGTATTAGTATCCAGGCCTGTTACTTTTGACAGCGCCAAAGAGCTGGCACAATCTCTTATAGATCACGGAAACCACCAGAACCCATCGATTTCTACACCTGAACAACAAAAGGGAAACAACAACAACAAGAAAAAGGGGTGGAACAAGAGGAAAAGCGGGGCTTCGCAAGAATCCTCAAAGAGACAACAACTAGTTACCATCAATGCTGCCACAGTAATTCCTGTTGTCCCTGCTAATCCCTTACCAGCGAAGCCTTATGCCGGTAATCTTCCGAGGTGCAACAAATGCACCTTCCATCACAATGGACCTTGCCGGAAAATGCAGTGCACTAACTGCAATAGAAGGGGGCATACTGCCCGTTTCTGCAAGACTCCAGCAAGGCCGACCGCTCAAGTTCCTAACGTCGGGGTAGGCCAAGCTTGCTACGGTTGTGGCGAAGTGGGCCACTACAAGAGGAACTGCCCTAAGGCAGGGATAGCTGGCGGAGTAGGAAGAGTTCTTGCCATAGGCCACGAGGAAGTCGTAGCTGATCCTACGATAGTTACTGGTACGTTTCTCCTCGATAACTCATATGCTTGCATACTTTTCGACAGTGGAGAGGAGAAAAGCTTCGTAAACCAGGAATTTGCACACCTGCTTAAACAAAAACCACGTGCACTAGATAAATCATTCACTGTAGAAATGGCAAACGGGAAAACGGAAAGTACTAACTGCACATACGTAGGTTGTACTCTAACTTTAGATGGCCATACTTTCAAGATAGACCTCATGTCGGTCCCAATTAAAAGTTTCGACGTCATTATCGGCATGGATTGGTTAAGTCTTCATCTCGCCGACATCTTGTGCTTTGAAAAAGCAGTTCGTCTTAACCTTCCTAACAGTGAAACTCTAATTATCTACGGTGACAAACCTAGTATGAGTTTTCGCATCATTTCGTGCATCCAGGCTCATAAATGCTTACGAAGGAATGTCATACATTTCTCGCTCACATCGTTGATACGAGTCAAGAAGTGAAAGACATTCAGAACATCCCAGAAGTACGCGACTTTCTCGACATCTTTCCAGAAGAACTCCCAGGATTACCACCACAACGCCAAGTCGAGTTCAAAATCGACTTAGTGCTAGGGGCTACTCCAGTAGCCAAATCTCCATATCGTCTGGCACCGGCGGAGATGCAGGAACTTTCCAGTCAGCTTAACGAACTTCTCAAGAAGGGATTCATTAGGCCAAGCTTCTCACCATGGGGGGCACCGGTCTTGTTCGTCAAGAAGAAAGACGGATCGTTTCGTATGTGCATCGACTACAGGGAACTCAACAAGCTTACCATTAAAAATCGTTATCCCTTACCCCGCATTGACGATTTATTTGATCAACTTCAAGGAGCCAACTACTTCTCGAAGATAGATCTACGATCCGGATACCACCAACTACGAGTGTTAGAGGAGGATGTTCCCAAGACAGCCTTCCGAACTCGTTATGGGCACTACGAATTCGTAGTGATGCCATTCGGATTAACAAACGCGCCCGCTGTATTCATGGATTTAATGAATAGGGTGTGTCGTCCTTACTTGGATCAGTTCGTCATTGTCTTCATCGATGACATACTCATCTACTCTCGAAGTAAGGAAGAACATAGTCAACACCTGCGAAGAGTCTTAGAAACATTACGATCGGAGAAGCTCTATGCGAAGTTCTCTAAGTGTGAATTTTGGATTCGAAGAGTCGAATTCTTGGGCCACGTAGTCAGTGAAGAGGGAATTCACGTGGACCCTTCCAAAATCAAGGCCATTGAGAACTGGTCAGCACCGAAGACACCTACAGAAATTCGTCAATTTCTAGGTCTCGTTGGCTACTATCGCAGGTTCATTCAGAACTTCTCCCGCATTGCGAAACCTCTTACCACACTGACCCAGAAGGGCGTGGCCTTTGACTGGGAAGAGAAGCAAGAGAGAGCGTTCCAAACGCTCAAACGAGCCTTGTGCACCGCACCAATACTATCCCTCCCCGAAGGGATAGAAGACTTCGTTGTCTATTGCGATGCTTCAAATCAAGGGCTCGACTGTGTTCTGATGCAACGAGGTAAGGTCATCGCCTATGCCTCGAGACAGCTGAAGACACACGAAGTCAACTACACCACCCACGATCTACTGCAACAGCCTGAAATTCCTAAATGGAAGTGGGAGCGGATCACTATGGACTTCATAACCAAGTTGCCCAAGACAACGGGTGGACTTGATACCATATGGGTCATCGTCGACAGATTGACCAAGTCCGCACACTTCCTGCCTATTAAAGAAACAGACAAGATGGAGAAGCTTACAAGGACCTACATTCGGGAGATTGTACGACTGCACGGTGTTCCCATATCCATTATCTCCGACAGAGATAGTAGATTCACGTCGAGGTTCTGACAGTCGCTACAAAGTTCCCTAGGAACTAGGCTGGACATGAGTACAGCCTACCATCCACAGACCGACGGACAAAGTGAGAGGACTATCCATACCTTGGAAGATATGTTGCGAGCCTGTGTGATCGACTTTGGGAAAGCATGGGATACTCATTTACCCCTTGTCGAATTTTCCTACAACAACAGTTATCACACGAGCATAAAGGCTGCTCCATTCGAGGCACTCTATGGCCGGAAGTGCAGATCCCCTCTGTGTTGGGCTGAGGTGGGTGATACCCAGTTAGCTAAAGGACGAGTTCCTGAAAGCACTCTCACAGGTCCGGAGATCATTCGGGAAACGACAGAGAAGATCGTTCAGATTCGTGAACGATTGAAAGCCTCTAGAGACCGACAGAAAAGCTACGCTGATAAACGAAGGAAACCGTTGGAATTCTAGGTGGGAGACCGTGTTCTATTTAAGGTCTCACCCTGGAAGGGCTTGATACGCTTCGGAAAGCGTGGAAGGCTAAATCCAAGGTACATAGGGCCTTTCGAGATTCTCGCAAGAATCGGCCCTGTAGCTTACAAACTTAACTTACCGCGCGAACTCAGTAACGTACATTCTACTTTCCACGTCTCGAACTTGAAAAAGTGTCTGTCCGACGAGACTCTTGTAATCCCACTTGACGAGATCGATATCAACGAGAGCCTCAACTTCGTGGAAGAACTAGTAGAGATCATGGACCGGGAAGGGAATACAAGTAGAAAACAGGAAGTTATAGAATCAATCACATGTGATTTATAACTGTGTTTTCAACCAACTGAGTTCACATACTTCAAAATGAGATAAATACAATAGTTTTCGACTCTTTTATATTTTGTTATCAAATGATTTACTTTTGAATCTTTTTATAAACTGACATCAAGTCATCATTATTTATTGTTCAAAACTCTTAAATGTTTTACAAAACCTCTTTCAACTTATTGTTAAAAACCATATCTATACACTTATGTTTCATATACATATGTATTGATATGAGAGCTTTCATTCTTTCTTCAGTTCCAACACTCTTGTGTAGCAAGGGTGTATAAACCTACTTGGACATTCAATTTACATTCCAGTAAACTATTATAGGTATAGTTTAGGGGATACAAACTACTATTCCTATTACAAGGAATTACACAAGAGTCAGTTCATTCATGAGTCTATACTAATACATTACATGCAATATGAAGAGATACTATTACATGGATATCATTACATGGATACTTTTACATGGATTCTGTTACATAGATACTATATGATGAGATACTATTACATATTATATGTGTAGATACTATTATATATGTACGGGACTAACCATTCTACACCCAGCTGTTAGCTACAGAGGGAAAATGCACATCGACGGATGTCTACGGTTAATACTATTCGGCAATTACTATGCCGTGTTTATCCTAGTACCAAAGGATAATACTTAAATGATTATATAATTTCCCTTTTACTTTTATTTTGAGACACATTCACATAAATGATGAGGTAGGCTATATATTTATAATAATAGTCGCACATGGGAAAAACTTTCATTGATACAGAAATGCAACTTTCAAAGCATTCAGGTCTTGGTAGAAGACTACCTTTCATACTAGTAGGAAATATGGGATTTTCTAGGGTTTTCACACTTATACTAAATGTTTCATCAAATATTTACAAGTCTTTCATAACAGCTTTTCAAACCAATGGCACCATAATACTTATGAATTCACCAGCTTTATGCTAATCTGCACTTTCAAAATAACTTGTATTCTCAGGTCACCAGTAGACAGGTACGATGACCAGGTTTTGAGAAGACGGAGCACAGACAAGACTCGTCTTTTATTTTGATTACATATTTTGGTGTCTTATTACTATGAAAGAACACTCATGTATTAAAACTTTACTTTTAATGCAATGGATGATGTTGTTGCTTGTTTACTACTTTGCACTGTTATGATACTTTACATGACGTCCTCCACCCCTGAACGTTTCCGCCGTTCTGGTTTTGGGGTGTGACAGATTGGTATCAGAGCTTTGTTTATAGTGAATTGAGTATATCAACCCATAAAAGATATACAGACTATAAATACATTGGGATTAAAATACTCTGACCAAGAGTTTATACTTTTAAATAATAAAATATTTAACTAAGTATACATGCCTGCATTCATACTAAAATCAGTGTCATAATGACAAGAACAAAAGTATTACGATTGTTGTATATCACAAGTAAGCTCGGGGATGTATGGTCAGTCCTGGGAGTGGCATAGCCTGATCAACTATGCTGGTCCGAGGAGTGATTTGCACATGCCCAAGAATGGTTGTGATATGGCAACAAGTCTAAAAACTTACCAACATTACCACAATGAAATACCATAGGGGTATTTGGTGTTACTATAATTACTTATTTGAGAATTAAAAGGTCTTTATCAGTAGGTCAATAGTTTCTGAGTGGATACACTAAGATTATATGTATATAGGACGTCATAGACTTAGAATCTGTGAATCTTTTGCTTTACTTCTTCTCCTTGTTTGGTTGTAGGCTTAGAGTTAGGGTCACTTATTCGAAGGTCTATCCTGTCCTGAGTACATATAACTGGTATGCGCTAAACATGTATTGAAGTAACTGATAAAGATCATCTTATAATTATCTTAGTTAGTACGTCTATTAATTTCTTCTTATATCCCTTTTCTCACGTAGATATCATGGCTGGATTCCATCCCCATGGCGACCCGTACTACCCTAACCACGGCAATGCTGGATGGCTCGGAGAAGAGCTAGAGAATGATCACCCAATTCCCTTGGATGATCACGAAGCTGAAGGCTTTTCTGATAGTTCTGACTCAGAACCAGAAGTCAACAATCTACCCCAAGCTGCTCATGACCCAAACCCTCGTCCAGCATTTCAAGGACCCACACCTCTGTGGGCCACGAACTTGAATAGATGGAGTCAGGAACAGGGTCAACCCATCCCCTACAATGGAGACAGAAGCTTCTACAACCTCACTGAGGGAGGTTCAGCTGACAGGGTCCTACCCATCATGGTTCGTAGGATTTCCCGGAACACCGAATAGGGTCGAGCTGCTATCGACCGAGTCATGGAGATTGACGCCAACTCTGGCGTTAACACAGTACGCATTCGCCAACTAGAGTTTGCTCATGAAAGGACTCTGGTCCACAATGCAGCTCTGCAGAGAGAACTTGCTGGAACCCAAGCTGAAGTCAGGGAACTTCGAGCTCAGCAATTAAGATCTGACAGGCGTGTGAGGGACATAGAACGCCTTCTGTCGGAATCAAGAACTCACTCTAGTAGTTCTCGTCGCCGATAGAATCTTATCGACTTCTCTTTTGGATATAACCTAGTTATGTAAAACTCTGGTCTAATTTCCTATCTCTGTAAATCTTAGACCTGTTAGGTCTTGATTTGGTCGTAGTCCTGTCAAAATTTTCCCATCTTGGTTGATGTAAGGCCTCCTACTAGGCCATTTTTCCCGAACTTGTTACATCTATAATTTCAATAATATTGACAGGTACCTAATCTCATGGAAATTATTATCCAAATGCTATCATCTGTTAGTTCTAGAGCTACATTTAATCATGCTGTTGGACTATGAAGAGTTAGTCCATGAGTCATTTTCATCAACTTTCCTATTGAATTCTTATCAATTTCTTCATCTTTCTAAACTTATAGTTAAAAGATGCCTCCTCGCAGAAATCCGAGGCGTAACAATAATAACGAAACACCGATACCACCACCACCTCCTCAGTTCGACGCTGCTATGTTCCAAGCAGCTGTCACGGCGGCCGTAGCGGCTGCCAAGTCCCACATCAATACTCATGTCCCTAGTGGATCGGGAACAGGTGCACCTCATTCCAACCATGGCGAGAGCCATGGGCGCTCCCGGGAATGCACCTACAAGGATTTTACGAATGCCAAACCCAGAAATTTCAATGGAACTGGAGGGGTTATGATCTTAAGGCAGTGGATCGAAAAGACAGAAGCAGTCTTTGAAATCTGCGCCTGCCCAGAGAACAATAAGGTCAAGTTTGCTACTTGTACCTTTTCTGACAGGGCTTTAACTTGGTGGAATGGCCACGTTAAGTCACTGACTCTAATAGTGGCAAATTCGATAAGTTGGGAAAACTTGAAAGCCATGCTGATGAGAGAGTACTGTCCACGAGGGGAAATTCAAAAACTCGAACAGGAACTCTGGGGTCTTGAAATGGTTGGTTCTGACGTATCAACTTATACTAATAGATTCTGTGATCTGGCAATTCTTTGCCCTGATATGGTTGCTCTTGAGAGCAAGAAAATAGAGAGATATATTTGGGGACTGTCGCCCCAGATCCAGTCAAGTGTATTAGCATCCAGGCCTGTTACTTTTGACAGCGCCAAAGAGCTGGCACAATCTCTTATAGATCACGGAAACCACCAGAATAACTTGGGCCCCGCCCACTGCATCGGACCGAAGTCCAGAATAACTTGGGCCCCGCCCACTGCATCGGGCCCCGCCCGGCATCGGACCCGTTCCTACTGGAAGGAAACTCACCTCTCAACTGACTGCTGAATAACTCGTGCAAAGGTGACACCGTCGACTGCTCCAACTACTCCCCGAGTATAATGACCAAATAAACATTTAGTCAAAAAACTGATGGCTCTTCTATGGGTAAAATGACTATTCTACCCCTTTGATCTAATTTGGTCCATGACCTAGGCCCACTCCTTTCTAATCCTCACTAGGGCCCATTATGTCCCCAAATGGACCAATTTTCTAAATTGGGCCCAACTCTTCAAATGGGCTTTCCATCCAAGCCCAAACCAATTCTTGGGCCCTTAACTGGCTTCTGAAGGCCCATCATGGCCCAACTACTACTATATCCAAAGCTAGACCCAAACCGAGCCCCAATAACTTAAAACCCACTGACTGAGCGTACCCATCTGTACGCTGCGCGTACTGCTTGAATGGCTTGTACGCTACGCGTACTGGCGTGTACGCCCAACGTACTCTCATGTTAAGCCATCTTTTCTAAAACGACTTAATCCTTTAAGACAGAACGTCCAACTTACAGATCTGAGTCTCATGCTTCGTCCTAGTCCTTAAAGTTGGTCACTTGGTGGCTTGCAATCCACCAAATGAGCCCAACACTAAGAATGACTATGATCTTCCAAGGAAAAGGCTAGATCTCTTGCTTGGCTTCATAAAAGCCTCAAAGCTTGCAACTTTACTGCTAAAGGGACTTATTGAGCTTCAAGAGTGGCAACCCTAAGCTCAAAATCGAAGTTGTATCATCAAGATCCAAACTTTGGACCTAAAAAGGTCCAAATCTTCCAAAACCCTAGATCTAGACTTTAAGGAGGAAAGTTAGGAGCTTTATACCTCCTCTTGATGCCAAATGATGAGCTTAATCCAGATCCCTGAGCTCAAGGTACTCAAAGGCTTCTTCTCCAACGTCTCCTTCTCTTCTTCAAAGCTTTTCTTCACCAAAATGAGCTCAAAAAGGTCAAACACACACAACAATGGAGAATGAGGCGTATTAGGGTTTTCTGAGGGTGAGGGGGGCTGGTGGGGAGGCCAGGGGTGGCTATAATGAGGTATTTATATGTCTTAAACCCTAAAAATTAGGGTTTGGTATCTGCTCACATACGTTGCGCGTACGCCTGGTACGTTGCGCGTACGTGCGCGCGCCCCCCGTATTCGATGCATGCCTCTACGCCCCGCGTACGCCAAGGCTACGCCCAATGTATGTCTTTTGGGCGGCCCAATTCCTTGGCCCCTTTGCTTAAGTCCAATCCAATATTCCTTTGATATGTATTTGACCCAACTATAATTTTAGGAAATAATTGATAATTAATACCTCAAAAGTTGGTCGTTACAATTCACCCCCACTTGAATTAGACTTCGTCCTCGTAGTCTGTTGCTGCTGCTTCCGGGAATAACTCCAGGTGGTGCTCCCTCATCTCCTCCTCGGACTCCGATGTCCACTCTGAACCCTTTCTGTGCTGCGACTATACCTTCACTAGTTCGACTTTCTTGTTCCTTAGCTCCTTCGTTTTGCGATCCAGAATCGCCACTGGCTTTTCGATGTAATTCAAACTGTCATCCACCTGAATGTCCTCCAAAGGTACTACCGCTGACTCATCTACTAGGCACTTCCGAAGCTGAGAAACATGGAACATGTTGTGGATCTGGCTGAGATAGGCTGGAAGATCTAATCGATAAGCAACCCGACCCACCCGGGCCAAAACCCTAAACGGACCAATAAACCTAGGGCCCAGCTTGTCCCGCTTCCGAAACCTGATAACACCCTTCCAGGGTGACACCTTCAGGAGGACCATATCGCCTACCTGAAACTCCAAGTCCGAACGCCGCTTGTCGGCGTAACTCTTTTTCCGATTCTGAGCAGTCTGGAGCATGCTCCGGACTTGTTGAATCCGCTCTGTGGTCTTGAGTACTACCTCCATACTCCCCATAACTCTCTGACCGACCTCACCCCAACAGATTGGGGTCCTACACTTCCTCCCATAGAGCATCTCGAAGGGAGGCCGGTCTATACTGGCATGGTAACTGTTGTTATATGAAAATTCCACTAACGGAAGATACGTATCCCAACTACTACCGAAATCTAACACATAAGCGTGCAGCATGTCCTCAAGAGTCTGAATCGTCCTCTCGCTCTGTCCGTCCGTCTGGGGGTGGAAAGCGGTGCTGAAGTGGAGTCGAGTACCCATCTCGTCGTGAAACCGCTTCCAAAACCTGGAAGTAAACCGAACATCTCGGTCTGACACCACCGAGACAGACACTCCATGACGTGTCACTATCTCTTGCACATAAATATCGGCCAGCTTCTCAGCTGATATGCTCTCCTGGATCGGTATGAAATGAGCACTCGTGGTCAACCGATCCACGATGACCCAAATCGAATCGACCCCTCGTGCGGTCCTGAGAAGCTTAGTAATGAAATCCATGGTGATATCCTCCCATTTCCATACGGGAATGTCTAACGGCTTCGTCTTGCCGTGAGGCCTCTGGTGCTCTGCCTTGACCTTCCTGCAGGTCAGGTATCTCTCCACGTACCAATATACGTCCCGCTTCATGCAGGGCCACCAGTAATCGGGTCGAAGATCTCTGTACATCTTCGTCGCCCCTGGATGGATGGAGAACCGAGACTTGTGGGCCTCATCCATCAACACTTATCGTACTCCGCCCCAGTACGGTACCCAGACCCTCCCATGCAGGGTCAACAATCCTTGGCTATCGTAATCACAAGAAGCTACTCGGCCCACAATCCTTTCGCACTTCTGGCGCTCCTCCTTTAGGCCCTCGACCTGCGCATCCTTAATCTGCTCCAGCAGTGGAGTAATCACTGTCATCCGCAAACAGATATCTCAGATCGGTGTCGCTGCCGCCTTGCGGCTCAGGGCGTCGGCCACTACGTTGGCCTTGCCCGGGTGGTAAAGGATCTCACAGTCGTAATCCTTTACCACATCTAACCACCGACGTTGCCTCATGTTCAGATTCGGCTGATCCATGAGGTACCTCAAACTCTTGTGGTCCGTGTAGATAGTACACCAGACCCCGTAGAGGTAATGTCGCCAAATCTTGAGGGCGAACACCACCGCCCCCAGCTCCAAATCATGTGTCGGGTAGTTAGCCTCGTGAGGCTTCAACTGTCTCGAGGCGTAAGCTATCACATGCCCCCGCTGCATCAACACTGCCCCCATACTTGTGATCGAGGCGTCACAGTAGCTTCCCCATACCTGTGATCGAGGCGTAAGCTATCACATGCCCCCGCTGCAGGGTAAGAATCAGCGCCTCGCACAGTCGCTGCCTGAGTGTCTCAAAGGCTGCCTGCTGCTCAGGACCCCAGCGAAACACCACCGACTTCTTAGTCAGTCGGGTCAGTGGAACTGCTATCTTGGAGAAATCCTGGATGAATCTCCTGTAATACCCTGCCAAACCCAGGAAGTTCCGAATCTCGGATGGAGACTTCGGGATCTCCCACCGCATCACGGCCTCTATCTTGGCCGGATCTACCAAAATACCCTTTCTGGTTGACGAGGTGCCCAAGAAACTGCACCTCGCGCAACCAGAACTCTCACGTGGAGAGCTTCGTGAAAAGTCTCTCCCTCCTCAGCGTCTCTAGCACCTCTCTCAGGTGCTCCTCATGCTGCTCCTGAGTCTTTGAGTAAACCAAGATATCGTCAATGAATACTATTACAGACCGATCCAGCATCGGCTTGCACACGCGGTTCATGAGGTCCATGAACGCGGCTGGAGCGTTGGTGAGCCCAAACGGCATCACCACAAACTCGTAATGACCATAGCGGGTCCTAAAAGCGGTCTTCTGCACATCATCATCTCTGACCCGCATCTTGTGATATTCGGACCGTAGATCAATCTTGGAGAACCAAGATGCTCCCTGAAGCTGGTCAAACAAGTCATCTATCCTCGGAAGTGGGTAACGGTTCTTTACTGTTACCTTATTCAGCTCCCGATAGTCTATGCACATACGGTGCGACCCATCCTTCTTCTTTACAAACAGGATCGGGGCTCCCCATGGTGAACTGCTCGGCCTAATAAAACCCTTGTCTAGCAGCTCCTGCAGCTGCGTAGAAAACTCCTGCATCTCGGGAAGAGCCAACCGATATGGTGTCTTCGCTATCGGAGCCGCACCAGGGGCCAGGTCAATCCGGAACTCAACCTGTCTCTCCGGAGTTATCCCAGGCAAATCCTCTGGGAATATGACCGGATACTCTCGTACCACTGGTACACCATCAACTGTCGTCTTACCCTTATCACGGGTATCCATGACGTAAGCAACATATCCTGCGCAACCCTGCTGAAAGTAACGTCTCGCTCTCGTTGTTGAACAAAGAATCAGTCCGCGTTGTGGTCTCTCACCCTGAATCACTAGTTCTCCCCCACTAGGAGTACGAACCCTCACCAGCTGCTGCTCGCAGTCGATCATTGCCCCGTTGGGGCTCAACCAATCCATACCCACGATAACCTTATTCCCTCACAGGGGAATAGGAACCAAGTCCACTGAAAACCGCTCATCAAATAACCGAAGTGTACATCCTCTATGAACTATCGCGACCCTGATGGTCCTATCATCTGCTATCTCAACATCAAGTGGGCACTCCAGCTCCCTTGGGGCTCTGCTAAATCGCTTGCTAAGTGCAAGGGACACAAACAATCGACTAGCCCCCGAATCAAACAATACCATAGCTGAAATGTCATTCACTGGGAACGACCCTATAAATAACACATAAACATGAGTAATAATCGAAAGTAATAAAGAGGGAATATGGAGAAAATACATACCAGCAACCACATCTGGAGTCACTCGTGTCTCCTCTGCTATCAACTGGAAGGCTCTGCTCTTCGCCACTGGCGCCTCAGCACGACCCTGCCTGTCACACCCCAAAACCGAAACGGTGGAAACGTTCTGGGGTGGAGGACGTCATGTTTAGTATCACAACCATTGTATAATAGCAATCATAGTAACACAACCATTACAGTGAATACATAAATGAAAAATGTTTACATATGCTTAAAACTTGTTTGGATTACATCAAAAATGTATGTAAAATAAGTAAATCATGACTCTTGTTGCTCCAGCTTCTCAAAAATCCAGAAGGTACCTGTCTACTGATTTCCTGAGAATACAAGCAGTTTTAAGAGAGTATCAGCATAAAGCTGGTGAGTTCATAAGCGATATTTCGAAATGAAAGCTTGTTGATGACTTTGTAAAAATGTTCGCATGTTTTCAAGAAAATCTAGTATTTTCTTTAGTGAAAGTGATGTTTTCAGTTCTGTGTAAAACTATGAATATTCATTTCTGAAAACTGTTGTGGCATGTGAAAACACTAGTTTGTATGACTAGATAAAGCTAATCATAATGTATATGTATTCTGTATGGAAATCATTGTATAATCAGTTCCGTTCGAAAACCCTGGCTATCACCAGTATGCGTAGTATGTTTTATTACTTAAAATAAAACCATTGAAGAGTGAAATCCTGCAAACAAATGATTAGTTTATACTTATTGTGAGTCGTATAACCATGCTTGATGTGACCTAGAGACCTTTACAACGTTCTTCAGGTGTTGATTAAATGGCATTTGTCACCCCAGGCATGCCTGCCTAACTGTAGCTAGCAGTTCAGGTGTGGGATTGTCAATCCCGAATAGATATATTCACAAATCTCACGCTCTCCCTCCAGGAGACTCTGGTTATACTATGATAGGATTTAGTCATGTACACCTAAGGGTGCAGTTTCGAAGTAGTGCCTCACAATGTTGTACAATTTAGTTTATATGTAGTTCTATAGTGTTATACTGTAGTGAAATCCGTGTGTATACTGTATGTAACAATTATACTTAAATAATTATGAAATGCCATGCTCATGTAGTGATGTATACCATAAACTAAATATGTCATAGTTTATATGCGTAGTAGTGAAAAATCTATGGACTTGTATGAGTTACATTTAGAAAATCCCAAACTATACCTATTATAGTTTGTATGTATAGTGTAGTTGATGTGATTATTGAATCTGAAAAACTATGCAATTTTGGTTGTAAATTGAAAGTGTCCCTTATGCTCAAAATGGTACAAAAGGGATAAGATATGAGAATTGCATGAGTTTTATACTTGTTAAAAACCCTTTTGTATTAGTTCACAAAAGCATTTATGTGTGGCTTGTATCCCCCCCTAAAAACGTTCTAAAAACCAGTAAAAGCGTAGGGGTATGAACTCACCTTGAGTGAGTGGTTTGCACGAAAGACCGGTATGGGATGCTGAGGGTCAAGTGAAGCTTTGAATACAATTGGATCCTAATTATCATGTAATAACACATATAAGATTCAAATTAGGGTAATTCACGACTATACATGATAGACAACCACTCTAAGGACTTGGAAACACTTGGACAAAGTGCTAAAATCACATATGACTGAGTGAGGGAGGTGTACGGCCACCCTAGGGGTGTGTACGGCCATGGGTGTACGACCGCACACTCATGATGGAGTGTGTCTTTGAGGTGTTTTCAAGGTTCATGCTAGCATCCATGAAGTGTTCTAGGTCCATGCTTCGTTGTAGTGCAAGTTTGAAGCCCGAAATGTTCATCAAAGTGGGTGTATGGTCCTAAGGTGTGTGTGCAGCCGTACAAAGGGTGTGCGGCCGTACACACTTCATGTTTATGCCCAAAATGTCAACTTTAAGGTTCAACAAGGCTAGGATCATGTCCAATCTTGGAGTTAGGGCCAAACTCTCACTTTGGAAAGCCTTTAAGGAGTGTACGACCAACCTCATGAGGGTGTGCGGCCGTACTCCTTCAAGGGTGAAGAACATGATGGAATTTTACGAACTAAGGCTTGAATCAAGAATTCCTTCAAGTATAGCAAGCTAAATGATAGAATACTTACGTTTTTGAAGCCTTGGAAGGGTTCACGGTTGAAGTAGCTTGAGAGAAGGGAGTAGTGTGCGGCCAAGGAGAGAAAGGAATGAAGGAAGGATGTCTACCCCTATATATAAGGGTGTGTGTGTGGCCAATAGGGGGTGTACGGCCGTACACCCATGTGTGCGGCCGCACACTCCTCCTGAGGGAGTGTATGGCCCCGTTTTGTTACTATGCGACTTGCTGACTCATTCCTAACTCAACCTTGGTGGTACTCAAGCTTAGAACACTTAAATGAACCCTTAAACAATGCTAGAAGTTAATAGAAACGAGTTAACATTTATTGAATCAACTAGATGAACAAGATAGAAGTTCCGGGTTGTCACTTCATCCCCCCGATAGAGGGAATTTCGTCCCGAAATTCAAGAATAGAATACAAATCATGAACTTGGAAAGAGATGAGGGTACTTCTGCGTCATCGAATCCTCGCGCTCCCAAGTGAATTCAGGTCCCCGTTCGGCATTCCAGCGAACCTTCACTATCGGGATGCGACTCTGCTTCATTCGCGGAAACGTCCGGGGGTGGAGGACTTCAATTGTAGTATCACAACACATGCATCATAGTAATCAAAGTACAAACAACCATTGTATTAAAAAAATATAAGTATTTACATGTGTTCAATCATTGTATATTGAACCAAAATAGTTATACAAAAGAAGATATGACTCAACATAGCTCCATCTTCTCAAAAAGCTCGGGGAGTACCTGTGTATTATTTCCCTGAGAATACAAGTAATTTGAAAAGAGCGTATCGACATAAAGTTGAGTGAGTGCATAAGTGTTTATGTTTGAAAGAGTATCTCTGTATTTTGTATATGTGAACTGTTCCAAAAAATCCTATATTTTCTGTTGTATATGAAAAGTAGTTTTATTCCCATAAAACCATTCTCTTTGTATCAATGTTTTGTATTTGTATTCCTTTATGAAAACTTGTAACTGAGAGTGTGCCTGACTCCACCAACTGTTATTGAAAACTGTATTGAACCATTGTGGTTTGTATTCTATAAACTGGTACTTTGAAGGTGTACTTTCGTTTGGTTGTTTATACATTAACGTATTGTTAATATCTTTTTAATGAGTTATTATAACCATACTATGACGGATGGCCTGAAACAAACGCTTTGTGGGCGTTTAAACTGTTGATAACAATTGCCACTCATTGGCGTGTATGCCTGACTGTAGCTAGCAGCCTGAGTGCGGGGTTGTCAATCCCGATATAGATCTACACACAACTTGTTTCGATCCCCGGGCTGGAGATTCTGGTTATAATGTCAGGGCTTTACCTTGGTTGTCTAAAATGAATTAAAGAACCTGAATTGAATGTCTCATAAAAAGCATATAAACGTTACATGTATATTAGTTATGAAAACCCAATCATTCTGAAATAATGATTGACAGTATGTTCTTGATTTAGTATTCCGAACATGTATTTGATAAGTGTAAACCCTTGATTTGTTATGAATCAAAACCCTTGTTTCTTGTAAAACAGTGTATTCTAGTATACTTGAATCATGAATTATTGTTCTATGTATAAATTATACCTATTACAATTTATATGTACGTTCTGAATCGGTATTTAACTATGTTTGCATGTAATCCTTTGCTCAACATGTTACAAAGGTAGTTAAACTGATGAAATAACTTTTATATTTATGTACATATACAATTTTATATATAAGTAAAATTTAAACGACACTCGGACAAATAACCGGTACTATAAGCCCACATCCAAACAAGGAAAAGGACCCATAATGAGTTATCAGTCCTAAGCCTTTTAAATCTTATATATATATATATATATATATATATATATATATATATATATATATATATATATATATATATATATATATACAAATATGAATTTTGGGGAAAAATATAAGATTATAAAAGAGTTTAATGTTTTGAGTATTTTTGATGATTTAATGTTGTTTTATCATGATTTGAAATCATTATTTTATAACACAAAGTTCTTGTGTTATGCTTGTATTCCCCCCCTTAAAACAGTAGAAATTATGAAAATACGGGGGTATGAACTCACTTGTTAGATGGTGATTTGGGCAACGTTTCGTTTCCCGGAAAGGAGTTTATTTGACGAGAAACCGGCTCAAATCGGGCAGAGTTTCGACTGGAGAGAGGCTAACTTCTCGGGAATCTCAGGGCTTCGAGGCTTGCTTAGGGTTTTAGACTTGATACCGGGGCTTTAGGGGTTGTATGTGAGCTTATGGGAGTGAAAAATATGAAAGAGGGTGAAATTTAGGGTGAAAAGTGAAAATATTTCGGAAGCCCTCGCATGCCTTATATAGGCCGAAGCCTCGGATCCGAGGCTATGCGAGGCTGACGCGTGTCGGACAGGCGAGGGGTACACGAGGCGAGACTTCGGACGTGGCTCGCAGGTGGCTGCTTCGGACTGGACCGGACTTCGATCCAATGGGAAGAGGGCATGGTGCGAAGGGGTGTCCGAGGAGTGTCCGAGGGTGGTGTCCGGGGTGTCTCATGCGAAGGTGTCCGAAGGTGAGTGGACCGCGGACTTGGTCGAATCATAAGGTTCCACGCGAACTTCGGTCCTATCAGCAGTCGACACGTGGAAGCTCGCATGCGAGGATGACGTGTCCGAGGGTCATGCATGCGAAATTGCCCGGTTTTCCATTTTTCTTGATTTTTGTGCCAAAAACTTGCGAAAATCATAACTTTCGCATACGAGCTCCGTTATTGGCGTTCTTTATATGCACGCGTAGATAAAATTATACTCTACGACTTTCGTTTAGACTTCGTCGGCTGATTTTGACTTTATTTTTAATATTTTTTTTTAACAGACCGGGACAGGAAATCCGTTAAAAATCTGACGTCCGTTTCTGTCTGTATTTTTACCGTTGTACTACTATTGACGAGACATTCAATTCTCGTTTAGGTTGTTTCGGCTAAAAATCACTCGATCTTTATTTTGAGTTTTTAGCTGTACACTGCTATACTGAAACTTAGAAAAATCGTAACTTCCTCATACGAAGTCAGATTTTGTCGTTCTTTTTATGAGAGTTCTCGGTTTAACATAAACTACAACTTTCATTTAGATTGTTAAGGCTAAAAAGCCTTTTATTGAAAATTCAGTTTTTACACTGAACAGTGTTTTGTCGGTTTTGTCGCGGATCTTCGATTGGTCATAACTCCTTCGTTATAACTCGGATTTTAGTGTTCTTTATGTTTTTGGAAACCTTGTTACAATCTCTATCACTTGGTTCATCACAATCGAGATTGTTTAATAATTTATTTTTGAGGGTCAATTATGTAAGTATACACAATATGCTAAAATTTCTCTTTATTATTTAAAAAGAAATACAATTTGACCTACATTATTACATAGGTTTGGAATAACAATTTGTTACAGTTTGACTTCCCGATCCATGATTTCAGCAGGTTCTTCCACAAAGTGTAGACCCTCGTCCAGTTTGATTTCATCGAGAGGAATCACAAGTGTCTCATCGGACATACATTTCTTTAGGTTTGACACGTGGAAAACGGGATCGACGTTGCTAAGTTCTCGGGGTAACTGGAGTTTGTATACTACAGGACCGATCCTAGCAAGGATCTCGAACGGTCCGATGTACCTTGGATTTAGCTTCCCACGCTTCCCGAAGCGTATCATGCCTTTCTAGGGTTAGACCTTCAGAAGGACACGGTCACCAACCTGGAATTCCAAGGGTTTTCGTCTCTTATCGGCGTAGCTCTTTTGTCTATCTCTTGATGCTTTCAGTCGATCCCGGATTTGCACGATCCTTTCAGTCGTCTCTAGAAATGATTTCAGGACCCGTGAGAGTGTTGTCGGGGACTTGACCCTTGACTAGCTGTGTGTCACCCACCTCAGCCCAGCACAGAGGGGATCCGCACTTACGGCCATAGAGGGATTCAAATGGCGCAACCTTGATACTGGTATGTAGCTGTTGTTGTAGGAAAATTCAACAAAGGGAAGATGAGTGTCCCACGACATACCGAAGTCGATGACACAATCTCTTAACATATCTTCCAATGTCTGAATTGTTCTCTTACTCTGTCCATCTGTCTGTGGATGATAAGCCGTGCTCATATCCAACTTAGTTCCAAGAGCCTTCTGTAGTGATTGCCAAAACCTCGAGGTAAACCTGCTATCTCGATCGGAGATAATGGATACAGGTACCCCATGAAGGCGAACTATATCTCAAATGTAGATCCGCGTGAGTCTCTCCATCTTGAAGTTTTCTTTGATTGGCAGGAAGTGGGCGGATTTGGTCAACCGATCGACAATTACCCAGATGGCGTCGTGCCCACTCGGAGATCTGGATAACTTGGTGATAAAATCCTTTGTAATCATTTTCCACTTCCACTAAGGTATTTCTGGTTGTTGAAGTAAACCTGAGGGCTTTTGATATTCTACCTTCACCTTGGCGTAAGTCAAGCACTTGCCCACGAAGGTTCTGCTTTCATGTTCGGCCACCAATAGAGTTGTTTGAGATCCAGATACATCTTATCTGAACCTGGGTGAACGGAGTATCTAGACTTGTGAGCCTCATTCATGACAACCTCCCTGTACCCACCGAACTTTGGGGTCAAGATCCGGTTCATGAAATAGTATACTCCGTATCCCTTGACCTCTAAGTTCTTTTCCATTCCTCGCAACGCTTCATCTGCCATGTTCTCCGGTTTCAAGGCTTCCAGCTGAGCCTCTCTGATTTGTGCAGATAAACAGGAATGGATGGTCATTGTTGTTGGATTAATGTCTAAGTCCATAACTATATTTGGTATGTACTTGACCCGACCCGGCATGGTCCATTTGGGTTGAACTTCACCGGCACAATTTATATGGATAGTCTTTTGAGAATAGTATATTTATGATTTATATTAATATATTATAAGTTCTAATATATTAATATGGAATCATATTATTTAATTAGTATTGATCAAGAATTAATTTAGAATTAATTAAGTGATCAAAAAGAACTAATTAAATATGGACTCTTATATATATGGAATGGGCCAAGTTCATTTAGGTTGGGCTAAGCTTTCATGGATGGTCCATGGAGCTTTTAACCCATGGATCCTATGTAAATGAAAGGTCATGGGTATTAGGGTTTACATGGATGTAACCCTAATCCTCCATAATATATAAAGGGGTCCTTGGCTCACAAAATTGACACAAGTGTGTGAAAATAAGAGTGGGCCGATTTTAGTGTGCATACATATTCTCTCAAGTTCTTCCAAGGTGTTTTGGTGATTTGTGATTCCATTTGAGGCTTCCACACTATTGGGGCTAAGCTCTTAAAGCTTGAAGACATCAAGCTACATCAAAAGGTATGTCATCTAACTAGAACTTTGTAGTATAGGTGCTTCATAATATGCTAGTTAGGATGAAACCTTGGAATAGTTAATATTTGCATGTATAATAGAGAAAACAGAGATCCAAGGTTTATAGGGTTGCATGTACATCATAAGAGTGTTAGAATGCTCAAAACCCAACAGTGGTATCAGAGCCATGGGTTGTTTTCTGTTATATTGATGCAAATGTTTTATTTTCAAGTTGGAAAAAAAAGGAAAAAAAAAACATGACGTTTGTCAAATTTTAAGATAATTACTTGTTTTGTGAAAAACGAATTATTTGTAAAATTTGAATCATTTGTTATATGAGTTGAATTAGGTCAAATTTAGTAAAAGATAAAATGATATGATTATTTTATTAGTTTTAAAAGTTTGATCTAAATGTTTTAAGGAGTTACAAAATTTGGAGTTAATGTTTTAAAGAATTCCATAACTTGTTCTTAAGTTATGGAACATGGAAAGTTTTATCATAAAACACCATTAATTCCATAAGTTATGGAATCCAAAGGTTTTCAAGAATTACAAAACTTGCCCTCAAGTTTTGGAATTTAAGAAAAGTTTTTTATGAAAAAAAGAATTGAATTCTAAAACTCTTGGGTTCATAACTTAAACAATTAATTAAATGGTTTTAATTTTGAGTTTAATAATTGGAATTATGATGTTTTGTTGAATAGTTCAAATTAACTATTATGGACTTTATTAATAGTTAATTAAAGCGTTTAATTAAAAGAGTATTATTAATCCATAAATATATGGTTTGAGTTTAATTAAATTAGAAGTCTAGTTTAATTAATAGATTAAACCACCAAGTATTTTATGTCTAAAATACACCCTTATACTATTATAATATTAAAAGTTTAATATATTATATGTATAAGAGCAAGTCGTCTTACCATTAGTAGGCCTCATTCACGAAGTCGGTCTATAGGGGGGGGGGGGTATAAGGTTACTGCCTATAAAATGGCAGTTTAATGGGTGTCCACTCTCACTCACCGCTCCCTTGACCGGTGGAGGGTCGTTAGCCGAACAGGTAGGACAAGGACTATAATTCTCCCTTCATTATAAGTATAATGATAAATACTAAGTAACTAAACACTTATAAATTCCCAATCTTAGTTACTTAGGAAAATGTGAATAAGGTGCTAATCCATGAAATTACACTTTGCACTTTGTTTAAGCTGTTAGTGGAGCGTGTGTGGTTAACCGGCACACTAACCTGGACTTAACAAGGTAGGCAAAGGGTAACTTAATGTTTATCATAGTATCGTTGGAGCGTGTGTGGTTAACCGGCACATCGATTGAGGGGTAAATATTAAGGGTACCAAGTATATTTGCATGGTTACTTCACACCTTGTTTTGTGATCCTCGGCATCCCAGTCACAAAACCTGAAGGGCACACTCGACATTGAAACATGCCATTGAAAAGTTTAATGAATCTCAAAAGAATCTAGGAGTTTCAAAACCAATTAAAACCTAATAATACATTTCGTTTATCTTGGTGGAAATTGGTGAATCGTCATTCACCTACCTTCAAATATTTTATAGCTTGGATTACGGCATCCCTCTTCCAAGTTATAAAATAGTTTGTTGGGTCCTAGCCTTAATATATCATATTGGGTGTTATATTAAGGACTTAAATCAACTTTACGTGAATTTCTCCCATTGTTGATGTCTGGTTTAGACAACAATGATCTTCCCAAACCAAGCTTTCCTAATGAATATGACTTCCCGAGTTTGGCTCATGGAAGTCATACTTCTCTTCCTCCACCTCCTCCAATTATTCTCCCTAACCCACAAGTTCAAGGTCACTCAAGCCCTAATGGCAAGCAAGGTCTATGTGTGATCACATCTTAGAGATGAAGTCACATATTGACAAGCCGGGAGAGTTGGGTGTCAAAGTCTTGAGAAAGTTGGATGTTCAATCACTTTCTAAGTCATATAGTGAGTTCCTTTGGGACTACTATGAATAGTATGATGAATGAGAACTTTGTTAAGTCACATCAGGTAGAGCCCATTATCTAACTCTGTTAAGTTCTATTCTGAGATCCTCATTACATGATATGACTGGGTCACATGTTGATGTTTTAAGAATCAAAGAATAGAGAGAAATCTTAAAGGAAGTATATGCTGATTCTGATCGCGAAGGTGGATTTCGATCGCATCAGAATTTTGAGCAGTTGCTTAAGAAGTTATGATCTATTGCTAAGGAATAGATAACAACAATTTTCCATGTGGATTGTAAGGATAAGTTTTTCCGCAAAGTTTTAAAATAAAAGAATATTGTTTAATTTTATTTATTTGAAGTATCCTTACAATGGCATTTGTGGAAAATTGTTGCTTATATGATTCCACTGACAGCAATATTGGAAAATGGATTTGATTCTTTCATTTGTGGTAGTGTCTAAATTTACCAAATCAGGAAAGTTCCTCACACCCAAGTTTCAATTGGACCGAAACTTGGAATCATGCAAGTTGAATAGTATGATGAATGATAACTTTCAAGCATTGGAAAATCAAGACTAATTACTTGTTCACATGGATGTGTGAGTCAAGTGAAGGACTAAAGGGATCGAGTACACATTCTTGTGCACTGGTCATGTCCACCACAAAGCTCGTTAAGACTATTTGATTTACTAAAGTTTAGTAAATATGGTTATACTTACAAGTTTAAGTATAATTCTGAAACATTGGAAAAGTCTCAATGTATGGCAGAACGAATGGGAAGAATCAAATTAGGCAGAAAGATAAAAGTTTCTCAAATCTGAAAAGATGGGAGAGTACTTTAGTATCATGTTTGTGATCATCTTAATGATTTAGAAATCATATCACAATTAGTCCTCTAAAGGTCATCTTAGTGCATTCTTATGACTAAGAAGAGGAGTCATGAATTGTTGAAATGGTTAGATCAGGAAGATGAGTCATACTTCGTTCCAAAACAATTCTTAGAGTCATACTCCAAGATTGTAACTTGAGTGACATATCTTAAAGAAAGGCTTAAAACACTTGTCAAATGTAAGAGTAAAAGTGTCCTACTCTTGTACATTTGAAATTGGTAAGTTGTGATGTTTTGGATAAAACAAAGACCAACTAAGGCCAATTGTGTGAAGTGTTTGTCTTGATAAAGAATCCGCACTATCTCTTGAATATTTGGCAAGATAGTCTTATATGTCAAGAGGATAGTGGGAGTCTTAAAGATCCTAAAAAGAATTTCAAGAACTAATCAAGAATAAAACCTGAGGTTCTTCACTAGCACACGACTTGAGGTTTATAACCTCTCGTGTTGACATATTCTGTGCCCATTCCAGTTAAAGTTGGCTTTGCATAGGAGTTCTAAAAGTTCTCAATTGGTTGCATAACAACTTGGAAGCAATGGCAGGCCCTGTACTGCCAGGTGGCAAGAAGTTAAGATTGCATAAGTTCAGTCCATATGAGTTTGGATTTGTCATTATCCTTGTCTTGTGACTATGGTTTTGACGATTCACATGGATAAGAACACATACACCATAAAATCTAAGGGTCATAAGGTTTCTCTCCGATTCATGAAAATGATGGTGAGGAAACACTTCCACCAAGTAGATTTGAAGCAGATGGCAAAAGGTATAAACAATTGAGACTATGATTACGACATCCCTTTTCATAGTTCTGAAATTGTTTAGACACACATGCATGCTATCTAAGGAAAGGTGTATGATTTTGATAAAGTTTTATCAAAGCATTTCGTATCAGAAATCTGAACTTTGGTAAGAAAGTCAATAAAGTATTGATTTCTAGAAGTCGAGCTGATTTCTGAGTACATGTCAAAGCTAGTGGGAGCATAAGTGTTATGCTAATAATCATCATGTAAGTGGGAGCATGATAATTATTGTTAGTGTTGCAAGTTAGCAATGTTAATTATAGAAAACAAAAGTTTCAATTCGTGAGGTTGCAGGGATTGAAAAAGTTGTTTTGCTATAATTAAGGGAGAGGATATATTCATTTCAGTTCTAAAGGCTTAGATTGAGACCTTAATCATCTTTAGTCAAGAATATATATATGAATTTCATGTTGGATTGGTTCAACTTAAGGAAATTCTATATATTGCGTTCTCAAAATTCGATTATGATTACGGCATCCCTCTTCATAGTCAAATTTTGAAAACATGGCAAATAAAAATATTGTAGCAAAAGACTGGTCTAGAATCATGTCTTTATGTGAGACATCATGAATCATGTACCATTTGCTTTGGGTACAAGATCGATTGCATGTGCTATAATATTTGTCATTTCTAAATTTTTCCAAATGCCCAGAGGCATTAAGAAGGGAAAAGGTCTAGAATTGGACATGACTAAAATGATTAAGCAATTGTCGAGGACAATCTGAGGTTTACCAAAGATTGGTTGCTCAGGGACAGTTGGAAGTATAGTGCTAATTTTGGAAGGACCATATTGACATATTCTGAAAAGAGGCATCTCTTATTCAGAAGTGATAGTCAAAATGAGAATATGGAGTTGTCTCCATAGGTGGAAGTTATCTGTGTAAGATTAGAAAACTTAATGCAAGAAGCATGTCCAAAGCAATGTACTTTGAATATGAGACTTAGTTTCCATGGAGTTGATCTCCATTGGAATACCTTATAATGACTGTTGACAAGTCTTTGTGACTTTGTACATATTCATTACAGGAGGGTCAGTGCATATAAGTTTAAAATCTAAACAGATTTCGATAAATGATAGGAATTTGAAATTCTTACATTTTTCGATAAGGATTTGGGAGTGTGAAATTAGAATCATTGAAATTATGTTCAATTGGTTTATTTCACAAAGTAAGGATCATAGAAAAACATAGAGTGCATACTTGGTGTATGGCAAAGCTATTGTTTAAGAAAAACATAGTGTACATGCTTGGAGCATGGGACAACTAGTGTTTTTAATTCAAGTATAAAGTTGATAAAACCGAAACAATGAATAATGAGTAATCAGTATGGTGATAAATAAAAGTGTTTATTTATATTCATAGGGTTTGATACCATATTTGATTCATTTATTCTTGTGTTTCACTTTGCATGTTTTGACTTCCAGAATAACTAAGTCGCTCTTCCTGAATGATTAAGTTATTCAAACCATCCACAGTCGGTCATATGTTGGAAGTAGATATGAATCAAGACTGTCATGGGTTGGTTTGTAGAGGTCTAAGTTGGTGGACAAAGTGGTGCTACAACACTCATGAGTGCCCATAAGTTCTGAGTATTGGATTCAACCCACGCTCATTTGAATCACTTCATGGATTTTATCACGAGTGATCATGAGACGATAATATCTTATATTCTTAAAACCTAGAGATATGAGTTGTTACTATGAGTTGGTTATACATTGATTGCACGAAAACGCATTGGTAACTCAATGTTATAAAACGTGCCTTTGTGTATGATTCAACAAGTAATAGAACAAGCCATATGAGTCGAAGTTTATCCATTCCTTTTACCTTCGGGATAAAAGCGATATCTGTGGGCCCCTCGATGATTTAGCGATGACACATGTGAGTGCTTGGCCAAGCCAGGACTGATTTGATTTGTTCAATCAGTCAGTCATCATAAATCGAAAATCGGGAAACAACAAATGGACAGAGAGAATGATTATAATCCATGTCTCAGTCCATATGATATCTAGAATGGAGGAATATATGATCCCTTATCTAATGGACAAGTCATTGATATGGTCAGAGTTCGACAGCGACTTTAAGAGCTACGATTGCCAGTTAGGTTTTGAAGTCATACTCAATAATAGTTTTAGACTTATCCAAGTGGGAGACTGTTGGATTAATGTCTAAGTCCATAACTATGTTTGGTATGTACTTGACCCGACCCGACATGGTCCATTTGGGTTGCACTTCACCGACACAATTTATATGGATAGTCTTTTGAGAATAGTATATTTATGATTTATATTAATATATTATAAGTTCTAATATATTAATATGGAATCATATTATTTAATTAGTATTGATCAAGAATTAATTTAGAATTAATTAAGTGATCAAAAAGAACTAATTAAATATGGACTCTTATATATATATGGAATGGGCCAAGTTCATTTAGGTTGGGCTAAGCTTTCATGGATGGTCCATGGAGCTTTTAACCCATGGATCCTATGTAAATGAAAGGTCATGGGTATTAGGGTTTACATGGATGTAACCCTAATCCTCCATAATATATAAAGGGGTCCTTGGCTCATAAAATTGACACAAGTGTGTGAAAATAAGAGTGGGCCGATTTTAGTGTGCATACATATTCTCTCAAGTTCTTCCAAGGTGTTTTGGTGATTTGTGATTCCATTTGAGGCTTCCACACTATTGGGGCTAAGCTCTTAAAGCTTGAAGACATCAAGCTACATCAAAAGGTATGTCATCTAACTAGAACTTTGTAGTATAGGTGCTTTATAATATGCTAGTTAGGATGAAACCTTGGAATAGTTAATATTTGCATGTATAATAGAGAAAACAGAGATCCAAGGTTTATAGGGTTGCATGTACACCATAAGAGTGTTAGAATGCTCAAAACCCAACAATTGTTAGTGTCTTCACCTTACGACCTGAATACTCCTTTCGGCTGAGGGCACCTGCTACTACATTGGCATTGTCGGGATGGTAGCGTATTTCGTACTCGTAGTCACTGAGTAACTCTACCCATCGCCGTTGCCTCATGTTTAACTCTTTATGGTCAAAGATGTGCTGTAAACTCTTATGGTCAGTGAAGATAGTGCACTTGGTTCCGTAGAGATAATGTCTCAAGATCTTTAATGCAAAGACCACTGCTCCCAACTCTAGATCGTGAGCTGTGTAATTGAATTGGTGGGTTTTCAACTGCCTCGAGGCATAGGCGATAACCTTTCCTCGCTGCATGAGCACACAGCCTAGGCCCTGATTGGATGCATCGCAGTAGACAACAAAGTCTTCCGTCCCTTCGGGCAGGGACAAGATAGGTGCGCTGCATAAGGCCTGCTTCAAGGTTTGAAACGCAGTTTCTTTCTTGTCTCCCCAACTAAAGGTTACATCTTTCTGTTTCAGGGTAGTTAGAGGCTTAGCAATTATGGAGAAGTTCTGGATAAACCTGCGATAATAGCCCGAGAGACCCAAGAATTGCCGGATTTCCATGGGTGTCTTTGGTGCCGACCAATTCTCAATCGCTTTGATTTTTGAAGGGTCCACATGTATGCCATCCTTGCTAACCACGTGACCAAGGAAAGTTACCTTCCTGATCCAGAACTCACACTTTGAGAATTTTGCATAAAGCTTTTCCGCCCTCAATGTTTCTAGCACCTGCCTCAAGTGTTGTTTATGATCATTCTCGCTCCGAGAATAGACAAGTATGTCGTCAATGAACACGATCACGAACTTGTCTAGAAAAGGGCGGCACACCCGATTCATCAGATCCATGAATACTGTCGGTGCGTTGGTTAGACCAAAGGGCATTACTACAAACCCGTAGTGTCCATAGCGAGTTCGGAATGCTGTCTTGGGCACATCATTCTCGTGAATCCGCAACTGATGGTACCCTGATCTTAGATCTATCTTTGAAAAGTAACTGGCTCCCTGAAGTTGGTCGAAGAGGTCGTCGATTCTGGGTAAGGGATAACGGTTCTTGATGGTCAGCTTGTTCAGTTCTCGGTAGTCAATGCACATCCGAAAGGATCCATCTTTCTTCTTCACGAATAAGATTGGAGCTCCCCAGGGTGAGGAACTCGGCCTTATGAATCCTTTGTTGATCAGCTCATTGAGCTGGCTGGATAGCTCTTGCATTTCCGCCGGCACTAAATGATAAGGAGATTTAGCTACAGGAGTAGCTCCGGGGATTAAGTCGATACAAAACTCGACTTGACGCTCGGGAGGAATTCTTGGAAGATCTTCGGGGAAGACATCAGGAAAGTTGCAAACTTCGGGGATGCTCTCGAGGTCTCTAACTTTTTGCGTCTCATCAACAACATGAGCTAGAAATGCATGACATTCCTTCCACATATATTTATGGGCTTTGATGCATGAAATGATACGAAGGTTCGAACTGAGATTATCACCGTAAACCATGAGAGCTCCACCAGAGGGAAAATTGAGACGGATCGCTTTCTCGAAGCAAAGGATATCAGCACGATTGGGGCTCAACCAATCCATGCCGATTATGACGTCAAAGCTTTTTATGGAGACTGGCATAAGGTCGATAGGAAATGAATGACCGTCTAGGGTAAGGGTACAACCCATGAATATGTCCTTAGTGCTCTCTTTCTTTCCATTAGCCATCTAGACGGTAAATGTTTCAGTTAAAGGTTGGGATTTACACTTGAGAAGATGTTTGAATGCATGACTAACAAAACTCCTTTCTGCACCAGAATCGAAAAGAATACATGCATAAGAGTGGTCAAGGAGGAACGTACCTGTAACAACGGTAGGATCAGCGACCGCTTACTCCTGGCCCATAGCGAGTACCCTCCCTGTGTTGCCCGCTATTGTCGCTTTGGGGCAATCTCTTTTGAAGTGTCCAACCTCTCCACATCCATAGCAGGCTTGACCAGTGCCTGCCCCAGGAGCCTGGTTGGTTGGTTGAACAGGTGTCTTGCAGTATCGAGCCGTGTGTCCCTTCTTTCCACAGCTGTTGCACTTCAATTCACGGCAGGGTCCGTAATAATGAAAGTTACACTTGTTGCACAGAGGTAGGTTTCCAGCATAACCACCAGTAGGAGCTTGAGTGGTTGGAACAGCAACTAGAGTAGCAGCAGGAGTAGTAGCAGCATGAACTGCCACTGTTTGTTGCGTCTTGGAGGGCTCCTGCGAAGACTGCCCCTTGCGTTTGTTCCAGAACTTCTTCTTCTTCTTCCCACCACTCTCCTTTTGTGGTTCGGAAACAACTGTTACCTCATCCATATCTGCCCCATAATCAATCAGAGTCTGCACCAGACTCTTAGCGCTGTCAAATGTAGTGGGCCTAGCAGCCAAGACATTCCCTTTGGTTGGGGGCGTCAGTCCCCAGATGTACCTCTCGATTTTCTTGCTTTCCGGGGTGACCATTCCCGGACAGAGGAGAGCCAAATCACAGAATCTGGCAGTGTAGGCTGTAATGTCGGAACCCTTCATCTTCAAGTTCCAGAGTTCGTGCTCCAACTTTTGCACCTCTCCTCTCGGGCAGTATTCCGCGAGCATGAGTTCTTTAAGTCTTTCCCAACCCATGGCGTTAGCCATTGGCAGAGTTAGGGATTTGATTTGACCATTCCACCAGGTCAAAGCTCTGTCGGTGAAAGTGCAGGCGACGAACTTCACCTTGTTTACTTCGGAACAGGCGCAAATTTCGAAGATGGATTCGATCTTCTCGTAACATCTAGTCAGGGCAATAACACCTTCGTTGCCATCGAAGATTTGGGTTTTGCGTTCATGAAGTCCCTGTAGGAACATTCCTTTTGTTATCCCTGACTTTCATCTTGTCTTTGAGGGTCGGTTCCACCTCTAGCCCCACCATAGTTAAATTGTGTCATTGCTGCAGTCACATCGGCTGTAACTGCTGGTTGGAACATGACGGGGTCGAACTGAGGGGGTGGTGGTGGCGGGATGTCGTCGTTCCTTCTGTTGGATCTTCTTCGGGGAGACATCTTGTTCTAGAAACAATCAGGAAGAAGAGGATGGTAAGTCCCCAAGATATATGAAACAAGATATATCTCATCCTGATAAATAAAGTGTTCTACCAAGCGATAAACAAATAAAGGTTACTAATGCAAGTAAATTATCGCTTAAGAGGGAAGAGGTAGCAACACTTGGAATGAATCTATATACTGAATTTGGCTCTAGCTAAAATACTCCTATAGTATTTTATGTTGTATGTTTTTGTTTTACCGATGTCTGATGAATATACGCTTGGTAAGTTTTGGGCTTGCTGCAACACCACAGTCACTCCCAAGCACATGTTGGTCATGTCTCGAATGAATATAGTTGATCAGGTCATATTTATCCTAGACATAATTACATAACTGCCCAGATTTAACCGCAGTGTCCCAACATCCAAATACTTTTGTTTTGTTCTATCTATGACTCTGGTTCTGTTATGTATGCATGCTCGTATACTTTTTACAAAATACTTATATTTTGAAAAGATACTTGTATTTTTCAGAGTGCTTCAGCCCCTTTGTGTTTATAGTTGTATACCATGTAAGGTTCAGTATACTTAGTTCACTATAAACAATGGCTCTGATACCAATCTGTCACACCCCAAAACCGGAACGTCGGAAACGTTCTGGGGTGGAGGACGTCATGTTTAGTATCACAACCATTGTATAATAGCAATCATAGTAACACAACCATTACAGTGAATACATAAATGAAAAATGTTTACATATGCTTAAAACTTGTTTGGATTACATAAAAAATGTAGGTAAAGTAAGTAAATCATGACTCTTGTTGCTCCAGCTTCTCAAAAATCCAGAAGGTACCTGTCTACTGATTTCTTGAGAATACAAGCAGTTTTAAGAGAGTATCAGCATAAAGCTGGTGAGTTCATAAGCGATATTTCGAAATGAAAGCTTGTTGATGACTTTGTAAAAATGTTCGCATGTTTCCAAGAAAATCCAGTGTTTTCTTTAGTAAAAGTGATGTTATCAGTTCTGTGTAAAACTATGAATATTCATTTCTGAAAACTGTTGTGGCATATGAAAACACTAGTTTGTATGACTAGATAAAGTTAATCATAATGTATATGTATTATGTATGGAAATCATTGTATAATCGGTTCCGTTCGAAAACCCTGGCTATCACCAGTATGCGTAGTATGTTTTATTACTTAAAATAAAACCATTGAAGAGTGAAATCCTGTAAACAAATGATTAGTTTATAATTATTGTGAGTCGTATAACCATGCTTGATGTGACCTAGAGACCTTTACAACGTTCTTCAGGTGTTGATTAAATGGCATTTGTCACCCCAGGCATGCCTGCCTAACTGTAGCTAGCAGTTCAGGTGTGGGATTGTCAATCCCGAATAGATATATTCACAAATCTCACGCTCTCCCTCCAGGAGACTCTGGTTATACTATGATAGGATTTAGTCATGTACACCTAAGGGTGCAGTTTCGAAGTAGTGCCTCACAATGTTGTACAATTTAGTTTATATGTAGTTCTATAGTGTTATACTGTAGTGAAATCCGTGTGTATACTGTATGTAACAATTATACTTAAATAATTATGAAATGCCATGCTCATGTAGTGATGTATACCATAAACTAAATATGTCATAGTTTATATGCGTAGTAGTGAAAAATCTATGGACTTGTATGAGTTACATTTAGAAAATCCCAAACTATACCTATTATAGTTTGTATGTATAGTGTAGTTGATGTGATTATTGAATCTGAAAAACTATGCAATTTTGGTTGTAAATTGAAAGTGTCCCTTATGCTCAAAATGGTACAAAAGGGATAAGATATGAGAATTGCATGAGTTTTATACTTGTTAAAAACCCTTTTGTATTAGTTCACAAAAGCATTTATGTGTGGCTTGTATCCCCCCCTAAAAACGTTCTAAAAACCAGTAAAAGCGTAGGGGTATGAACTCACCTTGAGTGAGTGGTTTGCACGAAAGACCGGTATGGGATGCTGAGGGTCAAGTGAAGCTTTGAATACAATTGGATCCTAATTATCATGTAATAACACATATAAGATTCAAATTAGGGTAATTCACGACTATACATGATAGACAACCACTCTAAGGACTTGGAAACACTTGGACAAAGTGCTAAAATCACATATGACTGAGTGAGGGAGGTGTACGGCCACCCTAGGGGTGTGTACGGCCATGGGTGTACGGCCGCACACTCATGATGGAGTGTGTCTTTGAGGTGTTTTCAAGGTTCATGCTAGCATCCAGGAAGTGTTCTAGGTCCATGCTTCGTTGTAGTGCAAGTTTGAAGCCCGAAATGTTCATCAAAGTGGGTGTATGGTCCTAAGGTGTGTGTGCAGCCGTACAAAGGGTGTGCGGCCGTACACACTTCATGTTTATGCCCAAAATGTCAACTTTAAGGTGCAACAAGGCTAGGATCATGTCCAATCTTGGAGTTAGGGCCAAACTCTCACTTTGGAAAGCCTTTAAGGAGTGTACGACCAACCTCATGAGGGTGTGCGGTCGTACTCCTTCAAGGGTGAAGAACATGATGGAATTTTATGAACTAAGGCTTGAATCAAGAATTCCTTCAAGTATAGCAAGCTAAATGATAGAATACTTACGTTTTTGAAGCCTTGGAAGGGTTCACGGTTGAAGTAGCTTGAGAGAAGGGAGTAGTGTGCGGCCAAGGAGAGAAAGGAATAAAGGAAAGATGTCTACCCCTATATATAAGGGTGTCTGTGTGGCCAATAGGGGGTGTACGGTCGTACACCCATGTGTGCGGCCACACACTCCTCCTAAGGGAGTGTATGGCCTCGTTTTGTTACTATGCGACTTGCTGACTCATTCCTAACTCAACATTGGTGGTACTCAAGCTTAGAACACTTAAATGAACCCTTAAATAGTGCTAGAAGTTAACAGAAACGAGTTAACATTTATTGAATCGACTAGATGAACAAGATAGAAGTTCCGGGTTGTCACACTGTCGGCCGTCTGTAATCCTCAGTGTGGTAGGAGAGGGTACCACTACCTGTCCTGCTGATACTAAACTCGGACACTGGGACTTCTTGTGTCCCCTCTGGTTGTAATGGAAGCAAATCAGATCAGATGCTGAGGTGGTGGTAGTGGTTGTAGCTGTACAATCCCTACTCATATGCCCAGTTCGACCGCACTTGAAGCAGCCAGAACTCCCCGCCTTGCACACCCCATCGTGCAACCTGCCACACTTGCCACACCGACTGTGGCTCTGCTGTCCCCTAGACCTGTGATCAGACACCTTGGGCTTTTTGCCCGAACCTGCTGCGCCAGACGTAACCTCTGGCTTCCTCTTCCTCTCCATCTCTAGATCAATCTCCCTCTCACGAGCCCTCGTAATCATGTCCTCCGGCGTCTTGCAGCTGGAGCGACTCACAAACTGGCGGATATCACTCCGCAACATCTCATGATATCGGGCCTTTTTCATCTCCTCGTCCACCACATACTGCGGAACGAGAAAGGCCCTCTCCCTAAACTTGGCGGTAATCTCCGTCACTGTCTCTGTCGTCTGCTGGAGGTCCTGAAACTCTCTAGCAAGCTACTGCACCTCAATGACAGGTGCAAACTCGGCCCTGAACCTGGTAGTGAAATCACTCCAGGTCATCGCATCCAAAACTGAGTCATCACCAATAGCTCGTCCGATCTCCTCCCACCAATCTCGTGCACTGTCCTTCAGACGGCAGGATGCTAATCTAACCTTGTCCCCCTCGGGACATCTGCTGGTATGGAATGCGTTGGCGACATCCGCCAACCATCTGGTACTCGCAATGGAGTCCCGAGCCCCATGGTAGTCGGGAGCTCCACAAGCTCTGAACTCCCTGAAATTCAATGTGCTCGATCCCATCATGGCTGCTATCTCAGTACGGAACGCGCCCAACTTCTCATCGAGAAGCTCTAAGATACCCTCCTTGACCGATCCAAAAATCACAGGAGTCTGGTCTAGTATGCTGCGTGTGACCTCCGAGGAGATGAACTCCCTGGTCTGCTCATCTAACTGTCCGACTCCAGAGCCTGAGCCCAATCCCTCTCATGCGCCTGAACTACCAACTGCTGGTCTAGGGCGTAAAACCACCATTCTGAAAACACATCATAACAAGCGTTAGAATACTAATATAACCGGAGGGATCACATACACTACAAGTTCCCTGGTCTTATCTCAGCCTTTCTTGACTCGAGTACAGATCTTCTGTTTTCAGTAGTACGGGCCCATACTACCTTCCACATCTATCCGTACTTTCCTCAAGAACTGTCTTGACTCCACCAAGTCCCTTCTACTGCTACTGCTCTCTGCTACTCTCATCCTAGGCTTGCCCTAGGGTAATCACCAACTCACTCTCCGCCATCAGCTGCATAAGAGGTCCCTGCTACCTTCCCCTAACTAGCTCGTGAATAATATTACATATCACTAAGAGTAGATAATTCTTCGAATGAGAGATCCTACCCTACAACGGTTGGACTCAGACAAGAGTTGCGCAATAAAGCTAGACCTAACCTTCTGAAATTATTTAATCCTCGCAATATGTAACGTAACATATTCATTTACTATTTAGTAAAAGATAACTAGAACTCCTAAAAGCACAAAGCAAGCAGCATTCGGGTATTGAGTACACACAATCAAGCATATACTACTCTAGCTATCATACTGACTAATCTGTACTAGCATGCAGTTCTCATAAAGCTGAAACACATATAGCAGGCACATAAGACATCCTTCCTAGATCCTTAGTCCTAATCTAGCATGTTGTTCTAACAAAGCTAATAATCATGACATATCATAAACTTGTATGGGTAATTTGGGAGTACTTACTTGAGCTCGGCTGATTGCATGCACCACACCCTTTTCTCTTTTCAAAGTTCTTTTCTAGTTTCAAAAATCCTTTTTGTAAAAATGATTTTCTTTTTGAAAAATTCTATATCAATTCCTTAGTTTGAGTTCAGACACACCCGAGAGTGTGCCCGAATCCCTCAAACCAAGGCTCTGATACCAGCTTGTAACATCCCAAAAATGCGACCCAAAATTTTTGTTTTCAAATAATTATTACAATCATAAACCATCAAAAGCCATAAGTAAAATCATAAGTCATGTATCATAAAACATCATAGTGTTTGTCTCAAATCAAAATCTCAAAATAAATCATCAGAGTAAACTCCCAGGCTATGACTGTGGTGTGTGCCATGCGATCAACTCGAGCCCTTCCCTTTGCTAGTGGAAGTACCTGAAACCAAAACTGAAAACTGTAATCACGAAGCTTAGTGAGCTCCCCCAAACTACCACATACCATACAATAACACATATAACACATACTGGGCCTTGCCCACTGCATCGGGCCCCGCCTGGCATCGAACCGAAGTCCGACATAAATTGGGCCCCACCCGACATCAGACTGAAGTCCGGAATAACTTGGGCCCCGCCCACTGCATCGGGCCCCGCCCGGCATCGGACCGAAGTCCAGAATAAATTGCACATAACAGAAACATGAACATATAACATAATCACAGATACTGCGTTGGGCTTGCCTGGCATCGGACAAAAGTCCGGAACATATAAAACATATCATAAACATGCATGAATCACGAAGACATCAAGCATACATACTACTTCTTGGGATCACCCCGGCATCGGACCGAAGTCCGGAACTACTATCATCTAAACGGGCCGACATTGTGGTCGTAGACCCGTTCCTACTGGAAGGAAACTCACCTCTCAACTGACTGCTGAATAATTCGTGCAAAGGTGACACCGTCGACTGCTCCAACTACTCCCCGACTATAATGACCAAATAAACATTTAGTCAAAAAACCGATGGCTCTTCTATGGGTAAAATGACTATTTTACCCCTTTGATCTAATTTGGCCCATGACCTAGGCACACTCCTTTCTAATCCTCACTAGGGCCCATTATGTCCCCAAATGGGCCAATTTTCTAAATTGGGCCCAACTCTTCAAATGGGCTTTCCATACAAGCCCAAACCAATTCTTGGGCCCTTAACTGGCTTCTGAAGGCCCATCACGACCCAACTACTGCTATATCCAAATCTAGACCCAAACCGAGCCCCCAATAACTTAAAACCCACTGACTGAGCGTACGTTGAGCGTACCCATATGTACGCTGCGCGTACTGGCGTGTACGCCCATCATAATCTCCTGTTAAGCCATCTTTTCCAAAACGACTTAATCCTTTAAGACAGAACGTCCAACTTACAGATCTGAGTCTCATGCTTCGTCCTAGTCCTTAAAGTTGGTCACTTGGTGCCTTGCAATCCACCAAATGAGCCCAAAACTAAGAATAACTATGATCTTCCAAGGAAAAGGCTAGATCTCTTGCATGGCTTCATAAAATCCTCAAAGCTTGCAACTTTACTGCTAAAGGGACTTATTGAGCTTCAAGAGTGGCAACCCTAAGCTCAAAATCGAAGTTGTATGATCAAGATCCAAACTTTGGACCTAAAAAGCTCCAAATCTTCCAAAACCCTAGATCTAGACTTTAAGGAGGAAAGTTAGGAGCTTTATACCTCCTCTTGATGCCAAATGATGAGCTTAATCCAGATCCCTGAGCTCAAGGTACTCAAAGGCTTCTTCTCCAACGTCTCCTTCTCTTCTTCAAAGTTTTTCTTCACCAAAATGAGCTCAAAAAGGTCAAACACACACAACAATGGAGTATGAGGCGTATTAGGGTTTTCTGAGGGTGAGGGGGCTGGTGGGGAGGCCAGGGGGTGGCTATAATGAGGTATTTATATGTCTTAAACCCTAAAAATTAGGGTTTGGTATCTGTTCACGTACGCTGCGCGTACGTGCGCGCGCCCCTCGTATCCGATGCATGCCTCTACGCCCAGCGTACGTCTTATGGGCGACCCAATTCGTTGGCCCCTTTGCTTAAGTCCAACCCAATAGTCCTTACTATAATTTTAGGAAATAATTGATAATTAATACCTCAAAAGTCGGTCGTTACAATATTAAATAAATTAGATTGTATTTATAACACACTTATAAACAAATAATATACATGAATTCGATACATAAAAAATAAACTTTATGTTTATAAGTCTTTATAAAATACGTTATCGTGTTCTAAAATTTTAATATATATTTAAAAGTTTATATTAATTTGTTACATGAAAATAAAGTTTATATTTATGATTAGTTAATATACGTAGTAGATAAAAATAAACTAGAAATGTATAAATACATAAAAAGATAGACTAAAACTGACAAGTGAAACTCCATCCCCATTTACGAAGAAATAGATAGTATTACTACATATTTAGGTAATATTATTCATATATCCATAAATTGGGGAAGAAATAAGGTAGAGTTATAGTATAATGGGAGAAAAAATAAAGAAAAATATAGCTTTTGGGGATGGATTGGAGATGCTCTAAAGCATGGTGTTTTTAGTCGTTAGTTGTTAAATAAAAATTATGTACAACCAAATTAGTATTTGTTTTAGAAACACTGAGTCGATTGGACCTACTACTACTAGCAGTATCGAACACAAGTTTAAGTTGAAAAAATTACACTTTAAAAAAATCGTTTTTCTCCTGGTATAACCTCTCGGTTCAACTGGTCTTTTAACTAAATTGGACGGTTTCTTTGTTGCAGTCGATTTTTTAAAGTTTTTAAGTTGGTGACTTAATCAGTATCCGGGCGAACTAGTTGATATGGTTTCTAAGGTTTACGACCCGATCCGACCCAAGACAAGTATTATTGATTTTTTATTTGTATCGGTTTCACTTAAGTAGGGAATCATGTTATTTATGTTCGAGACTGTAACAACCATAAAAATCATACCAAATTTAAACTTTTTAAAACATTTCAAAACCACTGATTATTACAAAACTTGTTTCCAAAATAGTTTAGTGTCAAAATATCCCAGAATCCAATCATAAACAATAGAAGGTGTACGATTACGCCTTCGCCTTCCCGCCATCATCAGAAGTACCTGAAACAAAATCAACAATTGTAAGCCCGAAGCTTAGTGAGTTCCCCCAAAATACCCATACACACATCAGCATATACATAAACACAAGCAGCATACTATGGTTCCAATCAACCATCGGGTTGGAATACCCCAGGCCGTCAACCATCGGGTTGGAATGCAAACATACTATAGGTCCAGTCATCCTCTGGATGGAATACCCCAGGCCCACAACCTGTTGGATTAGGTGCTTAAGCCCATAACTATAATTGATATGTACTTGAATTGATAGTAGCAATGTCCTTTTGGGTTGCCTTCAAATCTGGCAATTGAATAGGATAACTGTTAGAGAGAGAAGAATAATTTATTAATTTATTACTTGGTTAATAAATTAATTTGAAATCAAGATAAATGATTTATTTATGTATTATGGATATAATATATTAATTAGAAATCATATTGTTTAATTAATATTTAATCAGAAATTAATATGGAATTAATTTTGGGATTAAAGGAATTAATTGAAACTGCAGGGACTAAAGGTGAAAATGTTCAAAAGTTTAGCATTGAGAATTCTAGAACCTCCCTTAGAGGCGGGGAACGAAATCTAGAGTATCCTAGGGTTTCCTTGGGCTTTAAGGGTGCCTTGGAAGCCTTAGGGAGGAAGTTAAGGGATTAGGGTTATCTAAGATACACCTGCCTTATCCTAAACCTTCCTTATCACCTATATAAACCCCTATAGGGTTGGATTTCGTCCCATGCACTCCAAGAAAGGCTTAGAGCCGAATTTTCCACTTCTCTTCTCTCTCCATAGTAATCCTTGGTTGCTAGGTTTGTTTGTGAGCCATTAGAGGCGCGACACTTGTGGCGCTTGCTACCAAAGTTCAAGATCTTCAAGGATTTGATTGTTATTACAATATAACAATAAAGGTATGTATCCTAACCCTAATTATATGTTAATTTCGAAAATTACATGTGCCTCCTAGGGTTTCTAGTTTTTGTATTCAATGCTTGTATGTCTAATAGTGAAAACATAGATCCTCAAATTAGGGTTGCATGCACACATAGGATCGTTTGTTATGTATAAAACCCATCAGTGGTATCAGAGCTTATGGTTTTTGTTTTCAATTAGATTTGGTACAATTGATTGAACTAGACAAAATTAGGGTTTATGGCTATTAAACCCTAAAGCCTTTAAATTTTCGCAAATTAGGGTTTAAGAACCCTGTTTTTCGAAAATCCCTAAGGGTTTTCAAACCCTTTCCTTTGGCCACCTTGGAGTTAAAATCTAGGGTTTCCTAACCCTAGGTTTTTTGTTTTTTAGGCAAGGTTGAAAGCCTTGCCTTCCACTCCAAGCAGAAGATTTCGAAATCTAATGAATAATTTAGTAGGTTGTTATTTTTGGTAATTATCTTGTTAATTCTTTAATTGGATAATTAAAGATATTCTTACCTAAGTTTCGAAATCCATTGATAAAGGATTAAATTAAGTTAATATGTTTAATTTAAATTGGTAATCCTTATTTGATTTAATAATTTAATTGATTGTTTAATTTTTGAATAATTATTAAATCAAAGGTTTTTTAAAATTTTAAAATTTTAAAATTTTAAATTAAATGGTTTTAATTTTTGAAAATTTTAATAAAATTAAAAAAAAAACCCTAGTATTTTAAAAGTTCAAAATACACCCTTATACTATATATATAATTAAAGGTTTAATATTATATATGTATAAGAAAAGTCAGTCTTACCGTTAGTAGGCCTCATTCACGAAGTTGGTCTATAAGGGATGTTTAAGGAAGCGGCCTGTAAAATGACTGTCATTGGGTATCCACTCTTACCCACCGCACCCTTGACTAGTGGAGGGTCATTAGCCAAACGGGTAGTATAGGACACAATCTTCCATTATAAATATAATGAAATACGAAGTAACTAAACACTTTTATAAATTCCCAAATCTTAGTTACTTTAGGAAAAATGTGGAGTTGGTGCTAATCCATGAAATTGCACATTGCACCTTGTTGGTCGTTAGTGGAGCATGTGTGGTTAACCGGCACACTAATATGGGACCAATGAAGGATGGCAATGGGTAGCTCGTAGATTATCATAGATCAATGGAGTGTGTGTGGTTAACCGGCACATTGATTAGGTGATGGAAATCTTCGAGAGTACCAAGCTAATTTGCATGGTTATCAACACCTTGTTTGTGATCCTCGGCATCCTAGTCACAAACATGAAGGGCATAATCGAGATTAGACATGCCATTGAAAAGTTCAATGAATCTCAAAAGATCTAGGAGTTTCAATTCATTTAAAACTTAAACCTTAAAATTTTCGTTTTTCATGGTGGAAATTGGTAAATCATCATTTACCTACCTTCAAATGTTCTGCAAATTGGATTACGTCATCCCTCTTCCAATTTGTAGAATATTGTGTTGGATCCTAGCCTTAATATCTCATTTGGGTGTTTTATTAAGGACTCAATCAACTAACTTGAATTTCTCCCGTTTTGTAGATGTCAAACTCTAACAACTATGGTCTTCCTGAATCCTTTGGAAAAAGCTTTCCACATGAAGATGATGTTCCACGATTGGATCATGGAAATGAGAATCATGCTTCACTTCCTCCACCTCCTCCAATAATTCTCCCTGACCCACAAGTTCGAAGGCTTGAAAAGTTCAAGATCACTCAAGCCCTATTGGCAAAAAGACATGAAGATGGGAAGTCTGTGTGTGTACACGTCTTAGAGATGAAGTCACACATTGACAAGTTGGAAATGTTGGGTGTTGTGTTCCCAAGGAAGTTGGCTGTTGACTGGGTTCTTCAGTCACTTCCCGACTCATATAGTGAGTTCATTAGAGAGTACTATATGATGGATCACGACGTGACCCTCATTAATTTGACTTATTTTCTTATTGCTGCTGAATCAACAATGATTTGGCGCAATGGTAAAGCGAAGGTCGACTTAACGCCTCGCGACGAATACTGATGTGCTGACTAAAGGATAATGACACAAAAGACCGACTCGCACTCGAGTCAAATAACACCAAAGCAGGTACAGAACACACAAGAAATGTACCTATGCACATCACAATATAAGCATAACACCACAAACTCAAAATAAACAGATGAAAGAATACATACCAGCCACAACATCGGGTGCTGCGCGGACCTCCTCCGCTGTTAACTGGAAGGCTCTCCCGCGAGCCTTCGGCGCCTCGGCCTTCACCGACCGACTCTCCGTAGCTCGAACAACAGCAGGGACAGATCCCTGAGAAGCTCCCTAAGCTGACCCTCGTAACTGCGGACACTCGGCCTTCCGGTGTCCGGTCTGGTTGCAGTGAAAACAAACTGCAAACCCCTTGGGGCAATCCTTGGCCATGTGCCCCTCCTTGCCACACTTGTAGCAAGACCCTGCTCTGCATACCCCCTCATGACTCTTGCCGCACTTGCCACAAGTGTGGCCCTTCTGGTTCCCTGATCTCGAATCGGCGGGCTTAGCCCGCTTGGCAGCCGGCTGGGACTGTGCCGGTCGCCGATCCCTCCCCTGAGACTCCGCCTCCTCCCTGGCCTGAGTCTCTAGCTCAATCTCTCTCTTCCGGGCATTTGCCTGAAGCTCGACAAATGTCCGGTATGTCGAGTTCGCCACGAACTCGCGGATATCTCTCCTCAAAATACTCAAATATCTGCTCATGCGTGCCTGCTCGGAAGACACGTGCTCAGGGCAGAACATCGCCCTCTCATGAAACATCCTAGTGATCATTGTAACTGACTCGGTACCCTGCTTGAGGGTCAGAAACTCCTGGGCCAAACGTTCCCTTTCCACCGGGGGAACGTGCTCATCTCGAAACATAGTGGTGAACCTCTCCAGGTCACTGCAGCGAGCTCTGCAGAAGTGAAGTGTGCTGTCACAAACTTCCACCAGTCCTTCGCTCCCAAGCGAAGCTGGTTCAAAGCGAACCGTACCCTCAGATGCTCTGGACATGAACATGTGTAGAAGCACCCCTCAATATCAGAGATCCACCTCATCGCGGCTATCGGATCCTGAGTCCCATCAAACTCTAGTGGCTTCGTGTTGCTGAACTCCCGGTACAACAACGCGTCACCCCCCTGCGGCCTGGCAGCAGCAATGGCTGCAGTGGCTGCAGCAACAGCAACATCAGTAAGAGCATCATACCGCTCATCAAAAGTCTCAATCAGTGTGGTCTTGATAGACCCGAACATCTCTGGAATCTCAGTGCGGATGCCCGCAGCCACCTCATCATGAATCATCTGGCGGAGCTCCTCATCGCTCACACCCCCTCGCTAGTCCCTGGCTTGTGGCGTGTCCCAACCATGACGTCTCTATGAAATACAACACAAGATATCAGAGACTCGCTCGAGTGTACACACACTCGATATCCCATTCCTACTTGATCCCTGGTACCCTAAGGACTCTTAATTTTTATAAATAAAATAAAATTTGATTTTGTGTTATTTATATTTCCTTGCAATGGCAATTGTAAAAATTGATGTTTGAATGTTTTCCTATTTTAAGCAATATGGATGTGATTCTTAATTTTGCTATTTGTGGTAGTGTCAAGATTTTTCCAAATAAGGAAAGATTCTCATCGCCCAAGTTTCAATTGGTCAGAAACTTGGAATCATACAACTTGCTTTGTGTGATGTATGAGAACCTTCGTATTTGGGAAATTAAGACTAATCCCTTGACAAAGAGTCGAGTGAAGAAATAGGAAATCTAGTACACATTGTGTGTATTGGTCAAGTCCACCACAAATAACAATAAACGCTATTCGTCATGATTTACTAAAAGTTTAGTAAATATGGTTATGCTTACAAGATTAAGTGTAATTCTGAAACACTGGAAAAGTTTCAATGAATGGCAGAACGAATAAGAAGAATCAATTAGGCAGAAAGATAAAAGTTTCTCCAATCTGAAAAGAAGGGATAGTACTTTTGTATCGTGTTTTATGATCATCCTAGTGATTATGAAACCATATCACAATTGATCCTCTAAGCAGAGGAATCGGGAATTGATAAAATGGTTAAATCAAAAGGATGAGTCGTACTTCGTTCCAAAATCAAGTCTTAGAGTTGCACTCCAAGATTGTGTATTGAGTGATATGTCTTAGGTAAGTAACACATCTTAAGAAGGTTTATAACACTCGTCAAATGTAGAGTAGAAAAGGTTCTTACTCTTGTACATTTGAAATTGGTAAATTGTGATGTCTTGGATAAGACAAAGATCAATTAAGATCAATTGTGTGAAGTGTTTGTCTTGATAAGAATCCGCACTAACTCTTGAGTATTTGTTTGTCAAGGAATGTGTATTGACAAGAGAATTTTATATGTCAAGAGGTCAGTGGGAGTCTTAATGATCTTGAAAGGTTTCAAGAGCTAATCAATAGTAAACCCATTGATAATCACTAGCACACGACTTGAGGTTTATAACCTATCGTGTTGACATATTCTTGTTTTTATGCCATTCTAGTTTTAAGTCAACTATGCATATGAGTTTTATGAATTCTCAATTGATTGCATAAGGCAGAGCACCTTGATCAAGTGAAAGTTCATTGATCTGTATGGGTGAGTTGCTGAACAACTTGGAAGCAATGGTGGGCACTCGTGCTGCCATGAGGCAAGAAATTAAGAAATTAATAAGGTTCAGTCCATATGAGTTTGTATTTGTCACAAACATTGTCTTATGATTATGGTTATGACAAATTCACATGGATAGGAACGCATACACCATAAAATCTAAGTGTCATAAGGTTTCTCTCCGCTTCATGAAAATGATTGTGAGGAAACGCTTTCACTAGGAAGATTTTAAGGAGATAGCAATTGTGAATTGCATTCTCAAATTCGATTATGATTACGGCATCCCTCTTCATAGTTCGAATTGTGAGATTTGGCAATTAGTTTGAACATTCGAGACTTATTGCTATAAGTTCTAGAATTGTTTAGACACACATGTGAGTTATCTAAGGAAAGGTGTACGAGTTTGAGGAGCTTAGATAAAGGTTTATCGAAGCATCTGGTATTAGAAATATGAACTAAGGAAGTCAATAAGTATTGATTTCTAGAAGTTCAGTTGTTTTTCTGAATACGTGTCAAAGCTAGTGGGAACATAAGTGTTATGCTAGTAAGGTAATAATCATCATGTTAGTGGGAGCATGATCATTATGTTGAGCATTGTAAGTTAGAAATATTAGTTATAGAAAACAAAAGTTTCAATTTGCAAAGTTGCAGAGGGCGAAAAGTTGTTTTGCTATAATTAAGGGAGAGAATATTATACTTCATTTCAAATCTAAAAGCCTAGATCGAGAATTTTAAATTAAATTTAGTCAAAGGACATATATAAATGATATGTTGAAAAGATTCAACATAAGGGAATTCTATATATGGAAATATTATAGCAAGAGACTGGGAAAGTACCATGTTTTTATGTAAGACATTATGAGTTGTATCCTATACGCTTCAGGTATAGGATCGATTGCATATGCTGTAATATTCAACTGTTCTGTCTATTCCAAATGCCTAGAGCATTAAGAGGGAAAAAGAGCCAGAGTCGGATATGACTAAAATAATTAAACAACTGTCAAGGACAATCTAAGTTTCTCCAAGGATTGATCACTTGTGGGCAGTTGGAAGTATAGTAATAGATGGACCAAATTGGCATTATTATGAATAGATAGGAATCTATTAAGAATGAGTTTTCGTATGGGAAATATGAAAATGTTTCCATAATGGGAGTTGGATATTGAGAATCTATGTAGATTGAAAACTTTTATGCAATACAGATGTTCAAATGAATGTACTTTGAATGTGAGACTTCATGTCTATGGAATTATCTTGTAACAATCTCCAATAGAACACTTTGTATTTTCATTGGCAAAGTCTTTGTGATTTTGGTGTTGTGACATTACAAAGGGTTATTGCATAAAATGTTAGAATCTAACATATTCTAATAGTGGCAAGAATTTGGAATTCTTACACTTGTGATAAGGATTAGGAATTGTGAAATGAGTGTCATTGGAAATGTTTTCAATTGATCTATTTCACATGGTAAGGACCATAGATAAACATAGTATGCATGCTTAGAGCATGGGATAGCTAATGTTATAATTCAAGTATTAAGTTGATTATCCGAACCATTATACAATGAATAATGTGTAATCAATATGGTGACTAAATAAAATGTGTTTTATTTATACTCAAAAGTTTGAGATCATATTGGATTCGATTATTCTTGTGTTTCACTTCACATGTTTTGACTTCCTGGATAACTAGGTTATTCAAACTTTCCACAATCGATCATACTTTGGAAGTAGGTACGAATGAAGATTGTCATGAATCCGACTGTAGATTGCCTAAAGTGTTTAGACATAGCAAAAGTTTGCTGCAGTGTTCATGAGTGCTCCTGAAATAAGATTTGAGTATTGGATTAAACCCACGCTCACTTGAATCACTTCATGGATTTTATCACGAGTGATTAGTGAGACGATAATATCTTATATTCTTGAAACGGAGAGATATGAGTTGCAGTTTACGAGTCGGTTGCACATTGATAATACGTAAACACACCAGTAACTTGGTGTTATAAAACGTATTGTTGTGTGTGATTTGATGAGTGTAACACCCAAATTTTCGAATAATTTTTCACAATTTTTAAAACATACTTTCATTCATAAAATAATAATAAACTTAATGTATCCACTGTCATCATAGAAAAACATATCCCAGAATCATATAAACAAAAGCTCCATGAGTGTGTACAGATCATGCCGGCGCCTTCCCGCGATCATCACTGGTACTTGAAACACATACACAAAACTCTGTAAGCATAAATGCTTAGTGAGTTCCCCAAAATACCACATAAACACATATCAGCCACTCAAGGCTGTAACTCTGATGACCCTTTGGTCGAATATCTCTGTGGGACCCTCTTGGTCCCATAACTCTGTGGACCCACTGGTCCTAACTCTGTAAACTTTGAATCATGCATATCACATATCACATAGAATCACAACACATAAATAGCATACAAGATACATTGTCACATAGCTCTGATTACCACTCTAGGTAAAGTATAGTGAGAAGACTCACCTCGGGAATCTTGGTAAAATCTCGATATCAGAATACTGCCCTAGCCTCCACCTAGTCACAATAATAAATTTCACTAAATAAATGTCTCTTCACAATTTGGATATTCTCTCATGCAAATACCTAGAAGGGTAAAAGACCATTCTACCCCTCTACAGGCCCCCAAGGCCCATTTGTTGACAAACCCTAAAAGTCAACCCAAAAGTCAACTGTCCATTTTGACCAGACTCGCCGAGTGCATACGACGACTCGACGAGTCCCATCGTCCCCACAGACTCTTCCCTTTCTAAGCCTCACTCGACTCACTGAGTCACCCCTCAACTCACCGGATCACCACTGGAGTCAGACCCCGGGGCAACCCGGTCTGACTCGTCGAGTCTACATATGGACTCGGCGAGTTTCCTCCATGGACTTGCTCATACAACCTCCTGAGGTCAGATCTGCTTAGCCAAATCATAGATCTAACCCTTAAACACTCAAAAGTCACGTAAAGGTGCAACCTTTACGTGCATGCAACCCAATTCAAGCCTCAAACGGAGAAATAACACTAGAAATGGCAACCTAGTCTCCAATTGCTTATTTGCTTGCAAAAAGCTAGAAGGTAATGACTCTAGGGACCTCTCATGGTCCAGATCTGATGTCATAACCCCAAAGAGGACCTCATACTCACTAGATCTTTCATAAAATGAGGGTAAAAACCCTAAAATCAAGAAGTCCATCAATATAACACGAAATGGAAAGGTTTATACCTCCAAAGATGATATCACGAGATGATTAGCTCAGATCCACTCCCCTTCACACTCTAGATTTGTGCTCCTATCTTCCTTCAAGCAAAACCACACAAAAAGATGAAGAAATAGCCTCCTCTTGCCCTCAAACTCACTATCTCAGCTCTCTAGGGTTTCTCTGGAACAAGGTGGCCGCAAATGAAGGCCATAAAGGTCTTTAAATAGGCTCCCAAACCCGGGGATTAGGGTTTTCCTAATCAGCACCGACTCGGCGAGTCAGGTCCCGACTCGTCGAGTCCGTTCGCGAAAATGCGCCAATAGATCAGACTCTACTCGACGAGTTGAGGCATCAACTCGTCGAGTTCCTCAATAAAACAATAAATAAATAATTAAATTAACATACCCGAACTCAGGATGCTACAATGAGTAAATAGAGCAAGCATATGAGTCGAAGTTTATCTGTTCCTTTTATCCAAAGTGGATAAAAGCGATATATGTGGGCCCCTCGATGATTTAGTGATGACACCTTAAAGCGCTTGGCCAAGCCTGGACTAAGTTGATGTGTTCAATTGTAGTCTGTTTATCAGTTGTCATAAATCGGAAATAGGGAAACAACACATAGACAGAGAGAATGATTAAAATCCATGTCTCATTCTATACGATATCTAGAATGGAGGAATATTTGATCCCTTATCTAAGGACACGTCACTGACTAGGTCAGAGTTCGACAACGACTTTTGGTAGCTAAAATTTGCTAGTCAATTTTTGAAGTTATACTTGCAAACATAGTTATTAGACTTATCCAAGTGGGAGACTGTTGGATTAGGTGTCTAAGCCCATAACTATAATTGTATGTACTTGAATTGATAGTAGCAATGTCCTTTTGGGTTGCCTTCAAACCTGATAATTGAATAGGATAACTGTTAGAGAAAGAAGAATGATTTATTAATTTATTACTTGGTTAATAAATTAATTTGAAATCAAGATAAATGATTTATTAATGTATTATGGATATAATATATTAATTAGAAATCATATTGTTTAATTAATATTTAATCAGAAATTAATATGGAATTAATTTTGGGATTAAAGGAATTAATTCAAACTGTAGGGACTAAAGGTGAAAATGTTCAAAAGTTTAGCATTGAGAATTCTAGAACCTCCCTTAGAGGTGGGGAACGAAATCTAGAGTATCCTAGGGTTTCCTTGGGCTTTAAGGGTGCCTTGGAAGCCTTAGGGAGGAAGTTAAGGGATTAGGGTTATCTAAGATACATCTGCCTTATCCTAAACCTTCCTTATCACCTATATAAACCCCTATAGGGTTGGATTTCGTCCCATGCACTCCAAGAAAGGCTTAGAGCCGAATTTTCCACTTCTCTTCTCTCTCCATAGTAATCCTTGGTTGCTAGGTTTGTTTGTGAGCCATTAGAGGCGCGACACTTGTGGCGCTTGCTACCAAAGTTCAAGATCTTCAAGGATTTGTTTGTTATTACAATATAACAATAAAGGTATGTATCCTAACTCTAATTATATGTTAATTTCGAAAATTACATGTGCCTCCTAGGGTTTCTAGTTTTTGTGTTCAATGCTTGTATGTCTAATAGTGAAAACATAGATCCTCAAATTAGGGTTGCATGCACACATATGATCGTTTGCTATGTATAAAACACATCACAACCATCGGGTTGGAATGCCCTCATACTCGAGTCCAATCATCATCAGGATGGAATACTCACGGCCCACAACCATCGGGTTGGATTGCCTAGGTCTGTTGGCTCTCGCACAAAGCAGATAAGCCTCAACCACCAATCAAACATGTGCACATATATCAGATAATCACATAACAATTTATAGACAATCAAACCGATCTAACCGATCATACTAGCATAACACCATCCTATCTATCAGGATACTGATCCAACAGATCGTAGCAACATAATACCATCCTATCTACCATGATACTAATCTAACAGCTCATACTAGCATAACATATCAGGATAACAATCCAAAAGGGTCGGCCTTGGTGCCTTAGACCCTTGAGTATAGTGAGGAAACTCACCTCACAAATGTCGAACTGTAGTGATAATGCAAGACTCTCGAATCACAACCACGAACTCAACTACCTATCACCACCATAGGACCAACTCCATCAAAATCCCAATTACCAACATACCCTCAAAGTCCAATTGGTCAATCCCTTGGTCAAAATCAACGGTCCATGTTGATCCGACTCGTCGAGTGCAACTAGCAATTCGTCGAGTTCCTTAAGAACTCAGGAAGTCATGAAACCCTAATTAACTCGCCGAGTTTCCAACCAACTCGTCAAGTCCATGCGTGTCCAGAAGTCGGAAAAAACCCTTACTGACTCGTCAAGTCCCCCTACTGACTCGCGGAGTCCATACATAACCCAACCACGATAAACCTTCATCGGACTCACCGAGTCGTGTATCGACTCGCCAAGTTCATGGAGTCCATTTCTTGTCCAGATGATTTTGAGCTACTCCAACGCTCTAATTGGTAGATCTAGCCTCCTAGGGCCTAGTTATCACGTAAAGTTGCAAACTTTACATGCATGCAAGGTATTAAGAGCCAAAACTAAGCTAAAGAAGAAGCTTAAGGCAAAGAGAAGGCCATAGCTTGACAAAGACTGAAACTCTATGACAATAAGGGGCTAAAGGAGTCCAGATTTCAAGTTGCAACCTCAGATCTTGCCCCAAATCCGGAAATACCACAACAATTCACTAAAAATGGTTCTAAACCAATGAATGAAGAGATCTAGCTAATGGAGAGCCAAGGTAACGACTTGTTACCTTCAATGTGATGCTAAGATGGAGTAGAGTTCAGATATACAACTTCTCCGTGTTCCAAACTTCTTGAACTTCAAGCTCTTCTCACCAAGATCCACATTTCAAGCTTGAAAACACACAAATATGGAGAGTAAACACGATTTAGGGTTTCTGAGCTCAAGGGGGGCTGTAAGGGAGGCTAATGACCCTTTAAATAGGGTGCAAAACCCTGGAATTTAGGGTTTCATCCTCCAGCTCCAACTCGCCGAGTTGTATCCTCCAACTCGTCGAGTTGGTCACTTAAAACACACGGCCAAATTCGTCCCTACTCGACGAGTCAGGGCATCCAACTCGTCGAGTAGACCTTTCAAAATGGAAATAAAGCTGTAAAGTTTATACCTGAGAGTCGGGGTGTTACAGAGACTCGCTACTGCCAAAAACACAACTAAATATATATTATGATTTATTTATTCGTTTAAAATATTTGTAACGTCCCAAAAATAGCGAGTAATTTTTTTTTATTTTTAATAAGTCGAAACCATTCATTCAGTATTCCAAAAGACAATTAGAGTCAAAGTATTCTCAAAATATCAGAGTAAAAACATAAACAGTTAAAGCAAAATAATTTTCCAGGGGATGCAGTGCGACCAAGCCTGCCATTCCTTTTGAAAGCAGAAGTACTTAATTGAAAACATTTTAAACATACACCGTAAGCACAAAGCTTAGTGAGTTCCCCAAGATACCGCATACCATACATATACGTCAGCTCAAGGCTGTATTGGGTCTATTTCACCCCGAGTCTATTTCAACTCAAATGTCAGCTCAAGGTTGTACCGAGTCTATTTCACCCTCGAGTCTATTTCAACTCAATCGGTATTTCTCAATCGTACAGGTCTATTTCACCCCCGAGTCTATTTCACCCCACATACATATAGCAACAATCATACATGCATACCACAAGAGTCACAAAGACAACAAACACATATAACCTTAGTGTCCTACAGTACAGTGAGCAAACCCATATGAATTACTCAACAGAAGCCCATCAGCTACCTCAACATCATAACAACCAACCCAAAATTCCTAAAACCAAATCGAGACTAATCCTTAGTCAAATTCTCAATTCTACCCAAGTTTGACCAAAAGTCAAAATGGTCAAAAAGTCAACGGTCAGCTTAGTCAAAGTCAACGTCACGTCGTGACCATTCCCTGGTCACGTCGTGAGAATGCAACAACAAAACAATCGCGATTTTGGACACCATCACGTCATAGCACATCCTATGCCATGTCGTTACTTCTGATAATAATGCCAAAATCTTCATTAAGTGCTTAATCTCTTCGGACCAAGGCCCATAACCTCATATCTAGTTCCTAAATAGCTTCATAATGGATAAAGTTTTCAACTTTAACCATTAGGATGATCCAGACAACCAAGATCCAATATTTAAGTCTCAAAGGGACCAAAAATGCATCTTTATCAGTTAAATCCATTAAGTTCACGTCTCTAACCTTCAGATCTGAATCAATATGATGTTTAGATGGATAAAGTTTCCAACTTTATCCATAATAATGTCTCAAACTTTCAAGATCTAAACTTTAATACACAAAAATGACCTAAATGACCAAATTAACTTGCATGGCTGAAAGGGAAGGCAAAGTTGTTGATATGAGTTTTTAGACCGGATATATATATATATATATATATATATATATATATATATATATATATATATATATATTTAAATTCTATAGGGTTTTGAATAATTATGGTATTGAGTTATACAGTCTCCAAACCATTTATATTTTTATAATACCTGTATTCTTATAATTATTATATAGTATTTCAAAAACTATATTAAAGTATTCTATGTGATATTATAAATATAAATTTTGTTATATAATTAATATTTATTTTGAAAATAATAGTTACTGAAATTGCTTTTAATATTATTATTATTTTAATTATTTATCATTAAATTCAAATATTATATTTGTTATGGTGATGATTATATTTATATAACATTTGTTAAAAATTAAACTCGTTATTGTTATTAAAAAATGAAATTATTAAAAAATCAAAGTCATATTTTGGATACCATTGTGATTGTGTTATTAGTAATAAAAGTTATGTGGGGTAAGTTTTAACCTATTAATATCATAAATACGATACCTGATACTCACAACTCATATGTAGGGTTGTAAATCAACCAAACGAGAGGTTGTTTATGTTCGTCCGTTTAAGTTAACCGAACAAATAAACAAACACGAATAAATAAACGAATGAGTTTTCTTGTTCATGTTCGTTCGTTTAACAAATTACATTGTTCATGTTCGTTCGTTTATGTTCGTTAAAATGTTAAACAAAGATAAACAAACATATATGAATATATAATATAGTAATGTAATCAAACACAATTGAAAAGAAAAAGAATTTAAAAATGAATGAACATAATTGAACGAACGAGACCATTGTTTGTGTTCGTTCATTTAACTAAACGAACGAGATTTTGTGTTAATGTTTGTTCATTTATTAAATAAACGAACTTTTCGTCGAACGGTTCACGAACAGTTCGCTGAACTTTCGATGCTTTTATAGTTTTACCCGTAGGTATACACACAAACCCAATGGATTTGCTAATTGGGTATCATATGGTCATCGAACTATGCTTTTATAGTTTTACCCGTAGTTTTACCCGTAGGTATACACACAAACCAAATTTTAAATACAATTTTGTAATCGGGTATAAAACTATGATCATCAATGTCCCTCTCGTTATCATTTCTATTTATGATGCCCTCTATCAAGTCTTCAAAAGACAATGATTTCTCTATAATTTTTCTATAAGACGACAAAAGGCTTAACTATTAAAATAGTTCCAACTATGTCTTAAGGCAAAAGAAAAAGAACTAGTACAAAATGATGTAACAAACAATAAAACTCATTAATGTCTACATCAAACGAAATAAAATTCAAAATCTTTCGGTTCTTTTATATAATTTATCTTTTTGTAGTCATATTATGTATGTTTTTTAATAGATTAAAAAAAGTGTTTTTGACAACATCATAGTGAGAAAGAAGTCGAATTTTTTTAGGATATGAGTGAGGACTTGATCGTTTGACTTGGATGAACAACAAAAACCTCAAAAATCCCAATTTTAGTCTGCCCCCAAAAAGGCGATTCCAAATTAAACGAAGATAGAGTGAGACTGCTTGCAAATACGTGTATCAGCCTATAGCTTAATCAAGAAATCACAATCAGAAACTGTTTCGTTAAATTAGGAGATTCTTCCAAGATGTTCTTCAGGTATATGATCTACCCTTTAATCTAGTACTGTTTTCTTATCGACGTATTTGAATTACGACAGTTCCAGATCTGGGTTTTTAGAATCGAGGAGGTTCTTGATTGGATCTTCTAGGTTCCTAACTTGCATTCCTGTATCCTACTCGTTTATCAAACTAACTGTTTCGATTCTCAAATTCACGGGCACCTATTGCACAAATTAACCACTGGAAGTATCAAAGTTTGGGTATTTATGAACTTTTTCATCTATGTGATTCTGAATTTGTGTGTATTCAATTCGTAATCCCGATAATAGTTATGTCAACTGTTTGGGTTGCTTGGTAATGGGTTGAAGTCAGCTCGATTCAAACCGATGTTTGAAGGCGTCTGCTAAACGATTGCATTAAAAAAAAACTTTTTTTTACATTGAACATTCAAAATTTCTTGCATCTAGAATACATTACAGCATATACTATCAATGGATTCTATGTTTAATTTCTTTTGATTTATTCTATTTTGAAGGTTCCAAGCTCATTAAAATGAAGGTGGTATTCTGAGAATCAGTTCTTCCCATACAGATTCATTCTACTTTGATCTTACACCTTTGAAAATGAGTTACCCCCATACAAATTCCTTCCAGTTTTCATGGTATTCTCAAATCAAGATTTGCCACCATTAATTTTAACTTTCCAGAAAGGTCTAAACATACAGTTTCTACAATGGAGCAATCAAAAAGCGACAACCATCTTCAATACAATTCCATTCAATCCGAGAGTAATGATTCTCTACCTAGATCATCTTCAGTTAAACCCGTGTTGAATTATTCCATCAGAACAGGTGAAGAATTTGCCCTAGAATTCATGCGGGACCGTGTAAACCCCAGAATGCCCTTCGTCCAATTTCCCACAGGTGACCCTGGTCACACAACAAACTACCTGGAACTCAAGGGCCTTTTAGGAATTAGCCATACGGGATCCGAAGGTGGGTCCGAAATCCCCATGCTGAATACTATAGAAAGAACCGCAAAGGATCTTGACAACAACAGTACACGAGGAGCTATTCATGATTATGCTTCTTCTTCTAGTGCTTCAGATAATTCATCAAAAATCAAGATTTTATGTAGTTTTGGTGGAAAAATATTACCACGTCCAAGTGATGGAAAGCTTAGATATGTTGGAGGAAATACGCGAATTATCCGTATAAAAAGAGATATTTTTTGGCAAGAATTACGCCAAAAAGTGATGGAAATTTATATAGAAACTTATGCGATAAAATATCAGCTTCCTGGTGAAGATCTTGATGCTTTAGTTTCTGTTTCTTCTGATGAAGATTTACAGAATATGATGGAGGAATGTAGTGTGTTAGGTATAGGTGAAGGGTCACAAAAGCTTAGATTGTTTCTATTCTCTTTGAGTGACTTGGATGATTCCAATTCCATCCATTCTAATTCCGGAGGGGATTCCGAATTCCAGTTTGTAGTTGCTGTAAACGGAATGGACATGGGGGGTTCAAGAAAGGAATCGAGCATGCATGGTTTAATGAGATCTTCTGCTAATAATCTAAACGAGCTTGATACACAAAATGTCGATGTTCCATCTTCGATTCCCGTGTTCCCTTCCACAGGAGATAAATCCCCTGTAGAAACTCCAGCATCGGTCCCACTCCAACAAAATATAAAATCTCCTAGAGACGACTTGGAGGGAAAGTTACCTCCAAAATCTAAAACAAATGAGGAAAAACACCATGAACAAGTACACGTGTCCTCAAAAGCTGTTACACCTAATGAAAACGATTCGTGTGCAACTAACAGTGTTGTGGGTCCCGATAACTCCGGGTCTGATCTTATTGATTTGAGTTACCTTGAGCCCCCGCCACCTGTCGTGCCACCTGTCGCACCCCCACGTGTTTATCATTCCGAGAGGATCCCACGTGGGCCCACGGAGTTTAATCGGTTGACCAAGTCAGATGATTCACTCGGTTCTCAATTCCTTGTTTCTCAATTACAATCCGATGTTGACACATCGGAATCCATTGAAGATCCACCTTCTCAAAATGAAGAAAATCAGGTTCAGAATCAGAATGATGGTAGTGCTGCCGCCAGTGGTGGTCATGGTCAGGCTCAGGCGGCTAGTGGTGTCACCACCACCGGTGCTCCGGCGGCTAGTGGTGGTTCCCGGGCGGAGCATGGGGACATTCTGATTGATATAAACGACAGGTTTCCGCGTGATTTTTTATCTGATGTGTTTGCAAGGGCAATGGCGGAAGATTCACCTGGAATGGGTGTATTACCACAAGATGGAACAAATTTGAGCATGAACATTGCAAATCATGAACCTAAAAACTGGTCCTTTTTCCAGAAATTAGCAGGTGATGAATTCAGAAACAAGGATGATCATGTTTCTCTTATCGATCAAGATCATCTTGTGTTTTTATCTGGACTTCACAATATTAAAGAAGAAGCTTCTGTGGTTCATAAAGATGATCACACTTCCATTGAAGATGAAGAAAAGTCAACAACATCTTTGCAACCGAGTTACAATCCTTCACAGATGGAAGCCAATGAGGGGATACAGTTTGAGGATTTAACAGAAAACATGAGAGTTCCAGATTCAGAGTATGAGGTAGTTTTTTTTTATTTTGTTATTGACTTATTGTTCGTGTAGGTTTGAGTAGTCGACTTTTCTAGAATGTTTCTTCATTGCTCAATTTTATTAACACAGGTTGAAACAAGAAATGAAGCACTACCTTCTATCGATCTTTCTCTGGGTGATCTTGATATCAGTTCTTTACAGGTATGTTGAATTAATGATGCAATATCAAAAAGCTTTAAGGTCATCAAAGATTAATGTAGTTTTGAACTTTTTTATATGGTTCTTGTTGCAGATTATAAGAAATGAAGATCTTGAAGAATTAAGGGAGCTTGGATCTGGTACTTTTGGTACAGTGTACCATGGAAAATGGAGAGGGACAGATGTCGCGATCAAGCGCATCAAGAAAAGCTGTTTTGCAGGGAGATCATCTGAACAAGAAAGACTGGTTAGCATCATATATATAATATATACATCTTGTCAATTCATTCTGTGTGATAAATGAGGGTAAATTTGTCATCTTTTGTTTTTGTTTCTTTTTATTGTAGACAATAGAGTTTTGGAGGGAAGCTGATATTCTGTCAAAGCTTCATCATCCAAATGTAATGGCATTTTATGGTGTAGTACAAGATGGACCTGATGGAACTTTAGCTACTGTAACAGAATTCATGGTTGATGGTTCATTAAGACATGTTTTACTTCGCAAAGATAGGTAGAATTTTGCAAAATATCATAAATGCATCTTTTGGTTCTAATTTTAGTATATCTTTTGTAATAACTTATCTGGTTTTATGTAATTTTTTAGGCATCTTGATCACCGAAAAAGGCTTATAATTGCAATGGATGCAGCATTTGGAATGGAATATCTACACTCAAAGAACATTGTTCATTTCGATTTAAAATGTGACAATTTGTTGGTGAACATGAAAGATTCTTCTCGCCCTATATGCAAGGTTATGACAGGAAATATTATGTTTTTTAACCCTTCATATACTTACCCTTTGTTTTTCCTCTCACGTTAAGATTGATAGATATTGTGATTTGGAAGGTAAGGGTAAAATGGTCATTTAGTCTCGTTCAGACGGTTTATTCAGTGTAGAAAAGTAAAACAGACCGAATGTATACAACACCTTATCCAAACATACATCATTACCCATTAAGGACTTAATAGGAAGAAGAAAATAAAGAGAAAACTCCTGTTAAAGTATTTAATGAAGTTTTAATTGGATTATTATTATGCAGGTAGGTGACTTTGGACTTTCAAAAATCAAACGCAACACTTTGGTTTCAGGTGGAGTCAGAGGAACACTCCCATGGATGGCTCCAGAGCTACTAAATGGTGGCAGCAATAAAGTTTCTGAGAAGGTTTAAATCTAAATAGTAAATACATTTTCATTCAATGTGTTTTGTTTTTTTAAAATATTTTATTTTATAAAAATGTAACAGGTTGATGTTTTCTCATTTGGGATTGTGTTATGGGAGATTCTTACTCGCGAAGAGCCATATGCAAATATGCATTATGGTCAAATCATAGGTAGGCTTTGACCTTGACCTTTTTGAGGGGTTTTCTTACGAAATTATTTTATATTTCTAAGTTTATTATATAATAATATTATAGGTGGTATTGTGAACAACACACTTAGACCCACAATTCCAAGTGATTGTGACCCGGAGTGGAGAAGGTTGATGGAGCAATGTTGGGCCCCGGATCCTGTTGTGAGGCCGTCTTTTACAGAAATAACAAATCAATTACGGGTCATGTCTGCTGCTTGTCAGCAACAGAGTAAAGGGCATCACAAGGCGTCCTAGTAGATTGCTTTGTTGTTCAAACGCTTATATATATACAAACATGGTGTACTTTATCATGCATAAACTCATATTATTATTATTATTGTATTTGTTTCCATTTGGATATTTCATAACATACATGTCAAGTGGATATTGTACGGACGGGAGAAATGTAAAATGATGAAACAAGGACTTGTTATTTAATACTTGTTTGTGTAAATACGTGGAGCCCTTCTCATTCTCATCATCGAGTCCCCTCTAGTCTTATCATGTATAACAAACACGATCTTAATGATCATTAGTTTTGTGTATAGGCATACGTCTCAATTAGAATGTTTTAAGGCTCTTTGATTTTGTTTCGTTTCTTGTTAAATAGATATGCATGCTTATTATTATTATTATTTTTTTTTCTTATTGTTCACATCCACATTTTCTTTGATAGACAGGATAAATCAATTGTTGTTTGATAAATTTACACTACCATCCATCTAGTAGTCTCTTTGTTGAAAACTATACAACCTATAGATGCGAAAACAATACCACCTTTCATTGGCATTTTCATTTATAATTCTGCGGTGGGTGTGTTGGGGGATGTGATAGTCACAAGGCTTGACGGAGTGGAGCTTGGCACATCCGATGTGGCCTTGGTGTACACTGTGTCACCAACTCGACATGCCGAGTTCGGTGGCCAAACTCAGTGACCAGCTGCCGAGTCCTCTCTTATTTGCGCTTTTTCCCCCTTTCTTCTCCCTCTTTTCTTATCCACTCGACACCCACTCCCTCCTATCTTCTTCCTTCCTTCTTTCCTTAGTCCGAGTCGATAAAAAGGATACACCATGACATCATTCCCCGAATCTCAAAAGAAATCCCATCCAAATTTAAAGCAATGATGTATAGCTAAGAGCTCATCCCTAATCATCATCAAATGGAATCAAGTGAGTCTGTGAGTGGTCTCTAGGGGATGTTGGTTATATCGGAGAGGTCACCTAGCTCTTTAATACGGGCAGTGGTGACTACTTAGTACTTAACAAATTTACATGTAACACTTTAAGCCCCAAAGTTATCGGCTAACCCAATATTAATAAACCACAAGTTAAAAGGTTTTCACACTCTATGCATGTGAGACACATTGGCATATAAAATCTTACGCATTCCAATCACTTTCTTTCAACAAAGATGTAGCATCCAACATAAGTATATAACTTGCATTGCCGTGTGAAGACCTCCAAGTGAACAGCATAAACAATAATTTTATAAAACTTTAAACTTGGAACTACAATAGATTTGGTGCAATTGCAGGATCTCAACTGGTTCTTAATTGTGTGTATGGCATAGGAACCATCAAAGTAATTAGATTAAGACTCCCCTTGCCTTTACTAAGCAATCAACTAATCTCTTTGACATGAAATGTAGATTAATTTGTCAATCGACTCCCCCTTTGGTATTACATACAACATTATCATATTATGATATGACATTGCATGACATGTTTTTATTCTACCTAGGTGAAAGTTGTCATTGTAAAAAAGACATAATTACCCTCATCAAAATATAGCATGCATTATGTATATGGAATGTAATAAACCGGGCCAAGAAGAAAAGGAAAGGTGGCCGGAGTGAGGCGGCACTAGGAGGAGCTTGGCTGCCAAGCCGCCGCCAGCATGATCGGCCTCCCTTTCCAACCAAGCAAAACATTCCCTTTCTGATCATTCCCCACTGTATACCCATCACCACCGCCTAAACTCTTCATCACCATAGCTTGCCGGTCTTTCATTCCGGCCACCACCTGAAACCCCGCCCTCCCCAACTGCCGCCGCCATTGATCAGCTCTCTCATGTCTCTCCACCCTTTCCGTTCCCTCATACGCCACTATATTCCTTATCTCCTCCGCAAAGTGATTCCTCTCAATCTTCATCCTCTCCATACTGTTTCTCCCCATTCTTGCTTCTAATGAATCAAATATCGCCGAATAATAATGTAACGATTCAAGAAATCGCCCGAGAAAAAACGGTCCGTTATGGTTCGCGTCTTGCTCCGCCACCGTTAGCAGCGTCGGCCCTAACTTCTTGATCGCCTGAAGTATCGTTTTCAGGGAACCTCTGCTCTCCTTCACATACGTATGCAAATGGAGTATGCTGTTTACAAACAACGATTCACCTTCTTTTATTCCTAGATTCTCTCTCGTTAGCATCGCCGGAGTGGCTGGCCCTGGAATCAGTCGGAAATGTACTTCAATTCCGACGGAATTCGCTCCGGCGACCACGGATTCCATTTCCGATTCCAACTCCGCTGTTTCTCCCCGTTCTCCTAAAATTCCGGTGATCCGGATGAGTTTTGTTGATGCTAGGGTTCTTATCAATGACGGCCACTGGAGCGTGTGTTCCATTCCCAAATCGATAATGTGGATTTGATCTTTCCCTTGGGCCGCTTGAACAATGGCGTCGTTTGCCACCATGAATCCGAACGAAAAGTATGGTGTCGTCTGGTGGAGGAGATGAAAAGCTTCGATCTTCTCCTCCCTCGTGACATCACCTTCTTCCCAATTGTTCGCCATTGAAATGGTACCCTTTTGAAGATGGATAAGTCTTGATTTTAACCCCATTGCAAAACAATAGGATACCCTTTGTAAGGAATCACCAAAAGGGTTAGCAGAGTACCAAATCTGGGAGAGAATTGAGTCGGCGAGTTGAGTGTCCCGGCAACCCACCGCCTCTGCACAGGCTAAGAGGAGGTGGACCAGTTGTAAACCGTCGTCGACACCATTTACGTTCACCTGATCCTGGTTGTCTACGGTGGCTGCCGGTTGTACAGACATTTCCGGCGAGGTAGCATCTTCGTATGAACTGCTCATACTCATATCGATCATCATCGGAAAATCTCCATTGTCGTCAGGGATCAAGAAAGTGTCATCAAGAACAACTTCAGGGAAGAAAGAGTTATTATATGATGAGTCTTCATTGTAGATATTTTCGATGTTGAAGAAGCTGTCGACAAATTGAAACTCTTCCATGGAATCCGCAGAAGCAGGAGCCATTTCCTGTGGATAAACTTGATCATCAAGGTGATGAAGGAGCTCCCATGACGAGTTATGATCATCTGATAGGAATTGGTGGTGTTCTTCAACACGTGCTGCCTGTGAAAACCGGCGAATTGGTAGGTGTTGATGAATATTGGTGGAAGAGAACCCAAAATGGTTGAATTCTTCCATAAAGATTGTTCTTTTTATTGAGTTTATGGTATAACAGATTTGAAATATGAACTATGAAGTGTGTGTGTTTATATATAGTTAAGATTATAAATGGATGAAAATCGGCAGGCAAGGCATCTGAAATATTTGTCAACAACCACCCAACACACCCAAACAAGGTAAGCTGGCTAAAAGGTTAAGGTTCAAGATTTTTGCTCGAAATGGTCAAATATGAATATGATGTAATCATGCAATAAAGATTCGATCTTTATACCTACTTTAATGTAAAATTGCGGTGTTGTCCTTGTCCGTTTTAGATTTGAGTTTGTACCAATTTGATGTTTTCGTTTTGTAGGCTTTGTTTTTGTAAAAATGGGTCCTACAAAATGAAAAGTCGCATAAAATGGTTCAACCAATTTAGTTTAACCAAAATCATGTAAACTTGTTGGCCGAAAGTATGTAATTTTGAGTAGCTATGTGCCTTGAGTAGCTATGAGGCCAAGGCACATCAACATATGTCGCGAAATGTATTGGTGAGACGAATTTAAAAGGATAGTTTTTACAAATGTCTAAAGTAATCTATCACTCTGGTAATCTGATATATGAATCCAAATTGACCGGGGGGATATGAAATCCCTGAATAAAAAATCCAGGATGGGAATAAAAATGGGGTATAAAAAGGGTGGCTTTGAAGAATGTGTAATATGGACGACCATACAAGACTCATGTCATAAAGCGGGGCCAAAAAAGGTTATATAAACATATATGTACATATGTAATTGAACAAAAATATTTAGATGACTAATTAATTTTAAAAGAAATAAGAAAATTATTTTTTATTTGATTATTTCATCAGATAACTAATAAAAAGAAAACTAAATTGATAGATAGTGGTAAAATAAATATTTTTTTAGATAATACTCATAGATATCAATTATCAAAACTAAAATTTTTAAAGTCTTCATTACGGTCCTCAGTGTCACAAGAAAAACTTAATGAACTGACAATGATAGCTATTGAGACCCATATGTTGAAGCGTATTGGTTATGAATAGTTGGTGTCTTACTATGTTTCCAAAAATGTTAGAAGAGCTTCACGATTCATATAACTATTTAAGATTATATATATCGTATTACCGTTCTTTTATTTTGATTGTTTTTATAACATTTATTAACTTATCATAATATTGATGGAATTTTCTTATATAAAAAAAATTCATATTTAGGGGTTCATTTTATTTTCGAAATGACTCTTAAAATCAACGGGATGTCCTTACCAAATAGATGACCTCTGAAGCCTTATCTATACTGCTAGTGAGTCTTTAGCCCATTTTTTTTTCTTGAATGTGAAAATATTAGGTCGGTTTAATCGGTTTTGAACCCATGTAGATTATAAACTTTTTTCTCTTTTTATAAAGTATTTCTTATAAATGATTAATTATATTATATATAATATAAAATGGAATAATTACAAAAATAACCTTTTATAACTTGAACACTATTTCACTTATGGTATAACATAACTATTTTTTATTTAATCTCTTACATTTACAAGATAACTAATATGAAGTTGTAAAACTAATGGTGTGTATGTGTGTATTTGGAAGAGGTGTGTGGGGTTTGCAATAAAGTCATAACTTTGGGTGAGTCGGCCAACAAGCAATGAGACATTATTAGTTGGCCTATGCTTTCTCTAAGGCAAGGCTATATAGATTGTAATAAATTATAGTTTATGGTTTTGTCTCTTTCTTCTGTTTCTAGATTATTTATTAAATAATGTAACTCCAATAATAAATGAAAGTCAAATTTTTTTTTTTTCTTATTCACAGATGAATATCCGTATCTTTAGTATTTGGGTTATCATAAAAAATCAAAACAGATGATCATATTCTCATAAATTACATGAAAATGAATAATTGATGATTATTTTGTGATATTTCACAAAAAGGTAGTCGTTTTATGTTCAAACACCCTCAATTTTGATCATTATCGTTAATTGTTATCACCTCTTAATATTTTCTAATAATAATAGTCGATGGTCACATTAATCATCATGCATAAAAATCCAACAATGCTTGTTTGAAACAATAGAAATTTTTTTGGTGATGATGAAAATGATGGTAAGTCAAATCTCAATCATGGTATGTTTGTAAAAGACCATAGTTGTTCTAATTTGTATAAAAGTACGTGTAGTTGTAAGATATACAGAAGTATTTGATTTATTTTAAAAAAAGTCATTACATTGAAATAGATTCTAACATAAATAAAGACATATAAGATTTTAATTAATGTTTAACATTAATAGTAGCAATATTTTATCCATTCTGTTACATTTTTTTGACTATTTCTAAAGCACGACTTTTATATATCAAGTATCAATATTGGGAAATCTTCTACACCTAAGCTAAACATAACAATAAATATATAATTAAAACAAGATTATATAAAATGTGAATAATTAGATTATATAAAATGTGAATAATTAGATGTCTGAGTATACATTTTCTTTGATTATCTAATTGTTTTTAATTTCCTGGCTGGATATTGGCAGGAATTGATTGAAACTTTAGCATGGGCTCAGAGCACTTTTTTCGTTGAGAATTCCTCGTTCCCTCTCGATAGACCAGCGGTTATTCCAAGTCATAATAAATTAATTTGTATTGTTTGAATGAATATATTCACAGAGCTTGATCTTGAATTGGCTTGAATGAATATTGTATTCACAATTCTTGAATAAATATACAGAGATGCATATCAATTAAGGAGTAATACATGGATAAACCAAAAATAGATTACAACATACTATGAGTATCTATAATTAAAATAATGTAAGTATTATTGCAATTTAGTCCCTGGAGATGGATGAGTCATGATACGCCCCCGCAAGATGGAGGATCCATCAGAGACTCCAATCTTGAATCGTAATGATAAAAATGGAGCCCAGGAAAGAGGTTTGATGAGTATGTCGGCAAGTTGGTCGGTTGAGTTAACATGTAGAACCTTTTAATAACCGGCAACTACCTTTTCACGTACAAAATGATAGTCTAATGCAATGTGTTTCATCCGAGAGTGATAGACAGGATTGGCACAAACGTAAGTGGCACCGGTGTTGTCACAATATAAGTGTGGTGACTGTTGAATTAATATGCATATTTCAGTCAGTAGGTTTTGGACCCAAGACAGTTCAACAACTGCATTTGCAAGTGCCTTGTACTCAGCTTCAGTGGAAGAGTGAAAAACTGATTTTTGCCTAGCCGACTTCAATGATATAATGTCTGAACCAAGATACAAGATGTATCCAGTAGTTGATCGTCCTGTAACACCACCCCAATTTGAATCAAAAAAGGCATTAAGTTCCAACGATGATTTCTGATTAAGAAATAGATCATAATACAAGGTGCCTTTTAGATAGCGTAGCAAGCGTTTTAAAGCTTGCCAATGCGTTTGTGTAACTTCGAGTTTTGGTATGTTTCTCTTTTAAACCCCCCCTCTTTATGCAAAATTTCTATCTTTTTGGTCTCTAGCTAGTACGTGGGGCGTACTCTATGAGTACGCTTAGTGTACTAGCTCATTTATGGAACGCAGAATTCACCCATGTACGCGGGGCGTACGTAGAGTACGCATGACGTACGTAATACAGGGACAAACCCTAATCTTTAGGGTTTGTGCCCTATTTAAGCAACTTATATCACACATGGAACCTCTATTGATCAGCCTCCACTCCCTTATAACCTAAGATCGAAACCCTAGCCTTTTATAGTGTGTTCTTGAGCATTGGAAGTAATTTTGTGTTGTTTGTGTGAATTGAAGAATGTGGTGCTGGGTGACCAAGCTTTGGTTGGACTTGAGGTTGTAGATCCAAAATCTTCATCAACTTTGTTAGCTCCATAAGGTATAAAGTTCTTATTTTTGAACGTCTTTGTGTTAGATTGAGATTAGGGCTTGTTTTTGAGCTTATTATGGTCTTTTGGGTTCTCCTTGGGAGTTTGAGTCCCTTCATGAGCTAGGATGCTAGATCTTAACCCCTATGATGTTCCTTGTGTAAAAAGGTGCCATATTGATGAATCTTATTAGTCCATGCATGAGTTAGAACCCTAATTATGGGTCTTAATGGACAAAATCGGGTTTTAAGGTCCCATTAAGACATGTAAGATGATAAAGTTGCCAAATTTATGCATTAATACATTGAAATGAAGTAGATCTGAGGTTTTGACGTTAAGAGCTTAAGTGGATAAGACAAAGTTGGCCAAAAGGACTTTGGCCGGTACGCAGGGCGTAATCCCCAATACGCTGCGCGTATTGGGTCAGCCACCCGCTTTCGAGTCAACAATCGTACGCCGCGTGTACGAGGGGTACGCCGAGCGTACTCAGTGCAGTGGGTTTTCTTCATTTGGGCCTTTTGGACTCGGGGTTATTTTGGGTTTTTAGTGTAACATCCCAAATATTTCAACAAATTTAACTTTTCAAAAACAATCCATTTACTAATAGAAGTGTTTACAAAACCATTGTTTCGAAAACATTATTTAAAATCAGAGTCTCCCAAGATCCAAACAATCGTAAAACGAATGATGTGTACGGTCACGCCTTCACTTAGCCACGATCCTATAAAATACCTGAAACCATAAACTAGAAACTGTAAGCACGAAGCTTAGTGAGTTCCCATAAAGTACCAGCACACAAACATATAACATATACAATAACATGTCAGGTCCAATCAACCATCGGGTTGGAGTACCCCAGGCCTAGTCACCCTCCGGGTCCAGTCATCCTTGGGATGGAATACCCTAGGTGGAATGCCAATATACAATGGGTCCAGTCAACCATCGGGTTGGAATACCCCAGGCCCAATCAACCTCCGGGTCCAGTCAACCATCGGGTTGGAATACCCCATGTTGGAATGCCAATAGACAACAGGTCTAGTCATCCTCGGGATGGAATACCTTCGGGCCCAATCAACCATCGGGTTGGAATGCCCCCAGTCTGTTGGCTCACGCACATAGCAGTAAAGCCTCAACCACCAACCAACATATGTGAACATATAACAGATAAACATATAATCAGTCAACAATCAAGCATATATACATATCACTAAGCATAGCATCATCCTATATACCAGTATACCGATCTAACAGATCACTAAAACACGATAACATATTATCACATAACAGGATATCTAATCCAATGGGCCGACCTTGGTGTCTTCGGCCCGAAAGTACATTGAGGAAAAATCACCTCACAGTCTGAACAATAGCTGATGAGGCCTCAACTCCAAATCTTAGCTCTAACCGTCACCTATCCATCCAGAAGACCAATCCTCAACCACAATCCAAAATACCCTTAAGTCAAACTTGGTCAAAGTCAAGGTCAAACTGGTAAAAAATCCATAAGTCAACTGAGTCAAACCCAACCGAGTCAACCCAGCCGAGTCGAATCAAAAGACGTACGCGGGGGGTACTCCCAGGGTACGCGGGGCGTACCCACTTTGACCGCCATCGCGAGGATTGACCACGTATGCGTTGCATACTCAAGTTATGCACAACATACGCCTATATTTCCTAAACTTCAATAAGTGCTTAATGCCTTAAGCCCTTACGTCCCACTTTCAGATCCAAGGCTAAAATACCCTCAAGAGTCATAAAGTTTCCAACTTTATGACTTTATATGTCCACTAACTGCTTAACTCAACTTCTTAATCCATTAAGACCTTCTAAAGAATGCATGGAGCAAAACCAACCATTTAGACCCCATTTTTATGACTTAAGACCCTTCCTAAGGTCTGAAAGGACAACTTAATGGGTCAAGAACATGCTATGTTCATGAATCTCCACATTTGGGACAAAAGGACCAAAAATCAACCCAACACAAGATCTAAATGAAACTTCACCATGTTTAGGACTTTATACCTCCAAATGATGTCAAAAGGTGGTCTGATTCTGGATCTAAAGAGCTTCACTCCTCCAAGATGGTCTCTACTTCCTTCTTTCTTCAAAAGCACAAAACACACACATTCAAGCTTAGAAATGCTTCACAAGGTGGATTAGGGTTGCAAAAACGTTTTAAGAGGATGGGGGCTGATGAAGTGAGGGGAAATGAGGCTATAATGGGGTTTAAATATGAGCCAAACCCTAAAATTTAGGGTTTTCATGTATGGCACGTACGCCCTGCATATAGATGTACACCCAGCGTACTAGGGCGCGCCCTAGTACGCTCAACGTACACATGTACGCATGGCGCACTCCTCCAAAACCCAAATTAAGAAAATATCACTAGGGCCCTCGTTCCACTCTTTCTTTTACATAGGGCCCAAACTGCATACAGATGTACACCCAACGTACACACGTATACATTCAACAACCATGAAACTGTTGGATAAGGTGTCTAAGTCCATAACTATTTCTGGTATGTACTTGACCCGACACGACATGGTCCATTTGGGTTGCATTGCATCATGCAATTGAATAGACTAAAATGAGAAAAATAACACTTATGGTTTATTAATATATTATAAGTTCTAATATATTAATAATATTATTTAATTAGTATTGATCAAGAATTAATCTAGAATTAATTAAGTGATCAAAAAGGAGACTAATTAAATATATGGGTTGATTGTGTAAATCATTCATACTTGTATAGTGGGCTAGATGCTCCATGGATTATCTAGTTGGGCTAAGGTCCATAGGATGCTCCATGGATGCTCCATGGGAGTTACAAACCCATGGGTCATGTAAATGAAGAGCCATGTTACATTAGGGTTTACATGGTGTAACCCTAATGCAACATACTATATAAGCATGCTTCTAGCAACCAAAATCGGCTACACTAGTGAGACAAGAGGGCAAGGCCGATTTCAAGTGTTAGACAATTCTCTCAAAGTTTATTCCAAGAGCATTTGGTGTTGTGTGAAACATTTGAGGCATCACACTTGGGGTGCTAGGCTCTCAAGGTTTTCAAGGAATCAAAACAACAACAAGGTATGTAATTCTAGCCATCTTTTATGTTTAAAGTTCCCCATGTATGCTAGATAGGATTATGAACCTTGGAAAAAGTATTTTGCATGTATTTTTAGACAAACATAGATCCAAGGTTTTCTAGGGTTTCATGTACACTTAGGAGTGTTAGAATGCTCAAAAACCCATCAGTGGTATCAGAGCCTAGGCTTGTTTGTTTGATACTTGATGCAAAATTGTGAAAAAACTCGTTTTTATGCATTCTGAAGCATGAACTCGCCGAGTCCATGGGGGGACTCGACGAGTCCATGAGTAAACTCATCCTACTCGTCGAGTAGGTTCTTGCACTCGACGAGTAGGAGCCCCTGAGTGCAGTTTTTCGAGTTTTGCTACTGGAAATGGACTAGAAACATTACCCTAAACTTTTTTGGTGTTTTAAAACTTGTTTTAGATGGTGTAATGATTGTTCTAATCCATTTACAATGGCTAATATCAAAATTACATGATTATATGTGTTCATATGTTCTTGAAATTTTGATATGATTATTCATGTTCTTATGAGTTCTTGATAGATCATAGGAATTACTTGTTCAATGTTGAATTCATGATCTTTATGTGTTTTAATGGAGTCCATAACTTGTCCTCAAGTTATGGATAACCAAAAGTCACTTTGTATTAATTCCATTAAAAGAACACATAAGTTACAAAATGAAGAGTCTTCATTTTAAATAACTCATAAGTTATGAATTGAAAGGTTTTGTAAAGTTACAAAACTTGCCCTCAAGTTTTGGAACATGTAAAGTCATCTTAATAAACTTTAGTTCCAACCCCTAGAATTTTAAAAGTTAAAATTCAACCCTTATACTTTATAATATTATAAGTTAATAATATATATATATATATATATATATATATATATATATATATATATATATATATATATATATATATGTATGTATAAGATCAAGTCGTTTTACCGTTAGTAGGCCTCATTCACGAAGCCGGTCTATAAGGGGGGTATAAGGTTGTTGTCTATAAAATGGCAGCTTAATGGGTGTCCACTCTCACCCACCGCTTCCTTGACTGGTGGAGGGTCGTTAGCCGAATGGGTAGGACAATGACTTAAAATTCTCATTAAAAGTATAATGATTATTATAAAGTAACTAAATGTTTTATAAATTCTCAATCTTAGTTACTTTAGGAAAATGTGAATAAGGTGCTAACCCATGAAATTACACTTTGCACTTTGATTAAGTCGTTAGTGGAGCGTGTGTGGTTAACCGGCACACTAACTTGGACTTAACAAGGTAGGCAAAGGGTGACTTAAGGTTTTTCACAGGTCGGTGGAGCGCGTGTGGTTAACCGGCACATCGATTAAGTGAAAAACATTAAGGGTACCAAGTAATTTGCATGGTTACTTGACACCTTGTTTTGTGATCCTCGGTATCCCAGTCACAAAACATGAAGGGCACACTCGAGATTGAAACATGCCATTGAAAAGTTCAATGAATCTCAAAAGAATCTAGGAGTTTCTAAAAACCAAATAAAACCTAATAATTTATATATTTCGTTTTTCATGGTGGAAATTGGTGAATCGTCATTCACCTACCTTTCAAATATGTTTTAGCTTAGATTACGGCATCCCTCTTCTAAGTTATAATATATTGTGATTGGATCCTAGCCTTAATATTACATTTGGGTGTTTTATTAAGGACAATATTTATATCTAAACTAAGCTTGTCTTTTCTTCTTTTCAGATGTCTTCCAACAATGCTGCTTCTGGCTCAAACCCTACCGGCTCATTCTCTCTCATGAACCTTTGTGGGAGAGTCATCTTTGATGGATCCAACTTTACAGATTGGATCAGGAACATCAGGATGGTCACTCGGTATGAGAACAAAGAATATGCTCTCGACAAGGAGCTTAAGGTACCCGAGCCGACTGCTACTCTTGAGGAGTTTTGCTGAATATGAGGCACATGAAAGAGATGCTACCAAAGTGGCATGCATCATGATAGCCACTATGACAGTCGAGCTCCAAAAGTCCTATGAGGACTACTATCCTTTTGAGATGCACCAGGATTTGATGGACCGCTACCATCAGAGTGCTCGTCAAGAGCGATATGAAATCATCTCCTCTATGATAACAACCCGAATGAAGGATAGTGAACCCATCACAGGCCACATGCAGAAAATGCAAAGGTATGTGGACCGTTTGATGAAGCTGAATGTGAACTTCCCCGAGGAGTTAGCAATAGATATCATTTTGCACTCCTTACCATCATGTTATGATCAATTCCGCATGACATACCACATGAACAAGGAAGAAGTCACCCTCAGCAAACTTCAAGGACTCCTAAAGACCGCAAAATCAGGTATTAAAGGTAAGTCGGTTGTTACCACTCCTACTCCTACTCCAAACTCTGCACCTGTCCTGGCAATCGGGAAAGGTAGAGGAAGAACCCTTCGAAGGGTACCAAGGGTAAGACCCTTGATGGCTCCTCTTCAAGCGGAACCAAGAAAGGTTTCGTCACTCCTTCTTCTGATCCCAAAGAGGCTGAATGCTTCTATTGCCATGAAAAGGTGCACTGGAAGCGGAACTGCCCAAAGTACCAGCAAGATTTGAAGGATGGGAAAGTGAAACCCAACCATGCAGGTATTTACACTATATTATCCAATGTTCTAAATAACGTAAGGCGTGACTTGGCGGCAATGTCAAGCCTCACGCTTTTTCAAGCCTTGGCGAGCCACGTCGTTTGTAAGTCGTGACTTAAGGCGTCAATTTTGTATATGATTAATATTTTTATATGTATTTTCAACTATTATTTCATTTTATACACATATATCAGTTAAGGCGGCGTTTTGGTAAAACTTGGCGACAGACACAAGCCTTGGAGCCATGTCGCGCCATGGCGGAGCCATGACGAGCTTTTTAGAACATTGATATTATCTAATAACTCACCCTATTCTAACTCTTGGGTCCTTGATACCGGCTGTGGTATTCATATTTGTTCTGATTTGCAGGGACTAAGAAGTAGTGAGAATGTGGAGCATGGAAAGATAAACTTGATCATGGGGAATAGGAAAGTTTCACCTGTCACCAAGATTGGAGTTTATACTTTCGCCTGAAATGGCAAGAAATGTTATTTCCTTTCATGCTTTGTACAAACAAGGGTTTACCTTTTCTTTTGATAATGAAGTTGGTGGAATAAATGCTTTCTTTAATAATGTGTTTTATTTTAAAGCATTACCTTGTGATGGTGTGTATGAAGCTGTGTCTGTTGTAGATAATTTAGGAAATAATGTGTTGTGTATTGATTCTACTAATGATAATAACTAGGATAACGCATCATTATAGCATTGTCGTCTTGGACATGTAAGCAAGAAACGCATAGGCCAACTCCAAAAGGATGGAGTCTTGGAGTCATTTGACCTAAAGTCAGATGATAGTTGTGAATCATGCTTACTTGGAAAAATGACAAAGTCACCCTTCACAGGATCGTGTGCTAGGGGTGAAGGTTTGTTGGATCTAGTACACACAGATGTGTGTGGACCCTTCAAAACTGCCACAAGGGATGCTAATCGTTATTATGTGACTTTTACAGATGATTATAGTAGATATGGATATGTCTACTTAATTAAGCATAAGTCAGAGACTTTCAAAAGGTTTAAAGAGTTTAAACAGGAAGTCGAGAATCAATTGGGCAGGAACATTAAGATGCTTCGATCCGATCGTGGTGGTGAGTATCTTAGTACAGAGTTCCTCGACTATCTTAAGGAATGTGGGGTTGTCTCACAATTGACACCTCCCAGGACACCACAGTTGAATGGTGTTGCTGAGAGGCGTAATCGAACCTTGTTGGACATGGTTCGTTCCATGATGAGTTGAGCTTCGCTACCAATCTCATTATGGGGGTATGCCTTAGAGACTGCCGCCCAAATCCTTAATCTGGTCCCTAAAAAGAAGGTTGCAAAAACACCTCACGAGATGTGGACTGGAAAAGTTCCTAGTCTAGCCCACATCAAGATTTGGGGTTGTGAAGCTTTTATGAGACGCGAGACTCACGATAAGCTCGAACCTCAAAGTGAGAGGTGTATTTTCATCGGCTACCCACAGAAATCCTTTGGTTACCTCTTCTACAGACCTAGTGAGAATGTGGCTTTGTAGCAAGGAGGGGTGTCTTTCGAGAGAGAGAGTTCATAAGCCAAGGAAACAGTGGGAGGCAAATTGACCTTGAAGAAATTCAAGAGTCAAATGGTGAAGGAACCTCAAACCCTAGCAGTCAACTTGAGGAGGAAACTCATGTTGATCCAATTGACAAGTCTGTACCTCTGAGGCGTTCCACGAGAGTTAGGAATGTACCTGAGCATTACTATGGTTTCCATATTACTGCGGAAGGTGAGACACTTATCACTGATGAGACACTGGTAAGTTTGGATGAACCTAACAGCTATGCGGAAGCCACGTCAGGCCTCGAGTTTGCTAAATGGAAAGAGGTGATGGACAGCGAGATACAGTCCATGTATGACAATCAAGTTTGGAACTTGGTTGACAATGTACCAGGTCGTAAGACAGTTGGGTACAAATGGATCTTCAAGAAGAAGACCGACATGGATGGTAATGTACACACTTATAAGGCTCGACTGGTTGCAAAGGGCTTTTCTCAAACTCCAGGAGTTGATTATAATGAGACCTTTTCACCAGTAGCCAAGATTAAGTCTATTAGGGTATTGTTAGCCATTGCTGCATTTCATGACTATGAAATATGGCAAATGGATGTCAAAACCTCTTTCCTTAATGGAAAGTTGGCTGAGGATGTTTACATGAGTCAGTCTGAGGGTTTTTTCAGTACAGAGAACCCTAATAGAGTGTGTAAGCTTGAGAAATCCATCTATGGATTGAAACAAGCACCTCGCAGATGGAATCTTTGTTTCGATGAGAAAGTCAAAGAGTTTGGTTTTTCGAGGAGTGAAGATGAATCTTGTGTATATGTCAAGGCTAGTGGGAGTATAGTTAGCTTTTTGGTATTGTATGTGGATGACATACTACTCATAGGAAATGACATCCCAACCTTGCAGGAAGTGAAGTCCTGCTTTGGAAGTGTTTCGCTATGAAAGACCTAGGAGAAGCTGCCTATATTCTAGGGATAAGGATTTTGAGAGACCGGAGTAAAAGACTAATTAGATTTAGTCAGAGTACCTACTTGGATAAAGTGCTGAAGAGGTTCAGCATGCAAGATTCCAAGAAAGGAGAGTTACCTAACCAATGTAACGCCAGATTGAGTAAGACTCAGAGCGCGAGTACCGAGGTTGAGATAGCAGAAATTAGTCGAGTACCTTATGCTTCTGCAGTAGGCTCGATCATGTATGCTATGACCTGCACTCGTCCTGATGTAGCCTTTGCTTTGAGCATGGTTAGCAGGTATCAGGGGAACCCTGGTAAGGCTCACTGGACGGCGGTAAAGAACATTCTCAAGTACCTGCGGAGGACTAAGGACTGGGTCCTTACCGTTGGTGGGAGTGATGACTTGAGAGTTGTAGGGTATAGTGATGCTAGCTTCCAGACTGATAGGGATAATTTCCGCTCTCAGTCGGGCTGGGTCTTTACCTTAAACGGAGGAGCAATTTCTTGGAAAAGTTCCAAGAAGGAGACAGTGGCTGATTCAACTTGCGAATCAGAGTATATAGCGGCAAGCGAGGCAGAAAAGGAGGCGATATGGATAAAGAACTTCATTGGAGACCGTGGAGTTGTACCAGCTATAAAGGAGCTCATAGAGATTTTCTGTGATAGTGAAAGTGCAGTTGCCTTAGCAAAGGAACCAAGGGATCACGGGTGATCCAGACACATTGACAGAAAATACCATTTCATCAGACATCGAATAGAGGAAGGACTCCTCTCGGCAAAGAGGGTATCATCAAATGAGAACCCGACAGATCCCCTCACGAAGGGATTGGGTAGGGTTAAGCATCTCCAGCATGCAAGGAGCATAGGGCTGAAGGATGATATTAGTTTTAGTAGTTAGATAATTTTTGAAATTTGTAAAGTGTAATTGACATTTGATGATGAATAAAAGTTGTGTTTATTTATGAGTAAAGTGTTGCTATCTTTTGTCAATCGTTTACTATTATTATTTTTTTGCATGTTTTGACTTCCAGAATATTTATGTTGTGTTTTACATAATATTTAAATTGTCCACAGTCGGTCATATATTGGAAGCAGATATGAATTAAGACTGTCATGAGTTGGTTGTAGAGGTCTAAGATGTTGGACATGACCTCAACACTCATGAGTGCTCATAAGTTCTGAGTATTGGATTCAACCCACGCTCGCTGGTATCACTTCATGGAATTTATCTCGAGTGATCGCGAGACGGTAATATCATATAAGTCTTCAAACCTAGAGATATGACTTGTTGTCTATGAGTTGATTATGCATTGATCGTGCGAAAACGCATTGGTAACTCGATGTTATAAAACGTGCCTTTGTGTGTGATTTAACAAGTAGTAGAACAAGCATATGAGTCGAAGTTTATCTGTTCCTTCTTGGATTAGAAGCGATATCTGGGCCCCTCGATGATTTTATTTTGACCCATGTACCGGGCCCGGTCAGAACTAAGTTGATGTGTTCAATTAAGTTCTATGTCAAACAAATCGTAAATCGGGAAACAAACTGCTGGACAATAAGCAAGACATTGATTCATGTATTTGTCCGGCTGATATCTAGAATAGAGGATTATATGATCACTTATCTTAAATGGCGTATCATCATCTTCTCAGTTCCGAGAGACCTTGAAAAGAGCTACGATTGCTGATCGGTTCCTGAAGTCACACATGCAGTTATAGTTATTAGACTTATCCAAGTGGGAGACTGTTGGATAAGGTGTCTATGTCCATAACTATTTCTGGTATGTACTTGACCCGACCCGGCATGGTCCATTTGGGTTACATGGCATCATGCAATTGGATAGACTAAAATGAGAGAAATAACACTTATGGTTTATTAATATATTATAAGTTATAATATATTAATAATATTATTTAATTAGTATTGATCAAGAATTAATCTAGAATTAATTAAGTGATCAAAAAGGAGACTAATTAAATATATGGGTTGATTGTGTAAATCATCCATACTTATATAGTGGGCTAGATGCTCCATGGATTATCTAGTTGGGCTAAGGTCCATATGATGCTCCATGGATGCTCCATGGGAGTTACAAACCCATGGGTCATGGAAATGAAGAGCCATGTTACATTAGGGTTTACATGGTGTAACCCTAATGCAACATACTATATTAGCATGCTTCTAGCAACCAAAATCGGCTACACTAGTGAGACAAGAGGGCAAGGCCGATTTCAAGTGTTAGACAATTCTCTCAAAGTTTATTCCAAGAGCATTTGGTGTTGTGTGAAACATTTGAGGCATCACACTTGGGGTGCTAGGCTCTCAAGGTTTTCAAGGAATCAAAACAACAACAAGGTATGTAATTCTAGCCATCTTTTATGTTTAAAGTTCCCCATGTATGCTAGATAGGATTATGAACCTTGGAAAAAGTATTTTGCATGTATTTTTAGACAAACATAGATCCAAGGTTTTCTAAGGTTGCATGTACACTTAGGAGTGTTAGAATGCTCAAAAAACCCATCAGAAACAAGGTCAAGGAAAGTACAAGCCAAGATCAAAAATTAGGAAACAAGTATAAACTAAGGTAAGGCAAAGGCACCTAAAGAATCTAGAAGCAACCTCGGTTCCAAAACCATCTATAACACCAATGTATTAATCAATAATAAAAAAAACACCATAGCCAAATTCAGATCCTTCTTCACCATAAATCACAGATTAGTCACAAATCTATTTTACAATCATCCCAAACCTAAACTAGTTTTCAAAATTGTCATAATTCCAAAGAACGATGTAGTATATAGACTATTTATGTCGATTCATGTTTATGATTCTACCAATCAAAACTCCAACTAAATCTATAGGTATATTAAAGACTTGGGACATCCTATCTTCTCATCATGCCAAGAGGTTTGATTTTTCGAATCTTGAAGAAAACCCAATTGATTTCCATGTCAAAAGGCTTCCATTAATACTTGAAGAAATTTATGAGAATGTATACATACCATAGCATGCACTTGGTCGGGATAAATGATCATGAGAATGGAGAAAATCAAACAATTGACATATGACAAGAAGGGTTACTTGAAATTTGATGTTGTGAGATCTAATGGAAAGTCCTATGATTTTATGAAGTTGGTTTTCCTAGTATGAAGCAAAGTGACATCATGAATATACTCTATTTGGTTTAGCCTAAGACTAAGATCATTTATAAGAGATGTTATGATAGACTCGCACTTTGTTATGGAATAAATCAAAAAAAAATTCTACCTCGATGTTAATTTGAGTAGGTTTACTGATGTAAAAATCCATGGACCCAGTTTAAACTTAGATGGTATAGACAACTTAACTTAAGGATTTCCAATGTTCAAACCTAAAAAAGGTATTTTCTACTCTTACAAGGGAATTAAACATTTCTTTATACATGAACAAAGGTAGGTATTTCCTATTAACTACATGAATGGTATGGTTGAAGAAATGAGGAAGATCAATGATGCAGACAACCCTCTGAGGAACAAGTACATGGATCGTCTTGAGTGGCGTATGTATTTAGAGACTAGGTGATAAATTTGAAAAAAAATATATATGACAAAGCTTCAAATAGTTTCAAAATGTTTCATTATTAAATTTTTGTAATAGTGTGTTATCTTTCAAGTATTGTTGTAATTTGGTAATTTGAAATTTGTGTATGAATGACAAGTATAATTTGTTTCAAGTATCAATATGTTTCAGGTACTTCGAAATTTCTTGAAAAGATTATTTTGTTTATTATGACTTAGAATTATTTCTAAGTCTTAGATCTTTTATGGCTTTAAGCACTTATGACATACTGGGAAAATGTTGGAAATCCTAAGTATGCTACCATTGCTGAAAGATAAGTTTTCATTTTGTAAAAGTTTATATGGAAATTTAGCAAAGTGTTCTCAACACCATAGTCTTGAAGATTTTGACACGATAGTCTTGGAGTTTTAGACATTGTAGTATTGGATAATATGAGAAGACAATGAAGTAGTTTGCTCAAAATCTAAAGACTTTGTGATAAATATCAAAGATGAGTTGATAAAGTTGTTTACAACACGTGAGTTGAAGAATCCTAAAGAAAATAAGAGTGACAATGGTAAGGAGGTTAATGAAACTCCTATAAATACACAAAAGACTAGTGATGCTGGTGGAGAAGGTAAGGTAGTTACTTTTGATGCACATAAGGAGTTGAACAAAAAGATTTTGTATGAAGATTTAGAGAATATGAGATCCACATAATTAAAAGCTCCAATCAACCCCAAATTTGTTCAAGCCGTCCTTACCTCCAAATATCTTACAGTCTGAAACAAACAAACACATAATATTTAATGATCAAATTATTTATGTTAAAAGGCCGAGGAAACTTGTAATTTATCCTTTAGATAAAGGGGAAACATCGAAATTCATCCTCTTTCTCCAAAATCATTACAACTTAAATCAAATAAAATTATTGCCCAGAAGTGGTTCTAGGATTGAATTCAAATGCAACTCGAGTACCAAAACCAAATCCAACTCCAATGTCTGAATCAGTTCCATAAAAATAAAACAAAGTCAAATTCATATCTATATTCGCTAAAAATCGTAGAACAATGACAAATCTACCCTCTAATCAACCCAAACCTAAAATTGTCAGACTTGTCACAATTCTAAAGAACAATGTGGTAGACAGACCTCTCAGGCCAATTTACATTTATAAGAAGTTTAAGGTTCTTCATGTGATTCTCCTCATCAAAACTCCAACTAAACCCATAGGTATATTGAAGACTTAGGACATCACAACTTCTCCTTATGCCCTAGTATGTAAGTTGTTCATACTAAAAGATCATGAAAGTGGATAAAATCATATTGTTGACATATAACAATAAGGGTTACATCCAATATGATGTTGTGAGGTCTAACGTACAGTCATATGATTTTGATAAATTTTGTTTTCTTAGTATGAACAAGAGTGATGTTGTGGATCTACTTTAGTTGGGTTATACTAAGACTGAGACCATTTACAAGAAGTGTCACGATAGACTCAGGTACATCTCTATGGAATTAATCATAGACTTTGCTACCTTGATTTGAGTAGTTTCACTAAAGCAAAAATTTATTCACTTAGTTTAAAGTTAGGTAGTATAAACATATTACCTAATGGTTTCTAAAGTAAGCCAAGGCCAATGACCATAATAAGGCCAAGCCAAGGCCTATGAATCCAATGATCAGAAATATGGCCAAGACAAGCAGTGATCAGGAAACAAGGCCAATACAAGGCAAGACCAAGACGCCTAATGATCATGTTACAATGCCAAGATAGGGAAATCCAATTATATACAAGGAAAGACAAAAATGAGGCCAAGACAAGGACAAGCCAAGGGCAACGATCAGGAAACATGGTTAATCCAATGTCAAGACAAGTCTCAGGCACATAAAAATCAGGAAACGAGGCCAACGAAAGCAATGATTAAAAAAAAGTCAAGGCTAATGAAAGGTTAAGACAAATCAAGGGAAGTCATGAATAAGGTGTCTAACAATCAGAACATGAGCCTAAAGCAAGGGGTGTCCAATCTAATGCACCCAGTGATTAGGAAACGAGGCCAAGGAAAAAGCAAGATAAGCTATCATGAAACGAGAACAAGGAAAGGAAGGACATGAGGCCAAGGCTAACGGTCAAGAAATGAGGCCAAGCTAAGTATAGACAATTTATCTGATGGATTTCCAGTGTTCGAACCTGAAGAAGGTATTGTCTACTCTCATAAGGAAATCAAACGTTTTTTTTATATTGGATCAAAGGCAAGGATTTCTTAGTGATGATTTGAAAGGTATGGTTAAAGCAATATGGAAGATGTTGGGTCAAAAATATGGTTTATACTTTACTTTTATATGCAACTATATTTTTCAGTCTAGGACCGTAAACAGCCTGGTGTTTACGGTTGTATGGGTGTTCACGGCCGTGAACCTGTTTACGGCCGTTAACGTGTTTTCGGTCAACTAATGGGTTTTCGGTCAAGGCCTTGTATTTTGGGCTTGGCCTTAGGTCCATATATATATATATATATATATATATATATATATATATATATAGTGTTAGTGGAGTCATAAGAGTACACGGCTAGAGAGGAGCATTCATTCATATCATGTGCTAGAGAGAGAACTAGTGTGTGTTTTTGGATCTTCTATTTTGGAACATCATTCTAATCATATAAACATTGAAGATTCATCTTATTCTTCTTCTTCTTCTTCTCCATTTGATCTTGCATCATCCAGTTGATTGGGACTCCGCACCATCAATTGGATCTGATTGATGATTTGGGACTTACAGTTGGTATCAGAGCTTGGATTGTATCAATCAAATTGGCAAGATCTGGAGCGTTTTTGCACTTTTTCTTGAAGGATTTTGCGTTTTTTGATAGTTTTTGAAGAATTATTAGGGGTTTGTTCTTCAAGTTTTTCATAAAAATGAGTTTTTGATCGAGTTTTGGGCTTAAAAAGGGTGAAAAACTGTCACACCCCCAAACCAGAACGACGGAAAATTCGTGGGCAGAGGACATCATGCTCAGTATCATAACCATAGTGAAGAAAGTAAACACAACCATCATAAATATAATTTAAAAGGTTACATCGTTGCAAAAATACATGTTTCCAAATAAATTACATATGATGTCAAAATAGTTCAAAAGAAATCTGCGCCTTAGCGTCTTGGCTTCAAAAATCTTGTGGTTACCTGTATTACTGAATACCTGAGAATACAAGTTGTTTTTGAAAGAGTATCAGCATAAAGCTGGTGAGTTCATAAGCAGTTTTATGAATGAAAGATGAATGTTGTTCCTTAAAGTTTGTTACAAGTTTGTTACCAGAAAATCCAATATTTTGTAAAAGGTTTGTTGTAGTCTTAACTGAACCAAGACTTAGTATATGTAAGTAAATCATCATACTTATGTGTGTGGTTTTATATTTAAATAAAACTCCTTAAACCCCCGTGAACTATGTGTTTTGTTAATTCCCCATGTGAGATGTTATAACCATGCTAAAACTCGAAAACCTCGTATTCGATGTTCTTCAGGCGTTGGAATGTTATGACACTTGTCACCCCAGACCTGCCGGTCTAGCTGTTGCAAGCAGCTTAGGTGCGGGTTTGTTGGACCCAATATAGATCTATACACAACTATCACGCTCTCCCTCCAAGAGATTCTGATTATAACTACAAGACTTTTCTGTGGTACTTAAGAGTACCCCGAAGGTGAATGTCTCACAAATTTATTCATTAACAAGTTCACTTTGTTTGTATTGAAAAACTCGTTTTGTAAGTCGATAGTATTACCATTCCTTTGTTAAATGAGGTGTTCAAACTATACCTATTATAGTTTATCAGTTGTGTGTTATGATTTAATGAAACCTTGATATGCATGACTTTTTATTTCAATGAAAATGACATTGAAACTACTAAGTGTAAATCTTACACACCTTGCTCAGCATGTTACAAGGTGTGAATAACTCTTAAACTTGTGTTTGACAATTTTACCCTTAACTGTCACTGTTTTAGAATATTTATAGAAAAATCATCGTAAGTTGAAAACTGAATCCGTAAACTCGGAGAGTTTAGAAAAAGATTCTACTGTGTTAAAAAAATTTCCTATAATTTTTGGTGGTCTCAAACCAGTGTGAAAATGTTCATCTTCACAACCTGGTCCGATTTCGTTGCTGCAGTGATAGGCAGTTTTGTAAAAATCACCATAAATTGTAGAAAAATCTTATGAAGATGTGCAAGTAGTCATTTTAAAGGTATAAACCTGAACTATTTTCATATTAAACAGTTTTGAAAAATATTAATTTTAAGTTGGGTAAAACAGTTCGTGAACAGGTCACAACTTTTCTGTTGTAAGCTGTCAAGTTAAGTTTCAAATATGTTTTGGTGTTTTAGCTTGTATCCCCCCCCCCTGAAAACTAAAGAAAACTGGAAAATGTAGGGGTATGAACTCACCTTGAGTGATTTCTTGAAGAGTGGAAGGTTGAAGACAAGGAGTATCAAGTCAAGAACACTTGATGAACACGTGAAAGCTTGGATGATCCTAAGAACGATTCTTTGGTTTTAAATTGTGTGTAGATGATTCAAGGATGTTATGAAACATGGAATAAAACTTGAGTTTAGATGGAATAATTACCAAAAAGTGAAGTAATAGCTCAAGAACACTTCCAAAAAGTGGTGGGAAGTAGAGAGAAAAAGAGGCTTTCTTGAGGGGTTAAGAAGTGTGTAAGTGAAGGAAATGATCAAAGTGAACAAAGAAATCCTCCAGGGATTTCTTTATATAGATGTTGCTGGAGCAATTTGCAAAGTTAAAGGGATGTTTACCTTGGTTTGTGTGATGTGGATAGGGTTGGACCAATGAGAATATGACATAGGGAGACAAGTGGGCACACTTGACCCACTTGTGGGGTAGAATACTCTTCTTAATATAAATTAATGATTTTTAATTAATAAATCCTTGAGAAATGAATAAAATATGAGTTTAGGGGGTTTAAAATGGTAAAAATATGAATTTGGTGAAAAATCCCCATAAAAAACGGGCTTAGGAAGCGAAAGTAGTCGAAAACCGGGCTTAAGGAGCGAACCTACGAGGTTCGACTCTTAGGAGGTGAGAATCCGAGAGAAGGGAGAAGGAACCGAAGGTGGGAGAAGGGACCGAAAGTGGCAGGGAACCGAAATGGACCGAGGGCTCGGTCTATTTCGGGCGTAGGGAGGGTTCGGCTCTGACTGGCTTCGGTTCGCAGGAGGTTCGGTCCGAGATGCTGACTTCGGTCCTGAAGGCTTAGTTCGGTCCTCACAAGGGACCTTCGGTCCTAATAGAAGGTTCGGCCCTAAGAGGTTCCCTCTAAGAGGGTTCGGTTCCTAAGAAGGGTTTCGGCCCTAATTAGCTGTTTTTCGATATAACTCCCCGATTCAAGCGGTTTTTGGCCAATTTAAGGGTCGGGATGACCCGGTTGACTATAAAAAGTTGAGAGAGATTTTGAGAGAGATTTGGGAGAGATTTAATTTTAGCCATTATTATTGTATAACCTCGTAATGCAAGGTTCGTGAACCCCGTTATGCTTCGTTTATGATCATTTCAAGTCCCCAAAAGGGTCCATAGTCGTGCTTTGATGCATTTAACTCCCTTTTTAGGGTTTTACATTGATAAACACATAGATTCTCCAAGACACTTGAATTCTTGACATACAAATGCACATTTTTATACATAGAATAAGTTTTAACATACAAGTACTAGTTAAGTTTGACCGGTTTGACTTGTTGACTTTGACTTTGACTAGAATTTGACGGTTGTCACAAAAACGCTGTTATTCGACGTAATCTGCGAGGGGTTTGCAGCCAGAAGAAGCATTTACGGCCATACTGAAGAAGGGTTCACGGCCGAATAAGCGTTTACTGCCCGAAGAAGCTTTTACGGCCGAAATCTCGTTTGCGGTCCGAAGCTCGTTTACGGCCGAGGAGAGTGTGCGGTCCGGAGTTCGCGCATGTGTTCGGTCCAGCCTCGTTTGCGTCCAGTCCTCGTTTACGGTCCCCTCGGATCTTCGGCCCAGCAGGAGTTCGACCCACGATCAGCAGCCTCTTATCGGCCCACGTGTGCGATCCTCGCGTGTGCAACGAATAATCAAAAGGATTTTGGGGGTTGCAAGGATCAAACTCACGACCTCTCGCATCATCAAGCCACGCCTTACCAACTCATCTAGCTTGCGATATGTTATTTTCCTTCCCGATTTAATTCATATGGACTCGCAACTTCGACCTTAGTTTCGCATTTTTGACAATTTCAGCCCAAAATTCATTTTTTTCAAATTTTAAAATTTCATTTTCAACCAAAATTTTGATTTTTAATTTTTGACTTTTGACCTTAAAATTTTGACTTTGACTTTCATGTTTGACATTTGACTTTAAACTTGACTTTTAAGTTTGACTTTTTAAGGTTGACTTTTGAGGTTTTAAGTCAAAGGGCAATTTTTTTAAAAAAAACAATGAGTTCCTCAAACATCCCGGTCAATGAAGTTTCATGTTCTAAATCTTGTAAAGCTACAATTAAATTTCTTCATGAACAAAATGATTTGCTAAAAAGAGAAAATGAGGACCTTAAATATGAAGACTATACTCTAAGGAAATGTAAAAAACCCTTAAAAGCAAAACTAGAGGCCAAAATCAAGGACTTTAGAACACTTCAAGAAGAATATAGCAATAAATGTGAAAATTACAACTATGTTAAAAGGGAAATGGCCAAATTAACTGCCGAACTTGATGCATTGAAAGCTAAATATAAAGATGCAGATTTTACCTTTAAGAAATTTGATGTATCAAGTGAGGTAGTTGCGTCCATGATTGAAAAACAATTAACTTTTAAAGATAATCAAAAACAAGGGTCTAGGGTATCAGAGTGTTCCACCTCCCTTTAATGACAACTATAACCCACCCCTTGAGACCAATGAGGAAGAAATGCCTACTCAGTTTGGCCCACTCCCTGAACAAGCTTCAGTTAATACTGAACAATCTGGGCCAACTAAGGTTATTAAGGTGAACGTTTTTGATGATTCTACTTCTTGTGCAGGTAAAGTAGCGGAAGATGAGAACAAGAAGAACCTTATTGAACAAACCAATGACTCTTTGAACTCTGGATCTGTTGCTTCTAACTCAGTTATTTCTGACAAACCTGCTATTGGCAAGTACATGCCACCAAATCAAGTGAAACAGACGGCCTGCTGCAAGTGTGCTTGTGGGAACAATCAGCGACAAGGCAAGGACACACCACCAGGGGCAAGACGAAACAACTCCTACTATAAGAAGCAGACTTGCTTCCACTGTGGAACACCTGGACACATTGCCAGAAATTGTCCAAATCGCACATACGTTCCCTACTACGCACAAGGCTGGCAGAACGTGCAAAGAGGGAGATCTTCCAAAAGAATCCCTTCCAGGTCACAATCGCGTAATGGTGACTGGATCGCGCAAAAGGCCAAGAATCAAACTTCCAAGAACAAGAAATGAATGTCGGCCAAGAAGTCCAATCCAAGAGATGCTCCAGTGAAACCAAGATCAGTTAGATCAAAGTCATCTCGAAGATCGACTTCAAGTTCAAAATCAAGTGTCGAGGCACCCATCCGCTCGAACAAGAAATGGGTTAAACCCAACTACAGATGGGTACCAAAGGTTCAATCTCCCAAATCTTCTAATGATTCTAATATTTCTTCATCTTCTGTTTGTGATAATCAGGACATGTCATGGGAGAGAGTACCTTGCGTTGATGACAACAGTCAACCCAGTTTCAAAATGGACTGGGTTCCAAAGACCAACTAATCCCGCACTCTGTGCTGGAGTAGCTATGGAGGAATATCATCAGACTCCGTTTTGTTGATAGTGGCTGTTCCAAGCACATGGTAGGGGACATCTCTCAACTGTACAACATTCAGAACTTTAAGTGAGAGTATGTGTCCTTTGCGAGAAGGGAAGAAAGGAAAGGATCACACATGGGGTTTGTGCTTAATGATGTGAAGAATTTTCGGATCTGTTCCGAGATTGAAACACAGCTAAGGTTGAATTCGTTGCTGCTTGCGTCTTCAATTGCTGACTTTCGGTTTGAATTCTTTTGATACTCCTCAGTTTTTCTTAAAATGATCCGTTTCAATGACAAATTCCTTTTAATTTTGCGCATTTATTTTATTTCTTCCCTATGCTCAATTTATGGGGGAGAAATCAAAATACAAAAAATTAAAAAAATTAAAAAATCAAAAACTTAAAAAATATGTTGTTCCTTGGTAGGTATTATTTGGGAAATGATATGAAGTTCAGTGATAAAGGGCAAGTTAAATTGCTTGACAACTTTGATCCCAAAAGCATTTTGTATTTTACTTTTGTTTTTGATTAAATTTGTTCATATTTTATTATATGCACAAATTTAAGGGGGAGAATTAAAAAAACAAACAACAAAAAAAAAGTTATAAAATTTCAAAAATACAAAAATATTTTCATTTATGTTTTTATTTCTTTTTCAGAAAAATCAAAAATCCAAAAATATTGTTTTTGAGCGTATTTTACTTTTATTTTTATTTCTTAGTGTGCTAAGTTTACTTTTATTTTTTATGTTTATCTCAAAAAATTTCATTTGTCTTGAAAAGTGAATTCAGGAGAAGATGAGACTCAAGGAGTATGTATCGAAATATTCTGAGCAAGGAGAAGAAACCTGAAAGTGGAAAGGAATTGACGGCCATTACACTTCACACTACTTTCACAAGGAATTGACGGATGATTCACAAACGAGTGATAGACTCTTCCATATTGATACATATACCAGTCTTAATAGGAGTCTTCGCATCAAATGTTAATGATCAAATGTCATTTTCACCATGACTAATGTGAAACACCCAACCATTCTTCACCCATATCTAAAATTTCTCCATCAAATCACTTCCACGTACCGGTACCCCTTAAGGTTCGAGTATAAAACAACTCGGCTGACGGTTGCCAAAAAGTCTGTGTTTATGATCTTAGATGTCGTTGTCACCATGACTCTAAGTGAAACCCAAAATCCAAAACCATTTAATTCTGAATTGACAGTGAACATTTTAATGTTCTAGATTTCACCCATGAATTGACGGATAATGGATCATACCTGGTGTGACATTGTACAAAATGCCAGTCAGGCAGTTTCTTTCTAAGAACTGTCGTATCTAAGGAATTGAAAGTATGAAACGATACAAATTGTCAGATTGGTCTTGTTAGCTTTCTTTACCTAAGAACTGTCACGGCACCAGGGCGATTCACCCAACAGGGAAACAGGTATCGCTGAACGTCTCGCTAAGGGCCAAGTTAACTCGTTAACTTGATAATTGTATTGAGATCTATGATCAAGGATATACAGGGGCTAACATCAAATCTAGCCAAGAGTAGTTCTCCGATACTCAACAAATCGCAGTGCGTTCCTCCGAGTTCACACAGATACTGCGATAAGTCTCTTTCTGAGCCAAGGATTCATCCTTGAACAACTGTGGTGAGAAGGGTTTTTATGATTCTTTATGTGATCCACAGGGACTTTTAGTCACGATTACTTCTCAAGATGCATCAGTGATCATTCAAGAACATTCATTCGAAGGAACTAGAAGTGAAGATCATTTTTCAACATTCAATCTTTTAACCCCAGAAGCAAGGTGAAGCTGCACTTGAAGATTATGTGACAAGTTGCATTGAAGCCTCATCAATCAATTTGTTGCTATCTATGTACATGTTGAATTGATCCAGAAGTTTCGTTCTCTATTCTCTCTGAAGATCTCAAGCTGAAAGTGCTGATTTTCAAGAATCCTTTCATGAAGCCTCCACACCCAACGTGCGTTCAAAGTCAAATCTTGAAGAAAAGCCCATCCGTTCAAGATGAAGTCATTCAGCTAGAAGATTCAGTTGTTCATCTTGAAGTTGTGAATAAATTGAAGATTAAAGTTGAAGCCAAACTCCAAATGAAGATTGACAAGAAAAGCCAACTACATTCTTAGGGGGAGTTTGTTGGGTCAAAGAAAAGAAAGCTATAAACCAAGGGGGAGATTGTTGGGTCAAAAATATGGTTTATACTTTACTATTCTAGGAAACTATATTTTTCAGTCTAGGACCCTAAACAAATTGGTGTTTACGGTTGTATGGGTGTTCACGGCTGTGACCCTGTTTACGGTCGTGAACGTGTTTTCGGTCAACTAATGGGTTTTCGGTCAAGGCCTTGTATTTTGGGCTTGGCTTTAGGTCCATATATATATATATATATATATATATATATATATATATATATATATATATATATATATATAGTGTTAGTGGAGTCATAAGAGTACACGGCTAGAGAGGAGCATTCATTCATATCATGTGCTAGAGAGATAACTAGTGTGTGTTTTTGGATCTTGTATGTTGGAACATCATTCTAATCATATAAACATTGAAGATTCATCAAGATTCATCTTATTCTTCTTCTCCATTTGATCTTGCATCATCCAATTGATTGGGATTCTGCACCATCAATTGGATCTGATTGATACATCAAGCAAATTTGGGACTTACAGAAGATTAATGATGCAAACAATCCTCTGAGGATGTATCTTCTCGATTGGCGTATGTATTTTAGAAATTGGATAATAGATTTTAAGAAAAGAATTGACAAAGTTGACAGTTGTAAAAGTTTTCCTCATTAAGTTTTTTTTAATAATGTTATGTTTCAAGTACTGTTGTGAAGTACTTAAAAATTGATAGGAAAATTTATTTATTTCTTATGATTGAAAATTATTTCTAAGTCTTAGAGTTTTGTATGGCTTTCATCAATTATCTCATAAGGTAAAATATTTGAAATTCTTAGTACATGACCATTACTGAAAGATTTTTTTTACTTGTAAAAGTTTAGGTGAAAATTTGGCTAAGTGCTCTCAACACCACAATCTTGAAATCCTCGACATCACAATCTTGATGTTCTTGACATTGTAGTCTTGCTTTGACACGACAATCTTGAAGCTTTGGACGCCGTGTCTTGGAGAATTTGAGAAGACAATCAAGTAGATTGCTCAAGACTCCAAACTCTTTGATATATGTTGAAGATGAGCTGATAAAGTTGTTTAAACAAATGATTTGTGGAAGCCTAAAGAAAAGAATAGTGACAATGATAAGGAGGTTAATGAATCTACTACAAAGACACATAAAGATTGGCGATGCTAGTGCAAAAGGTAAGGTAGTTATATCTGATGTTGGACACACTAATTGTAGCAATATTTTATTCCCTTCGGATACAGTTTCTTAATAATTTCTAAAGCACAACTTTTATAAATCAAGTATGAATAGCATTTGCTCCTTGGATAGTGTAATTTCAGTTGTAGATAAAATGGGAAAATCTTGAGCACCTAAGCTAAGCATAGCAATAAATGAATAATACCAGAAGATTATATGAAATGGTTAGAATTGCATATTTTAATCCGTTATATGAAAGTATAACAAGCTCTCAATCCTATTGAGAGGCCTTTCAAAATCAACATCCATCCACACACGCCAAGACCTAGGTATGAGAATCCATTTCCCAATCGTGTTTTGTTGTTAGCGGTGCTTTCCCCAATGCTCCATTGCATTTAGCATTGTCCAGTAGTAATAACTAACCATCAGCTGGCAACACCACCAATATGCAACATTCATTAAATACAAAAAATGCTATTTTAGGGCTGTCCTTTTTCATGAAACTCTGTCTAAATGTTTTAATTAACACAGTAAAGAAAACAAAAACAAATAACTAAACAAAGTTGCATATATATTTTTACTTTCTTTATTAAGTCAATTTTCTACTCTATGTTAGAAACATATTAAATCCATCAAATAATAAAACAAGGTCAAATCCCACTAGTATTAAATAAAATAAAAAAAAAAAAATAGTATAAGCAAAATGTAGTTAGTATTAAGATAGTGAGAAATTGCATCATAGATAACATAAAAAAATGGCAACTTCCACGTGGTGGTTGAAGCAACCAAACCCAACCAAATCCCACATAACATGTGATAAATCAAATACTAAATTTGGTACAACCAAAATCTGTATAACAAACAAGTTTGACCCAAAAAAGGAAAACAAAACAAGAATCATCAGCCATCAATGTGTAGACGCAAACCGGAATAAACTGCTTTTCTGAATAAAGGATGCACACTTTCTGTTACTATTTCCTCCTCTAACTTATCCATGTGTGGCCATATCTGTTCAAAGTTGAAACACATGTAACTTCAACTAAACAAATATTGATGAGTAAAAAAAGTTGAAGGACTTGATTGCAACAAACCTCAGAAGCATATTGCCTTGAAAAAGCCTTGACATAACCCAAAGTTGACAAACACCATTCTTGTTTCTCACTGGTAGTATATCTGCCACCATACCACATATATGTTTCTATTAACTATCAAATAATAATTTACTCTATTCACTCTAAAACTTTAGAAATTTTTTGTTTCACCTCTTTGAGGTCCCGTTTTCTTTATCCATATCCATTGCAGGATTCTGATTCTCATTATCTTCTTCATCAACATCAACAGCCATTGCTTCATGTTCATGATTCTCATTCTCTCCAAATGCAAATGCATCATCAAGTCGTTCCATCAAAACATCACGAAATTTTTTATACAATGACATAAACAAAGCCTGCAGCACCACATAAACAACAACACAACATATAAACATTACTTAAACAAATTTTTTTTTTTTTTTTTAAATAATAATAATAATAATAATAAGAATATACCTGGTTTTCTTCAAGGGCACGTGCAAAAAGAGCTTGCTTGGACTCTAGAGATTCACGAATTGATAGCTCATCATCTTTTGTGGTTGCAGCATTTGATTTCAAACGTTTCATTCTTGCAGGGTTTTCACCAACAACAGGCTCACCATCCACAAGCATCAGCTTTGTCTCCGCAGCATCCAGCTCAGCTTTCGCCTTGGCTGCACTTTGCTCCGCTTTTACAACATTCTTTTTTAAATTTATAATCTCTTTCCTTAAATCAGATATCCGATTATACGTTTTATTTAGCGCGTTTCTCAGAATCTGTAACACAACACTCTATTCATTACAATAAGTTGCAAAAATCAGGTATACTCGAGGACCCAAAATGTAAAAAAGATTTAATTCAGAGAGAGGGAAAAAATAATAAAATAGAGTACCTACCTCCCACAAACGATCTGAGGTGTGAAATAAGTCAAGGTTTGACTGAGAGAAGACCCATTTAACAATGGCCAAATTGGAAATCAGGCGATAACCCATCATTCTGTCAATTGTAATGGCTGTTGTTTGAGCACTATTTTTCCAAAATGAAGCCACTTCTGATATCAACATAATTTGTGTTTCTTCATTTGGACAAATTTTGGCAATAACTTGTCCATATCTCTCCAAAACCGTAATCAAATGAGTAAAACTCTTTGACCCAATGTCCAAAAGTGTCTGAACAACTACTCTCAATGCAACTTCCACTCCATTCACTGGAATCACACTTTCTTCAACCCATATAATAACATCACGTGCAGTTTTTCTTCCTTTTACCATACCATTCAATTCTGTTGAAAGGGTATACTCGGTTTTATCTTCATCTTCTGAACTGTATCTGAAGTCGGGCCCACCTTTTGGTGGTAGTAATTCCTCTAAAGCAGAAGTACCTTCAATGCTCTGTGTTCAAAAAGATCAAATATTACAACTTTTTTTTTCAGATGTTTGTATCTGTATATAACTGTTTATATATAATAATAAAATAAAATTACCTGTTTCACTTTATCCCAGTATGATAAACGGACTTCCCTATCCAGAACCTCCTGGACAAATACACGTTGTGGGGCCCATTTTGGAAGCTCCAAGACATATGCCCACTCTTCCCATGGCCAAATGAATTGAAAGTTTGATCTACAATATCATAAAATTAGCCATTTTAACAAGTAGATTACACATCTTTGGACCCTGAGTACAGCTGGTTTTTTGCAAATTCGTCTCTTACAAGTTGTGATACTCACTCAACTATATTCAAAGACCAAAAGTGTAATTTAATTAATGTTAAAAAAATGAAGTGAACTTACAAATGGTGTGAAAACCAAAGGATGAGGCGTGTCCTACACTCCATATCTAACTCACTGATTCTATCAAAAAGGGCACGTACAGCCCCAGCTACAACAGCAGGGAAGGCACCTGGAAGAGACTACCACAAAATTGTGTTTAAAAAAATTGTAAACTACAAACATATTTTTTATAACAGGTATAAAAAAGAAGGAAAAAAGGGTACCAAGTTAGGATCTATAATACCTTACAAAGGTCTATTATCACAAGTGTGTAGTACATGGGCTTGAATGGTGGCTGAGGCAATAAAAGAAGCTGAAAAAGAAAAAGGTATATTAGTATTTTATGAACAATAAAGAAAAGGATGCATGAAAATAAGTTTTCACCTGAGAAAAAATAGTCTCAGCCATGAGATATTCATATCTGAAAGGGACAGGTAAGCCAACCATGCATGCAGCACATTCCTTTCGACTAGCTTTCCACAAACCAACAAACATATGAATAAGGATCATATTATAAAATAAAAAGTTAAACAAGTTACAAAAAGACCTTATTGAAAATAGAAAGTTAAATAAGTTACAAACCATCCATTCAGGAAAAAGAGCACATCCAATAAATACTCTTCCACTACAAAGCGGTCTATAGGTTGTACATCCTGCCAACCAAAAAGTTTTTTTTTTTTTTTTTTTTTTAGATACATGTGGGAAAAAAAGCCATAAAAACTATGTAAAATCTTGGATTAGTTATTCAACTGTTTTAACTACCTCGGTTTTGCTAGCAGAAAATATATTTAGCCTGCGAATCCTCTGAGGATATTTCAATTCTGCCTCATGTTTTTGTCTGCCAAAACTGACTTCAGTGAGTGCCTCAGGGGTATCTGGTTGCTCTGGACAACTGATGGCTCCAAAATCATGAGACTTTCCAGCAACTAGTTGTGCTTCATATAAAAGATGTGGCCTTGGAACTGAAAGCATACAATCAACAAAACTTAGAAAGGATATAATGGGAAAACAGTAGAAAAAGATTAACAAATTTATAGTAGAGTATAGTACCACTCTCAAGTTTCCAGCTGTTCTTGGAGAGATCTTGGATTCGACCCCACAAGTCTTCCACAAAATCCTATACAAAAGTGTGAGTAGAATAACAAAGTGAGTAAACTTATTAACAGCTAAAAAGAATTGTATAACATACCTGTTCAACATGAAGTTTATCTTTGTTAATATTTTCAAACACAGATAGACCAACATCAGAAACACGTCTTCTGATGCTTAAATAGGCTTCTATACCAACCATAACTCTTTCAATCTCTTCCGGAATTTGCTGCAAAAATCAAGATTCTCACATTGTTCAGACAATTTTGAGAAGCTTCTGTAGTGCTAACTGTATGAGCCAAAGTGAAGGGAAAGAAATGTAGGGAATGTACCTCAACAAGTTCTGATCCACCCCATGGAAGACATGAAAGAATACAGGTTATGTAGAAATCAGCACGGGCTTGCCAAGATGGGTTTCCTTTCTCATCATCCACTATAGTTGCAGCACAAGATAATAATGTTTCAAAAACCACCACTAGTGAACTTGGTTGAACCACTTTGCTACACATCTACACCAGTGAAGATAATAATGTTTCAAAAACAACATAATGTATAACTGTATATGGTTGTTGTTCTCAAAGTAAAGGAATAACATACCAAAACAGTTAGAAACCGCATTGATATGCGGATCTTGTTGCAATCTCCAGAGTCAAGGGCATCCTGCAAATAAACAGTTAGAACCCGTGAAATGCACCAATTCAGGAAAAAAATCATGTGTGTTGATTGTTGACCAATATCCATTGCCTGCTCACCTGTAAACTCTTTTGAGTAGTCTCCAATATTTTCTTGACAAGGTCCTCATTTTCCAAGTTCAATAACCCAATCTAAGCACCAAAAACAGAAGAAAGCAAGATCTTACAGGAAGAGATCAAGAATTATTTTCGAGAAAGCAAAAGAAAAAGGTAAACGGAACCTACCAGCGTCCCATACAGAGGAATTTTGTGAGGCAATTGCTCTGAACATTGAAGAAGAAACTGCGAAAACAGGTGTAATTAATTAACTCAACAAGCCTCCATGCACACGATTTGGTAGAAAAATACTAAAATTAGAATTAAGAAATGGCAAATAGTAAATCACAGTTAAAATTTCGTCTTCGGAATGCTCAAGCTCCCGCCGAACAGCACCAAAGCAAGCATCCTGCAATAAATAATGAAATTAGGGTTACCAACATTAGGGTTTATCGTAAAAAGGGAAAAAATAGGGTTTTATGAAACTGAAGTGGACATAACGAAAAGAACTAACAATGTGATCTTTGTGGTCGATTGTTCCGCCATATTCAGGGGACTTCTCGCCGATTCTCAAAATCAAACTCCTCCAGCTGCTCATATCTTCTAGTATATAGAACACCGACGTCAAGCGAAAGATTAGCTTCACTAGAACCAATACACAGAGCGGAAGAAACTTTTTGTTAGTGTAGATATGTGTATATGTATGTATGTCCCAAAGGAAGGGTGCCCACTGCCCAGTAGTGGTATCAGCCAAACCCCCAACGGTTTTGGATTCGCAGTACGAGTTTGAGTTTACTACAAGCCCTAGTCCCTACCAACCCGACTCCGACTTTGTAGTGTCACTGAACCGGTTTAAGTGGCTAAACCGGGTTTCCTGGTATACTTGCACCATAACACCATTTTTACTCCACTTTCACTTCTGGTTTTAAATTTAAACCCGCATAAACCACGGTTAAAAAGAAAAAACATTATTGATAATTTCAAATTCTAACGACTATTTATAGATTTGCAAAAAAATTATTAATTTACAAAGATAGATGTTTTGTTTGTGAGTTTATAATAATTAATTAAAATTAATATATACATCGTTATGAATATCATCTACGTTCTATATGCTTAGATATTTTATAAAATCATGATTTTTTACAATGCAATATAAATTTGAATATACTATAAAAATCGTAATAATTAATCATGAACTTGCAAACAATTAATTTTATATAAAATCGGATGTTTTGTTCATAAGTTTATCATCATTGTTTTTAATTAATGTGTAATATGGTTTCAAAACATTCGTAAGTCTATAATTTTTATTTAAAATTAATAGGTTAGAAACTCGTATACTACAATGATTGATAACTTAAAGACAAAATTGTAAAATTTGTCATTGTGGTTTGCGAAAAACTTTAGATAGTGTCCAAAAAGTTTTCAACTTGTATGGAATGTCCAAAATAAAAAAACTTCTTGTGATTTTGGTCCAAAAAAACTTGAAAAGATGGTTATACCCTTTTATTTTCTTTTTGTATTTTTATAATTATTATAATACTATTTTACTTTAAAAAAAAGAATTTATATATATATATATATATATATATATATATATATATCAAAGACAACTATCATCCTACACAATCCAATGGGCCGACATTGGTGCCTTCGACCCACAAGTACAATGAGAATACTCACCTGAACTATTCATCAGAAGTTCAACAACTACATCAACAACAAAATAGCCAATCCAAGCTACCTAAAGCCAAACCGAGACTAGTCTTTAGCCAAAAACTCATTGTTACCCAAGTCTGACCAAAAGTCAACTTGTAAAAAAATCAACGGTCAAAGTCAACTCCAGCTGACGCCCACATCGTGGCCAACCCATAGCTACGTCGTGACCACACAATCTAATCACGATCAAATCTGTCACCACGTCGTGGCAGACATGCCACCACATCATGGCAGAATCCAGGTAAAACAGTCACGAACAAACTCATTGCCACGTTGTAGCGAGCATCATGCCACAACGTGGGCATGTCCAGGCAAAACAGACGTGATAAGTCTCGTCACCATGTCGTGGGACTTCCTTGGCCATGTTGTGATCTTCAGTCTTAAAGGCTATTCTTCAGTAAGACCTTAATACATAAGGACCAAAGCTCATATCATTAGATTTAGATCCTAAAAGTTTTATGATGGATAAAGTTTCCAACTTTATCCATTAGGATGGTCCAAATCACCAATATTTGGACTTTAAATCTTAAAGGGACAACAATGCATCTTTCTCAACTTAATCCATTAAATCAAAGTCTCCCACTTTCATATCTGAATCAACAAGATGTCTAGATGGATAAATTTTACAACTTTATCCATAATAATGTCACAATCTTTCAATATCTAAACTTTAATACACCAAAATGACCTAAATGACAAAGATAACTTTCATGGCTAAAAGGGAAGGCAAAAGATCATAATTTTCCTAGTCTATGAGGTCCAATAAGCATTTCAAACTGGTCAAAAGGAGTTGGAGTCCACTCAACTTCAAGATCACCCACAAAATGGACCAAAAATTGTCAAAAACCTCAAATGACAAGTTCTAAATAACAAAAGATCACGGTTGGAACTTTATACTCACAATAGTCTTGAAATGTAGTGCCTTTGATGGATCCAAACTTGAAACATCATTCCTTGCAACCAAAAGAACCTTATTGATCAACCTGTTTCATCAAAACACCACCAAATATAGGAGAGAGGAGGAGCTCAAATCTATAAGGTGGAGGCTAGGGTTTCTCCCAAGGGGTTTGTAACACCTGTTACAGGTATCATTTAATTTATCTAATTTTTTAGGGTTCTGTGCTTGGACCCAACGAGTTGAGGAGCTCAAACTCGTCGAGTAGAGATCATTTATGAGGACGCGAGATTTAGATCCTACTCGACGATTCGGAAGGCCCCGACTCGACGAGTAGGCGTTGTAAAGGAAAACCCAAATTTTTAGGGTTTGCACCCTATATAATGGACTTAATCCGCCTCTTGTGGCCTCCCTTACCACTTCACTACCCAGAGAATAAACCCTAAGCCGTTCTTGTAACACTCCAAATCAGGTGTTACCTTCGAAGCCCTTGAAATTTTAAATGTTGCATAATAAGTCCCTTAAGTACATTGGGCGTACTTCATGGGTACGCTTAGCGTACTATGCATGAATGATCGCGGAGAGCCAGCACGTACGCTGGGCGTACCAAAGAGTACGCGGGGAGTATGTGACGGATGTTCAAACCCTAATTTTCGGACTTGAGACCTATATAAGAATCCTTATCTCATTTCAGCTTCACCCTAATCAACCTCATTCACCTTCAAACGTCCTTGAAAACCCTAAAATCATTAGAGAGTGTTTTTTGAGCTTAAGGAGTGCATTTGTGGCCATTTTAGTGTCCATTCAAGAAGAAGGAGTTGCTAAGCAAGCTTGGAGTGGCATTGGGCTTCAAGAATCTGCATCTAGTTCACCTTGAAGAGCTTCTGGAGGTATAAAGATTTGATCTTGTCATCTTATTCATTAGATCTACCTAGGGTTTTCTAGTTGGTCCCTTTTGTTAGTTTTGGACCTCATCTTGAGAGTTTAGCAACTCCAGAGGCTGAAATGGTTAGATCTGAGCCTTGTGAGCATGCTAGATGCATAAAGGTGCTAGCTTGGGGAGTATCTAGACTCCATGCTTGAGTTTGAAGCCTTGTATGAATTCCTAATGTGAAGAGTGAAGTTTTTTAAGTCTCATATAACATGCAAGGGCATAAAGTTACCAACTTTATGCCCTAGGACGTCTTAATGAACTCAAATCTGGTATTTGACGTTAGAACATCGAGTATGTGATAACCCGAAATTTTTTTATCTTGTAAGTCCAGCCAATCAACCAAAAGTCAGACTAAATTCCATTGCCTTCTAGCCTTGTTAAGGGTCATTCTAAGGAGTTCTAAGCCTAACACACTTAAGGATTGAGTGTTAGGAAGTATTGGCTCGAGATCAGAAGGCTTCACCTGAACTAAAGAACCCAACATTTGAGGTTCACGGCTGCAAACCTAGTTCACGGCTGTGAACTCTCTTGTGGCCGTGATCTATCCTCCATATGTATAGATTTCCCTCATTTCTTCTTCATTCTTCACAATTCCAACTCAAGAACTTCACGGCTTAGCAATATACTTGTTAGGTCGCGTTTTGTAACCAGAGTCTCCTGAAACCACTACCCCACACCTTGTTCCTAGTTACAGCGGGACTTGCAAGTCTACGGGTGACAAACGTCACTTCAGTTTCGGCGTCATTAGGTCGCCGTGTTAAACACGTGTCGTATCAGTATGGTTACAACCTCATCACATTTTAAACCTTAATTAACAAACTGGTTTTAAGGTAGTTAGTGCTTCAGTAGTCACTTTATACAATATTACTGAATACTTTCATTTTCCCATTACATTCTTATTGTGATCTTCTCACATAAAAGGTAATGCCAACTATTAAAAATAGTCTTAAACTTGGGAAAACTTACATCATTACAAAAGACAAACAGAACAGTCGAGTCTTAGTACATTCAGTTAGAAGGGGGCCTATAATGCTAACTTTTTGATTCCTCGGTAGATACATCAGGGATATATATTAATCGGGTCCGACAGACAGTAGGATGTGTGCTTTCCGCTTCATTTCATGTTCCTTGTTTGGTTGTGGGCTTAGAGCAGATTCACCCAGTCTACTATCTAATCGACCTTAGCCATATATATATTACGTATACACCAAGTAATCATAAGGAGTACCAGGTATGGGTCAGGTCATAGTATAAAAATTCAGTAAACCGTTTTCTAGTACAAAACATACTTTTCAGATAGAACATTGAGCAAACTAAACTAGAAACTTATCAGTAAAGAGTTTAATCCATTTTATTAAACTAGTATAACTTAAAGGACCTTAGGTGGTTAATTCTATAATACCTTAGTTTATACATCAGGGTTATATATAATTAATATCCGACAGGTAGTTGGATGTGTGCTTTCCGCCTTACTTCATCTTCCTTGTTTGGTTGTGGGCTTAGGGCAGATTTACACAATTAACTATCCGTTCGATATTAGATTATATATAGCTAGTATAAACTAAGTGATTATAGAAGGAACTATTGTGGTTACCATTTTTACTAAAGAAAATAAGGGTTTTTCTTAAAGAATGTTTTCATCAAATATAAAGGAACTATTACAATTAACTCCGTGAGTACCAAATGAATACGTCAGGGTTATATACAACGAAGATCTAACAAACAATGGGATGTGTGACTTCCGCCTCATTTCCTGTTCTTTGTTTGGTTGTGGGCTTATGGCAGATTCACACAATCGATTGTTTGTTTACTCTGGGTTTTATATAACTTGTATTCATTTAGTACTCATAGAAGGGATTGTAGAGTCATTTTTACTTATCTTTCATCATATCAGAAAATATAGGATTTTCTGGAGGAACAGGCGAATTTTTCTAAAAGAACTTTCAACTTACTATACATCACTAAAATACTTATGAACTCACCAGCTTAAATGCTGATCTTCTCTTTCAAAATAACTTGTATTCTCAGGAGCCTAGTAGACAGGTACGCGCACTGGGATTCAGAAGATGGAGCATAGTAGCTTCATGTCTTGTTTTGTTATTTACTTTTGGAGTCTATCTTATGTGAATCACATACTTTGTAAACACTTTAAATATTAATGTAATGGTTATTAGTTACTTTGATTACTATGATGCATGTCATGTGATACTAAACATGACGTCCTCCGACCCCGAACGTTTCCGCTGTTCCGGTTTGGGGGTGTGACAGATTGGTATCAGAGCATTATTTATAGTGAACTAAGTATATCAACCTATAAAAGATATACAACTATAAATACAATGGGGCCGAAGTGCTCTGGATAATAATATATTTTAAAAATATAACAATACCTTATAAAAGTATACATACATGCTTATACATATATACATACTAGAACAAGTATCACAAGAAGAACAGAACATTAGTATTTAAAAGTTGAACATTGCGGTCAAACCTGGACAATTATGTAATCATATATGGGATCAATATAGCCTGATCAACTATATTCATTTGAGATGTGACCGACATGTGTTTGGGAGTGATGTGGTGTTGCAACGGTCTTAAAACTTACCTAACTCTATTCAAGGGATTTCTAGATCTGAACATAAAGTTAAAATACTATGGGAGTATTTTATGATGCTATAAGACAACAACAAGTTTAAAACATACCAAGTTTATTACATTAAAATACTATAGGAGTATTTTAGGCACTATAAATAATTTATGTGAGAATTTAAAAGACCCTTCTGGTAGGTCTATGATTTCGGAGTGTATACTTCCAAGGTTTTATATAATTGAGATTTTATAGACTTAGAATTTGTGATCTATGCTTCACTACCTGTTCCTTGTTTGGTTGTGGTTTTGGAGTAGGATCACTTATTCGAAGGTCTATTTAATCTTAAGTTATATACAACTTGTATACACTGCGCGGTTATAGGAGGACCCAGTAAGGATCACCCCATAATGTTTCACTTAATCTCATAGATTCTTTAGACACTTCCATTCTCGTACGACAAACCTAGATAGATGTAACCACTGTTGGATTAGTGTCTAAGTCCATAACTATTTTGGTATGTACTTGACCCGATTGTGAGCATGGTCCTTTTGGGTTGCCTTCACCATAGCAATATGTAGGATGAATTAAGGAGAGAAAGGTTTAATTATGATTTATTAATATATTATAAGAATAATATATTAAAGGAGAAATCATATTGTTTAATTAATATTAGTCAAGAATTAATTAAGAATTAATTTTGTGACTAAAAGAGATTAACTAAACTTAGGGGACTGGAATTGTAATTATAGGATAATTGCAATTGGGCTATGGATCACCTTGGAATAATAGGTTGGACGAATTCTATGGGGAAGCCCATTAGAAATCATCCAAGGCATGTTCCAGAAGAGGTCCATGGGCTGCTTAGGGCTTAAGCAGTCAAATTAGGGTTTCCTTGTTGGATAACCCTAATAGCCTAAGTATATAAGGAACCCTTGGGCACCAAAAACGTGGGGAATACTTCCTTTAGGGTTTCCAGCCGTTTTTGGTGCCTCCTCTCTCCTCCCTCTTCATCCAAGTTGCTTAGTGGTGTTTGTGACTCCATTGGAGGTGCAACACTTGAGGCACTAAGCTTTCTGAAGCCAAGGATTGATTGTTATTGCTATATAACAATCAAAAGTAAGATCTAAACCCTATTTTCAGTTATAGTTTATTGGATCTAGGGCTTAAGGCTTTGGATTATCAATTACATGTTCATTAGACAAACTAGATCCAAAGCTATTAGGGTTTGCATGTACACCATAGGATTGATGTAGTGCTCAAAACCCATCAGTGGTATCAGAGCCTAGGGCTGTTTGTTTGATGTATTTGATGCTATAGTTGATTATTCATGCTTAAAATCGAAAATTTTTGGTTTCTGGGGGCTGGACTCGCCGAGTCCATGGTTGAACTCGCCGAGTCCATAGTGAACTCGACGAGTCCAAGCTAGACTCGACGAGTCAGAATCGCAGATGGAGCAGATTTCGAGATTTTGACCAGTTTTGGCTGTGGATAATTACCTAAAACGTTTTTTATTAATAAAATCCGATTTTTATCACTATTTGGAGATTATCCTTGCCAAAATAGAAGATAATTGTCAAAATTTAGATAATCTTTTGTTTTATTAGATAAAGATTGATTATTTGTAATTTAGATTTGAATTATCTTGTGAAAAAGTTTCAATTTTCCCCTTTAGGTTTTATAGTTTAAATTTGAACTTAAAAGTTTTTGTTTTTGAAATTTGAATAGTTGAACCCTAATGTTTTGAAAGGTTTCAAAACTTGCCCTCAAGTTTTGGAATTAAAATTTTTTGATTAAAAGTTAATTTTGAAATATTTAAATTCTAATCCCAAATGTTTTGAAAAAGGTTTCAAAACTTGGCCTCAAGTTTTGGAATTTAAAAGTTGATTAAAAGTTTGATTTTGAAATTTTAAATTCTAAAACCCTCGTATTTTGAAAAGTTCAAATTACATCCTTATGGTTTTGTTAATTAATTAAAGTGTATAATTAAAAGAGAGTTAATAAATCCATAAAGTTTTGGTTTACATTTAATTAAATTAAAAGTATAATTTATTAAATTAGACCACCTAGTATTTTAAAAGTGTAAAATACACCCTATACTATGTATATATGACATTAAAAGTCTAATATTATATATGTATAAGTAAACAGTCAGTCTTACCGTTAGTAGGCCTCATTCACGAAGTTGGTCTATAAGGGGTGTTTAAGGAAATTGCCTATAAAATGGCGATTGAATGGGTATCCACTCTTACCCACCGCACTCTTGACTAGTGGAGGGTCGTTAGCCGAACGGGTAGGATAGGACGAAACCTTCCATTATAAGTATAATGAAGTACAAAGTAACTACATGCTTTTACAAATTCCCAAATTCTAGTTACTTTAGGCAAAATGTGAAATTGTATGCTAATCCATGGAATTACACTTTGTACCCTTGTCAAACGTTAGTGGAGCGTGCGTGGTTAACCGACACACTAATTTGGGGTTGACATTGGTTGTGAAGGGTGGCTCGATGTTTATCATAGATCAATGGAGCGTGTGTGGTTAACCTGCACATTGATTAGGTGATAGTATCATTGAGTGCATCACGTTGATTCGTATGGTTATTCACACCTTGTTTGTGATCCTCGGCATCCCAGTCGCAAATTTGAAGGGCATAATCGAGATTAAACATGCCATTGAAAAGTTCGATGAATCTCAAAAGATCTAGGAGTTTCAATTCATTTAAAACTTAAACTTCATTTTTGTTTTTCATGGTGGGAATTGGTAAATCGTCATTTACCTACCTTCAAATATTCTGCAACTAGATTACGGCATCCCTCTTCTAGGTTGTAGAATATTGTGTTGGATCCTAGCCTTGATGTTCCATTTGGGTTTTACATCAAGGATTCTTATCAACTAACTTGAATTTTCTCCCGTTTTGTAGATGTCTAAATCTTACAATGGTCTTCCCAAGTCCCTTGGAACAAGTTTTCCAAATGAAGATAACGTTCCACGATACGATCAAGGAAATGAGAGTCATGCTTCACTTCCTCCACCTCCTCCAATTATTCTCCCTAACCCACAAGTTCAAAGGATTGAAAATTTCAAGCTCACTCAAGCCCTGTTGGCAAGTAAACACGAAGATAGGAAACATGTGTGTGCACACGTCTTGGAGATAAAGTCACACATTGACAGGTTAAGGATGTTGGGTGTCGTGATTTCAGGTGAGTTGGCTGTTGACTGGGTTCTTCAGTCACTTCCTGAATCATATAGTGAGTTCGTAAGAGAGTACTATATGATGGAACACGACGTGACCCTCATTAATCTCACCTATTTGCTTATAGCTGCTGAATCAGCAATGATTTGGCGTGCTGGTCAAGTAAATTTGTCTGGTGAATCAAACTCCCAAACTTCAATCGACACTGGCAACATTGGAAGTCCAGAAAGGACTAAGCATGAGATAGTTCCTTGTGCCATTCCAACAGAGTCCATTTGCTTCTACTGCCAAGAGAACGGGCATTGGAGACGAAGCTGCCCTGTTTACCTGAGAGATCTAAGAGATGGGAGAGTCAAGACGTATGGCTCTACTTCAGGTAAAATCTATTAACTAACTCTATAAGTTCCTATTCTTTGATTCTTAATACATGATGTGATAAGATTACATTTTGATGTTTTTTGAAGGATCGAAGAAAAGAGAGGAAGCTTAAGGAAGAAGCGTGCTGAATCTGATCATGAAGAAATGGATTTCGATCACATGGACTCGAGGATCAGATTTTTGAGCTGCTACTCTAGAGTTAGGATAGATTGATAAGAAATATGTAATAGCATAGGTTTTCAGTTGAATTGCATTGTAAGGACAAATTTTTCCGCAACAAAATAAATTTTGATTTTGTCTTATTTATTTATCCTTGCAAGTGGCATGTATGAAAAATTGATGTTTGAATATTTCTACTATTAACAATAATGGATTTGATTCTTAATTATGTTATTTGTGGAAATGTCGATAATTTGCCAAATAAAGGAAGATTCTCATCGCCCAAGTTTCAATTGGACAGAAACTTGGAATCATACAACTTGGTTGCATGATGAATGAGAAACTTCATATTTGGAAATTAGACTATTTTTGACAAAGTGTCAAGAGAAGGACTAGGAGATCAAGTGCACTAGGTTGTGCGTTGATCAAATCCATCACAAGAGTAATAAAAATATTCGTCATGATTTAGTAAAATTTAGTAAATATGGTTATACTTATAAGATTAAGTATAATTCTGAGTTGATTAAAAGAGTTTCAATCAATAGCAGAACGAATAAAAGGAATCAAGTAGGCAGAAAGATAAAAGTTTCTTCATTCTAAGAAGAAGGGAGAGTACCTTTTATTTTGTTTTATGATAGGTCTTAATGATTAAGAACCATGTCTCAATTGATCCTATAAGTGAGTCTTAGTGCAATTGCATGTCTAAGAAGAGGAATCGAGAATTGTAGAAATGGTTAAATCAAGAAGTCAATCATACTTCGTTCCAATATTAAGTCTTAGAGTCAAGATTCTGACATGAGTGACAAGTCTTAAGTAGGTTTATAACACTCGTCAAATGTGGAATTTGGAAAAGTTTTGTTATTCTTGCACATTTGAAATTGGTAAGTTGTGATGTCTTTGATAAGACAAAGACCAACCAGGACCAATTGTGTGAAGTGTTAAACTTGACAAAAGGCTACACTAACTCTTGAATATTTATTTGTCAAGAAATGTTTCTTGACAAGAGAATCTTATATGTCAAGGAGTCAGTGGGAGTCTTAATGGTCTTGAAAAGTTTCAAGAACAAATCAAGAGTAAACCTAGTTAATCATCACTAGCGCACGACTTGAGGTTTATAACTTATCGTGTTGACATTATTTTGTTTCTGTGCCATTCCAATTAAGCCAAATATGTATGTGAGTTCTATAAGTTCTCATTTGAATGCATAAAGACAAAGCACCTTGATCAATGGAAAGTACATTGATATGTAAGGGTGAGTTGCTAAACCACTTGGAAGACATGGTGGGCACTCGTGTTACCATGAGGCAAGAAATCAAGATTAAACAAGTTCAGTCCATATGGTTTTGGATTTGTCGCAAACTTTCGTTTTGACAAATTCACATGGATAGGAACACATACATCATAAAATCTAAGTGTCATAAGGTTTCCCTCCTTCATGAAAATGATTGTGAGGAAATGCTTTCACTAAGATAGATTTTAAGAAGATAGCAATTGTGAAAATTGTATTCTCAAATTCGATTATGATTACGGTATCCCTTTTCATAGTTCGAATTGTGAGATTTGGCAATTGGTCTGAACATTTGGGACTTAGTAATATAAATTCTGAATTGTTTAGACACACATATGAGCTATTTAAGGCAAAGATGTATGAGCTTAAAAAGCTTAGATAAAGGCTTATCAAAGCATCAAGTGTTAGAAATATGAACTTAAGGAATTCAATAAGCATTGTCTTCTAGAAGTTCAGTTGTTTTCTGAATACATGTCAAAGCTAGTGGGAGCATAAGTGTTATGCTTGTATTGTAATAATCATCGTGTTAGTGGGAGCATGATTATTATTTCAAGTATTGCGAGTTAGCAAAATTAATTATAGAAAACAAAGATTCACTTTGCAAAGTTGTAAGGGTTGAAAAGTTGTTTTGCTATAATTAAGGGAGAGAATATTATACTTCGTTTCAAAATTCTAAAGCTTAGATCGAGAAACGTTAATAAATTTAGTCAAGGATACATAGTGCATTCTCAAAATTCGATTATGATTACGACATCCCTCTTCATAGTTCGAATTGTGGGAACAGGGCAAATAAAATATTATGGCAGAAGGCTGATAAAGTATCACGTCTTTATGTGAGACATTATGCATCGTGTCCAATACGCTTCGGGTATAGGATCGATTGCATATGCTATAGTATTTGACCATTCTAAAATTTTCCAAATGCCTAGGGCATTAAGAGGGAAAAAGGACTAGAATCGGTTTTGACTAAAATAATTAAACAACTATCAAAGGACGATCTGAGGTTCACTTAGGATTTGTCGATTGTGAGTAGTTGGAAGTATAGTACTGGATGGACTATATTGACATTATTATGAATAGATAAGATTCTTTTATGAATGAGTTGTCATATAGCAAATGTGGAAATGTTTCCATAAATGGGAGTTGGAAATTAAGAATCTATGTAGATTAGAAACTTTTATGCAAAAGGATGTTCAAAGGAATGTACTTTGAGTGAGAGACATCACATCTATAAAATTGTTTTGTGACAATTTCTGATAGAGTACTTTGTGATTTCATTGGCCAAGTCTTGATGACTTTTGTGCTATGACTTTACGAAAGGATTGTTGCATAAAATGTTAGAATCTGACATATTCTAAAAGTGGCAAGAATTTGGTATTCTTACACTAATGATAAGGATTGGGGATTGTGAAATGAGTTTCATTGGAAAAGTTTTTCAATTGATCTATTTTACAAAGTATGGACCATAGGAAACCAAAGTGTGCATGCTTGGAGCATGGGACAATTGTGGTTATAATTTGAGTAATAAGTTGATTTTCCGAAACAGTAAACAATGAATAATGAGTAGTCAATATGGTGTTTAAATAAAAGTGTTTTATTTACGCTCAAAAGTTTTGGGGCCATATAGGATTAAGTATTATCGTTGTGTTTCATTTTGCATGTTTTGACTTCCAGAATAATTGGGTTATTCGAACCTCCACAGTCGGTCATACGTTGGAAGTAAGTATGAAGGAAGACTGTTATGAATTTGTCTGTAGATTGTCTAAAGTGTTTAGACATAGCATAAGTTTGTTGTAGAGTTCATGAGTGCTTTGATAAGATTAAAGTATTGGATTAAACCCACGCTCACTTGAATCACTTCATGGATTTTATCACGAGTGATTGTGAGACGATAACATTGTATATTCTTGAAACTGAGACGTGTGAGTTGTTATTTGCTGGTCGGTTGCACATTGATGATAAGTAAACGCACCAATAACTTGGTGTTATAAAACTTGTTGTTGTGTGTGATTCGATTAGTAGGTGCAAGCAAGCATTTGAGTCGAAGTTTATCCATTCCTTTTACCCAAAGTGGGATAAAAGCGATATCTGTAGGCCCCTCGATGATTTAGTGATGACACCTAAGCGCTTGGCCAAGCCGGGATTAAGTTGATGTGTTCAATTGTAGTATGTTGTCAGTCGTCATAAATCGGAAGTCGGGAAACAGTATAGAGAGAATGATCGAAATTCATGTCTTGTGTCTATACGATATCTTGAGAATGGAGGAATATATAATCCCTTATCTAAAGGACACGCGTATCTTATAAGATCAGAGTTGACAGCGGCTTTTGAAAACTACGATTGCTGATCAGGTTCTGAAGTTATGTAAAATAGTTATTAGACTTATCCAAGTGGGAGACTGTTGGATTAGTGTCTAAGTCCATAACTATTTTGGTATGTACTTGACCCGATTGTGAGCATGGTCATTTTGGGTTGCCTTCACCATAGCAATATGTAGGATGAATTAAGGAGAGAAAGGTTTAATTATGATTTATTAATATATTATAAGAATAATATATTAAAGGAGAAATCATATTGTTTAATTAATATTAGTCAAGAATTAATTAAGAATTAATTTTGTGACTAAAAGAGTTTAATTAAACTTAGGGGACTGGAATTGTAATTATAGGATAATTGCAATTGGGCTATGGATCACCTTGGAATAATAGGTTGGAGGAATTCTATGGGGAAGCCCATTAGAAATCGTCCAAGGCATGTTCCAGAAGAGGTCCATGGACTGCTTAGGGCTTAAGCAGTCAAATTAGGGTTTCCTTGTTAGATAACCCTAATAGCCTAAGTATATAAGGAACCATTGGGCACCAAAAACGTGGGGAATACTTCCTTTAGGGTTTCCAGCCGTTTTTGGTGCCTCCTCTCTCCTCCCTCTTCATCCAAGTTGCTTAGTGGTGTTTGTGACTCCATTAGAGGTGCAGCACTTGAGGCACTAAGCTTTCTGAAGCCAAGGATTGATTGGTATTGCTATATAACAATCAAAAGTAAGATCTAAACCCTATTTTCAATTATAATTTATTAGATCTAGGGCTTATGGCTTTGGATTATCAATTACATGTTCATTAGACAAACTAGATCCAAAGCTATTAGGGTTTGCATGTACACCATAGGATTGATGTAGTGCTCAAAACCCATCAACCACTTCCTCATAGTAGTCAGCAGAGGAGTCAAGGAGGAACAAAAAGAGATTCAGGAAGAGTTTCCAAGAAGTGATCAGCCAGAGAAACTAAAACGCCTTATGCGTCACACTAATAAATAATAACCTTGATTGACTTAGTGAGCTAGTGGATACACTGCTCACATTATGTGTTAGGATTATTTATTTTCATGCAACCGGTATCAGTTATTCAATTCACATATATTCATTCGAGGATAGCCACTTATGATTCATAAAGTTTATTTGATATAGACTTCCTTTATGAATTGTTTTCAGAACCCTATGAAAGTCAGAACCAGATACACTCAGAACTAATATAACTTTGTCATTCAGCTTTCGGGTTATATCCACTGCTATAGACTTATTTCCATCTCATCTTTGTATTATTTTTAGCAAGATGCCTCCTCGTAGATCAAACAGGCGCACTACTCCGATAACTCCAACTCAAACTCCACTACCTCCTCCACAATTCGATCCTGTTGCTCTCCAAGCAGCGATATCATCCGCAGTGGCAGCTGCTCTATCTCACATCAGCGAAAATGGTACCTACGGATCTGGTAGCGGTACCCACTTAACCAACCCCGGAGTGACCCACGGACACCTACGGGAGTGTTCGTACAAGTACTTCATGAATTGCAAACCCAAATCCTTTAATGGAAATGGGGGAGTCATTGCTCTAATACGATGGTTCGAGAAAACAGATTCGGTCTTCGCAATCTGTTCGTGCCCAGAAGGGAGAAAAGTGAAGTTTGCTGCCTGCAGTTTCTCCGACAGAGCCCTGACATGGTGGAATAGCCATGTTAATTCACTGACCCTATCAGTGGCTAACTCAATAGGTTGGGAGAACCTAAAAGAGATGATGGTGGAAGAATACTGCCCGAGGGGCGAAGTTCAAAAGATGGAACAAGAACTATGGGAGCACACCATGGTCGGCTCGTACATAGTGACCTCCACTGACAGGTTTAGCGACCTGGCAGCACTATGCCCCGGGATGGTTACCCCGGAGAGTAAGAAGATAGAAAGGTACATCTGGGGTTTATCTACCCCGATTCAAGGAGATGTACTGTCTTCTAACCCAACAACATTCGATAACGTCAAACGCCTGGCCCAACGACTCATTGACCATGGAGTCCGCCATGGCATAGTAGTCCCAGTTCCCGATCCTTCAAAGGGAGGGGACTATAAACGAAAGTCGGGGAAGAAGAGGAAAGAGCAAACAACACAGGAAACCCCGCAGGAGCAACAAATGGGTACTATATACGCCGCCACAACACATGCTATTCCAGCATCTGCCAGTCGATATGCTGGAACTCTCCCGAAGTGTGGAAAGTGCAACTATCACCACACCGGAGTATGTCGGGAAATTCAATGCCTGAATTGCCACAGGAAGGGGCTCACTGCCCGGTTCTGCAGGGCACCGACACAACCGATCTCCCAAGTCCCCGGAGTAGAAGTAATCCAGGCATGCTATGGCTGTGGTGAGACAGGGCACTACAAGAGGGACTGCCCGATAACGAAGAACTCAGGCGCGGATGGACGAATTCTGATGATCACCGCAGGAGAAACTACCCCAGAGTCCCCAACGACCAGCGGTACGTCTTCGAAATAATAATTACTTTAAAATTTAATTTACATTTATATAATATTAAAATTTGGGGAAAACCTTTAAAAGTAATTATAATAACTCACTCATATGAACAAGTCACAACATTCATGAGAGAACTAAAGATCCGTTCAAGGAAGCTATGATAGCTTAGTATGTACATCAGGGTTGTGCATAACTAGATTTTGCAGACTTAGAGTGAGCGATTCCGCCTTATCTCCTGCTCCTTGTTTGATTGTGGATTTAGGGCAGAGTTACTCAGTCAACTGTCTTATTCATCTTAATTATACATAATTTGTATATGCCAGGCGATCATAGTGGTACCGAGGAGGATCGTAACATAAAGTATCAACACTAGTTATCAAAACACTTTCACTGCATGTACTTGCTCATCGCGGTACGATTTGTGGCAGTGGTAATATCAAGGGGAAAACAAAAAACACTAGAACGTTTACACATAGTACATTGTTGAGCACACTAGGGATACACCATCGTATAACAAACGTTTCTTTCAAATCGGCCTAACATTTGTTTCTGTAAAGAGTCTGTTGTCATCATTCGTCATGGATTGGCATGGTCCTCACCATACTAAGTTCATATATTTTGAAATTCCATCGCCTTAACCGTCAAATTCACGAAACCCTCGTCATTCGTAACAACAGCCTGACCCAGACCTCAGAATCGTCTACCTCGTATTCTAAACCCCGAAGTACTCATGCGAGGAGTACCTTGCCCTCCAAAACCTTAACGCCATATATTCAGCAGACCTTCCTGAACTACCACTCGTTCAGCAGATCAAGTTCAAGCACAGAGGCTAAGGACGAATACAGCCCACCTATCACTATTAAGTGTATACGCGAGAGTGGTATATAATTATGATTACGCATATTTAGTATGTGTGTTTCCGCCCTGTCTCCTGTTCCTTGTTTGGTTGTGGACCTGGGGCAGAGTCGCACATCTGACCGTCTTACTAATCTTAATTATATACGACATGTATACACGAGGTAATGATAGATAGACCCAATATGAATCCTATCATGAGCATTAGGGCAAAGTTGCCCAAGTCTACGAGTGGGTATTCTGCCATTCAGAGGAGCACAACCCTTGGAGTACTGCCAGGAAAGCTAATTTCGGGACGAAATTCCATCTAACGGGGGGATGATGTGACAACCCGAAATTTTTTTATCTTGTAAGTCCAGCCGATCAACCAAAAGCCAGACTAAATTCCATTGCCTTCTAGCCTTGTTAAGGGTCATTCTAAGGAGTTCTAAGCCTAGCACACTTAAGGATTGAGTGTTAGGAAGTATTGGGTCGAGATTAGAAGGCTTCACCCGAACCAAAGAACCCAACATTTGAGGTTCACGGCCGCAAACCTAGTTCACGGCCGTGAACTCTCTTGTGGTCGTGATCTATCCTCCATATGTATAGATTTCCCTCATTTCTTCTTCATTCTTCACAATTCCAACTCAAGAACTTCCATTCTCTCTCAAGTATCATCAAGAATTACTCCATTTCTCGTCCAAATCGTAAGTGATTCTTCCTTTATTCCTTGATATACTTTTTGATCTAGTACAACCTGATGATTTCATCCATGAATTCACCACTTTTGTCTAGATCTTCAAGATCATCATCTTTCACCAAGAACACCAAGAACACACACTTGTTCTTGGTGGCCGTGAACTCCCAAATGGATCCCAAATCGTAAATGTTTCATCATTTATCTTGTTATGCTTGAAAGACTACTAGATCCTAGCCTTGATTCTTCAATATTCATCACCATCTTCATGAGTTTGAGGTGTTCACGGTCGTGAACCCTTCATGAACTCATCATGTTGGGCCGTAAACACCAATGGGTCGTGAACCATTCATCATATTGGGCTGTGAACTCCAATGGGCCGTGAACCCTTCATCCATTTGGGCCGTGAACACTTTCCTTTGGCCGTAAACTCCCTTTGATCAATCACATGTGATTTTAACACTTCATTTCAAGTGTTTCCTGGTCCCTAAGGTAGTTTCCTTGCATGCTAGTTGTTTTAAACACTAATTACATGCCCATATATGCCATTATATGTCATTTAGGACTTGTTTGTGTCTCGGGAATTCATTCGTGGAACTTCTCATCCTTACGCGAATCTTCAATTGAATCACCCACATAAGGTGAGTTCATACCCCTATAATCAATCTTTTAAATGTTTTAAATGCTTTTAGGGGGGATACAAGTTGAACACAATGATAAACTGTGTAAATGTTATTTGTGATAACCATCACATTAAAGGATTTATTATGTTTATAAGTGGTCAAATCATTTCAAAAACTCTTTTAAAGTTATGTTACTTTATTGTTTATAAAACTCCGTTTTTAAAGTACAATCATAACTCAGTAAATAATCGAGTATTTTCTTCAAGTCAGATACAGTTCAAGTAAACATACTAGTAAACTATAAAAGGTATAGTTTAGGGGTTCAGTTGATACTATCACTAGTACAGGGAGGAACATACTATACACTAGAACAGAAGGAACATACTATAACGAGAAACATAAAGAACATACTATACACTAGAACAGAGGAACATACTATACAAATACAAGAATACTATAACATCAATGTGAAACCACTACTTCACGGCTTAGCAATATACTTGTTAGGTCGCGTTATGTAACCAGAGTCTCCTGAAACCACTACCCCATGCTAGCTACAGCGGGACTTGCAAGTCTACGGGTGACAAACGTCACTTCAGTTTCGGCGTCATTAGGTCGCCGTGTTAAACACGTGTCGTATCAGTATGGTTATAACCTCATCACATTTTAAACCTTAATTACCAAACTGGTTTTAAGGTAGTTAGTGCTTCAGTAGTCACTTTATACAATATTACTGAATACTTTCATTTTCCCATTACATTCTTATTGTGATCTCCTCACATAAAAGGTAATGCCAACTATTAAAAATAGTCTTAAACTTGGGAAAACTTACATCATTATAAAAGACAAACATAACAGTCGAGTCTTAGTACATTCAGTTAGAAGGGGGCCTATAATGTTAACTTTATGATTCCTCGGTAGATACATCAGGGATATATATTAATCGGGTCCGGCAGACAGTAGGATGTGTGCTTTCCGCTTTATTTCCTGTTCCTTGTTTGGTTGTGGGCTTAGAGCAAATTCACCCAGTCTACTATCTAATCGACCTTAGCTATATATATATATATATATATATATATATATATATATATATATATATATATATATATTACGTATACACCAAGTAATCATAACGAGTACCAGGTATGGGTCAGGTCATAGTATACAAATTTAGTAAACCGTTTTCTAGTACAAAACATACTTTTCAGATAGAACATTGAGTAAACTAAACTAGAAACTTATGAGTAAAGGGTTTAATCCATTTTATTAAACCAGTATAAGTTAAAGGACCTTAGGTGGTTAATTCTATAATACCTTAGTTTATAGATCAGGGTTATATATAATTAATATCCGACATGTAGTTGGATGTGTGCTTTCCGCCTTACTTCCTGTTCCTTGTTTGGTTGTGGGCTTAGGGCAGATTTACACAATTAACTATCCGTTCGATATTAGATTATATATAGCTAGTATAAACTAAGTGATTATAGAATGAACTATTGTGGTTACCATTTTTACTAAAGAAAACAAGGGTTTTTCTTAAAGAATATTTTCATCAAATATAAAGGAACTATTACAGTTAACTCCGCGAGTACCAAATGAATACGCCAGGGTTATATACAACGAAGATCTAACAAACAATGGGATGTGTGACTTCCGCCTCATTTCCTGTTCCTTGTTTGGTTGTGGGCTTATGGCAGATTCACACAATCGATTGTTTGTTTACTCTGGGTTTTATATAACTTGTATTCATTTAGTACTCATAGAAGGGATTGTAGAGTCATTTTTACTTATCTTTCATCAGATAAGAAAATATAGGATTTTCTGGAGGAACAGACGAACTTTTCTAAAAGAACTTTCAACTTACTATACATCACTAAAATACTTATGAGCTCAACAGTTTAAATGCTGATCCACTCTTTCAAAATAACTTGTATTCTCAGGAGCCTGGTAGACAGGTACGCGCACTGGGATTCAGAAGATGGAGCATAGTAGCTTCATGTTTTGTTTTGTTATTTACTTTTGGAGTCTATCTTATGTGAATCACATACGTTGTAAACACTTTAAATATTAATGCAATGGTTGTTAGTTACTTTGATTACTATGATGCATGTCTTGTGATACTAAACATGACGTCCTCCGCCCCCGAACGTTTCCGCCATTCCGGTTTGGGGGTGTGACAGAGTATTAAGCACTTAATGGAAGAAAGTGTTTAATATGTTTGTACGTCGGACGTAAGTTAGAGTACGCCGCACGTACAGCTCAGGGACTCAGTACGATGCGCGTACCAGGGCGGTACGCAAGGCGTATGCACCTCAGATGGGCTTGGACTTGTAAGCTTTTGGGCCTTAATTTGTCATTGGGCCTGGTCACGTTTTGGAGTTAGTGGGTTAGCTTATCTGTTTTGGTCCATGGATACTATGGTTGGGCTTTAGTGGGCCATGGAGCCCATTAATGATTTTGGACATTGACTTTGGGCCCATTAGCAAAGGAAGACTTTTTGGGTCATTATGAAAGGACTTGGGGTTTAGGTTCTTTAATTGGATTGTATTCAATCCTAACCTTGGGTAATGATATTATTATTCAGCACGGGTGGTTACAAACTGTTAGGAGATCAACTTTCGGGTTCATCAGACATAGGTGAGTCTCCTCACCATACTAATGGGTCTAAGGCACTAAGGCTGGCCGATTTTGTGATATGTGGTACACTCGTTGTTGTAGAGATATATGGTATGATAGTTTGTTATGTTAGTTATATATGTGATATTTGCAGGGAAGACCTTGGGAGGAGCCCATGACACTTGGATGTAAGACCATGTGGGGGAGCCCATGGCTTTACAGCTAAAGACCATGGGGGAGCCCATGGCACTTAGGTGTAAGACCATGTGGGGGAGCCCATGATATCATGGAGTAAGACCTTGGGAGGAGCCCACAACATCCTTATATGTTTGTATGCATGGCTTATGTGGTATCACTCTATCTCTCCCAAATCTCTCTCTGTATGAGAAATCTCTCAAAGTGTGTAAAATCTCTCCCAAATCTCTCTCAAAATCTCTCTCAACTTTTTATAATCACTCGGGGCATCCCGACCCTTAATTTAGTCGAAAACCGCTCGAAAACGGAAGTTTACGCGAAAAACAGCTTTAAGGAGCCGAACCCTCTTAAGGAGCCGAACCCTCTTAGGAACCGAACCTCCCTTAAGGAATCGAAACCCCTAAGAAGCGAAACCCTAAGAAGCCTCCTGGACCGAACAACCTTAAGAACCGAACTAGGAGGACCGAACCGAAGCTGCTGATCCGATCTGCTGAACCGAACCCTCGCCTTCGGTCCCTTCTGGTGAGTTCGCCTGCGAGGCTCGGACCGAACCTCTTACTCTCGGTTCCAATCCACCAACCGAACCCTACCTTCGGTTCTAACCCTCTCAAGACCCAACCTTCGGCCAGACTTCGGAAATTAGCATTTTCTTCCCGGTTTTTGACCCAATCTTCGTTTTAAGCCCGTTTTTCGTGATTTTAACGTGGGATTTTCACCAAAACTCGTAATTTAATATAAGAGACCCTAAATATTCATTTTTAATCATATTTCTGGGGGAAATCCTTGTCCAAGAATAAAATATATTAAGTTAGATTTTGGGGTAGAGTGTTGACTTTATCTAGAGTATGACACAAGCAACCTCCCCCATACCTTCATAGTACAACCCTCAGTCACTATTCCCCCTACCTAGTCAACTATTTGTCCTTTGATACCCCTCCTCCAGCTATAAAGGTTCACCAAAAGCTGAAAATCTCCTCTCTCCTCCCATTTCACTCACTTTTCACCAAAGAGCAAAACACATTCTCTCTCACTTCCTCTCACCAAGAATTAGAGATTCAAGGCTGATCTTGAGCTCTCCACACACCTTGGTAAGTAAATCTCTTCCCACACTTGATTTCCTTACACTTCTTCACTCAAATCATGAGTTCCTTACACAAATATCGTCATATTTGTTGTTAGATCTTCGAATCTTCAAGCATCATCTAAGTGTTCTTGAGTTGAACACTTCTTTTCTCCATCATCCGTCTACTGAAATCACTCAAGGTGAGTTCATACCCCTATCGTTTCACATTTTTCTTAAGTTTTAAAGGGGGGGGGGGGGGAATACAAGTTAAAACACCAAGAACACAACTAAACTCATCCAACAGCTTTCATCAGAAAAGTTTAACTCCATTCACGGACTGTTTTGGTCAACTTAAACATTTTAGTTTTCAAAACTGTATTAGATACAAATAGTTCAGGTTTATACCTTTAAAATGACTACTTGCACATCTCCATAAGATTTTTCTACGATTTATGGGATTTTTACAAAACTGCTTATCATTTCAGAAACGAATTCGGACCAGTCTGTGAATATGAACATTTTAACATAAGTTAAAGACTTCTAAAAATAATAATAATAATTATGAATAAACTAGACACATTTTATGAACTCTTAGAATTTACGGATTCAGTTTTCGACTTCGTATGATTTTTCTATGATTTTTCTAAAACAGTGTAGAAAGGTTAAAAACTAGTTAACAGCTTACAACTTTCATAACACTTTGTAGTATGTTGAGCAAAGTGTATAACCATAAGTTCTAAATATTAAATGTATTTTCTTGTTAGTTTATCATCATAAACTGATATTTAGTCATTCATGATAAGGATTCTTCATTCATTTCGAACACATATAATAAACTATAATAAGCATAGTTTATGGATTTTTACTACATGAGAAAGGTTTTACTCTCAAAACAAATGGGTTTTCATATACTACATAATAGTAATAGTTTATGGATTTATAGCACTAATGTATTTTCATAAAAGGGTTCTTTTACATTACAAACATTTTGGATAAACTATAATAGGTATAGTTTATGTTTCATTTACATTTCAAACTCATTTACCAAGGGGTTTTCAGTTCAGTTCACGTAAATCTGTTAATGAATAAATTTGTGAGACATTCGCTTCGTGTTACCTTCAAAGTAACAAAGTCAAAAGTCCTGTAAATTGTAACCAGAGTCTCTTGTAGGGAGAGCGTGATAGTTGTGTATAGATCTATATTAGGTCTGACAAACCCACACCTGAGCTGCGTGCAACAGCTAGACCGGCAGGTCTGAGGTGACAAGTGTCATTTAACTTGCGACGCCTGAAGAACGTCGTATTACGAGGCCGACTGAGTCATAGCATGGTTATAATAACTCGCATGGGGTATTAACAAAACATAAGATTTACGGGTTTTACTTCTAAATTAAACGAGTTTATGTCGATTTAAACTTGCATGAATTACTTTAAGTATGGAAAAATACTTGTACATTTCGGTCTTGACATTTAGGACTACATGACTTTTATAAAGAAAATATTGGATTTTCTGGAATCATACTCTATCGTTTTTACAAGGAAAACGACTTTTTCCTCAAACAAAACTCTTATGAACTCACCAACTTAATTGTTGACACTTTTCAAAACTACTTGTATTCTCAGGAAATCAGTGAAACAGGAAACCAACAGCATTTTGAGGATGGGACGTTAAATCGTCAAACAGTTCATTTTGTCATCATAATGTAATTGATTTTGAAACATGTAAACATATACTATGGTGTAACCTTTTCAATTATATTTATGATGGTTGTATTTACTTTGAGCACTATTATACTCGTTGTTGTGATACTATACATGAAGTCCTCCACCCCCGGACGTTTCCGCCATCCTTGGTTTGGGGGTGTGACAGATTGGTATCAGAGCATTGTTTATAGTGAACCAAGTATATCAAACCACATAAGATATACAAACTATAAATGCATTGGGACTAAAGTCTCTGATTTAACATTTTCAAATATACTTTTTGAAATAAATAGTTTCTTGTTAAAAGTATACATGCATGCATACATACTAAGGTCAGCATCATACTAGAACAAAACAAAAGTGGTGATTGTTGAGCGGCACAAGTAGGCTTGGGGATGTATAGTCAGGTCTGGGAATGACATAGCCTGATCAACTATGTCTAACGCAGAAGTGATTAACATATGCCCAGGAATGGTTGTGGTGTTGCAACAAGTCTAAAAACTTACCAACTCTACCTACCAAGAAACATTAAGAACATAAGTCAAACATTTAAAATACTATAGGAGTATTTTGTGCTACTATAACTAACTTATGTGAAAACTAAAGACCCCTATTAGTAGGTCTATAATGACTGAGTGCATACGATAAGGTTATACATAATTAAAGATATTATAGACTCAGAATCTATGACTATGGCTCTACTTCCTGTTCCTTGTTTGGTTGTGGACTTAGAGTAGAGTCATTTATTCAAAGGTCTATTCTATCTTAGATTATGTATAACTGGTATGCACTATGTGGTTATAGACGTGACTAATAAGGATCACCCTCCTATAAGTAATTATAGGATTAGACGCCTATTAATTATCTTCTACCCCTATTCTCGCACAAGCAACGTGACGGAAGCTCAACTACCAGGAGACCCCCTATTCTCCTAACCAGGAAGATGGTGGTTAGAACGAAGAAAGCCCCGAAGAGGATCCTGAGGAAATAATAGAGTAAGACCTCGAAGACAATTCAGATGAAGATCCGGAGGAAGTGAAACCAAAAAAAAAAAAAGACAAAGACAAAGAAGAAATAGGAGAAGACTCTGACGAAGAGCCCGAGGCCTACAATACACCCTCCAGTCGCCACACCCCGACGAGGCTTCCATGGTCCGACACCTCGATAAGCCGTAGAACTACAAAGACGGAATTAGGAACAAGGTTACACCCTCCCTATGACAATGATGAGGCTTCTACAACCTCAACAGAGGAGGATTGGTAGACAAGGCTCTCCTTGTCATAATACGCTGCATCACTCACTTGAAGGTTGGTCAGCCGAAACCATGAAGGTTGGCGCTACCACCAAGATCACCGCAATTCGACTTCGTCACCTGGATGGAGACCATGAACAGATCGGAAACCACATCAAAGCCTTCAGAGGGAAGTGACCGCAATCCGAGCCGAAATTAGGAGTATCGGGAACTTCACATAGCGTTAGAGAAAACACGTGGTAAAAGCAGAACATCAAATGGCAGAAGCCAGGGCAGAGGATAAGACAATACAGACTTACATGTCTTCATTCTATGACCCACGGAACATCACCCGCCACGAGTAGTGTGTACACTACTGACATATCATTACAGACTCAAACTCCTGGCGTGCGTTTGAACACTGCCCCGTCCTATACATGAATTCGACCCTCCAAATTTAGAGATTACACTATTCAAGGGGTCGTGTCACCGTCAAAAATTTTCCCATTTCATTAACAAAATGTAGACCTGTTTGAAGGTTAAATTTTCCTGAACCCTATGCACTTGATTATATCAATAAAAATTGGCATGCATTTCATTTCATTAGGAGTTTACCATACATTTCATAACTTGGTATTACACACGATTTACTTATGATAACTCTAAAAGTACTTAATGTATACCTCAAGGTTATGTGTAATTAGGAGACGATCGACTTAGAAATTGTGAGTCCGCCTTGGGTCCTGTTCCTTGTTTGGTTGTGGGTTCAGGGCAGACTCATTAAGTTCAACGGCCTATTGGACCTTAATTATACACGACTGGTATATGTCAAGTGATCTTAGGAGGAGACCAGGCTTGGAACAAATCACAAGATTACATTCGACTCACTACTAAACTCATAAATTCATTCATATGGGCTTTCTTTTTGAATTGCATGCAAGATACTTTTAAGTCGAATCATAATACAGAAAAATCTAGTTCAATAACATCCGACTTGTCACTGCTATTGGAAACTTACCGTCTGTTCGTCTTTACAAACTTATGACGGAACTAAGATAACTTAGTTTAAACTACACTTGACTTATACCACTACTAAAAGACTTACATTCATTACGTCGTTAAACCTTATGGTTGAAAGATGTCTTCTTCGTAGACCTATAGGGTGCGATCATACCAGCACTAATGCACCGGATCCCATCAAAACTCCGTAGTTAAGCGTGCTTGGGCGAGTATAGTACTAGTTTGGACAAACTTAACACACGTACAAAACTTACCCACCACCATAAGCCCGTCCCAAGAATGTTTAGCAGAAACATGGAGAATAGTTCAGCAAAGTGCGAAATTTACATATGTGTATATAAATCGTGAGAATGTATCTAGTAATAATCATCTCTACTCACGAGATCGTTTCTCGCCATGCAACAGAATTATGTCTTCACAAGGAGGTAACCAGTCAACTAGCAAGGCACCAATTCTACAGATAGACTCTACAACTTTTCAAGTTGCAGTCACAGCAGCCGTGACAGTCGCCATGGCGCAAATCAATGCTAACAATGCCAGCGGAGGTGGAAGCGGTGCCGGAAATACTAATTGTTGTAACAATAAGGGACACCAGCGAGTGTCTACCAACAAAGACGCCTCAGACCACAAACCTAAGAGTAATAAACAAAAGTTTTGGAACAAAAAGGAGCGCAACCTATCTCAAAGATTCGCTAAAAGACAACAACCCATGGCTGACCCTGCCATTACAACAGCAGTCACGATACATGCCTCGGCATCAGCGACAACAATTGTCACCCAAGCACCGTCCAGACCATATAATGGATCACTCCCAGAATGCAACAAGTGTAACTTCCATCATACTGGGGTTCGCCGGGAGATGCATTGCAAAAATTGCAACAGGAAGGGACACACTGTCCGTTTCTGTAAGGCACCGGTGCAACCCATCAACCAGGTCCCCAACATTGGAATAAGTCGAGCTTGTTACAAATATGGTGAAGCGGGACACTTTAAGAGAGATTGCCCAAGGACAAGGAAGACTGGTGATGGTGGAAGGGCGCTTATGATCACCGCAGGAGAAACTTCCCCAGAACCGCCCATAAATACCAGTACGTGTTTCTAACATCAACGTTTAGATTTTTAAATTTTTTTTTACTAAAAGTTAGCATCGATTAAAGTATATCAACCATAAACCTCGAGAACACGACAAAACCCGAATAAGTCTTATCTCCTATATAAAAACACAGGGTTTTTACTAGTGAATCTATGAGGGCTAGTGTAAACATTATGGCCATATATCATTAAGATTCTATGGACTTAGAATGTGTAATTCCGCCTTATTTCCTGTTCCTTATTTGGTTGTGGGCTTAAGTCGGAGTTACTCATTCGACTGCCCTTGTAATCTTAAGGATATACGACTAGTTTACACCAAGCGATTATAAAAGATCTGGTAGGACTTATATTCCAAATTTCATCACAAATTGTTGAAGCATTCGTAATACTAGAACCCACTAACTACAACCTGGAATATTCGTAATGGTAACAACAAGGATAAAACGGGGAGCATAAAGGCACACATTGAATACACTATCATTCCAAAACAATAACTCCTTTTAAATCGACTCAGCTCAAGTTACAATAAGAAATTCCAAGGTCGTCATTTAACACCAGGCGGATTGGTCCCCACCATATCAATTTCTTGTACTACGAAAAGTTCCCACACCTTTCCCCAACTCTCGAAGTCCCTGTCAAAGTGCTAATTTCGGGACGAAATTCTTTCTAACGGGGGGATGATGTGACAACCGTCAATTTTTGGTCAAGTCAAAGTCAACCAAAGTCAACAAGTCAAACCGGTCAACTCATCTAACCCTTGTATATTAGGGTTTCCATTGTGATTCTTATTGTACTACTCGCAATCTTAATACAAAGTATCACTTAGAGTTTTCATGTGTTCGGAAATCCTAAACCCTAATCAGGGTAAGTGATGAATCTATTCGATAAAACATTATTCCTTAACCCCTCGGGAGCGTATAACATTCATAACAAGGCTTAACAGAGTGTACAAACCTTGAGTTACGAAGCCAAACACTTAAAAAGGTCGCAAACGAAGTCTCTCTCAACCCCTTTCACTCTATCTCTCCCAAATCTCTCTCTGTATGAGAAATCTCTCCAAGTGTGTGAAATCTCTCCCAAATATCTCTCTGTATGAGAAATCTCTCCAAGTGTGTGAAATCTCTCCCAAATCTCTCTTTGTATGAGAAATCTCTCCAAGTGTGTGAAATCTCTCCCAAATCTCTCTCTGTATGAGAAATCTCTCCAAGTGTGTGAAATCTCTCCCAAATCTCTCTCTGTATGAGAAATCTCTCCAAGTGTGTGAAATCTCTCCCAAATCTCTCTCTGTATGAGAAATCTCTCCAAGTGTGTAAAATCTCTCCCAAATCTCTCTCAAAATCTCTCTCAACTTTTTATAATCACTCGGGGCATCCCGACCCTTAATTTAGTCGAAAATCGCTCGAAAACGGAAGTTTACGCGAAAAACAGCTTTAAGGAGCCGAACCCTCTTAAGGAGCCGAACCCTCTTAGGAACCGAACCTCCCTTAAGGAACCGAAACCCCTAAGAAGCGAAACCCTAAGAAGCCTCCTGGACCGAACAGCCTTAAGAACCGAACTAGGAGGACCGAACCGAAGCTGCTGATCCGATCTGCTGAACCGAACCCTCGCCTTCGATCCCTTCTGGTGAGTTCGCCTGCGAGGCTCGGACCGAACCTCTTACTCTTGGTTCCAATGCACCAACCGAACCCTACCTTCGGTTCTAACCCTCTCAAGACCCAACCTTCGGCCAGACTTCGGAAATTAGCATTTTCTTCCCGGTTTTTGACCCAATCTTCGTTTTAAGCCCGTTTTTCGTGATTTTAACGCGGGATTTTCACCAAAACTCGTAATTTAATATAAGAGACCCTAAATATTCATTTTTAATTGTAACATCCCGAAATTTCAGAAGTTCAATGAAGGGCCAAAAGTGTAAATAAAAGAAAGGACTCGACGAGTAGGCATGCTTACTCGCCGAGTCAGAGCGGGAATTCTGTCGCGGTTTAAGTGGCCAACTCGCCGAGTCTGCGGCTTGGACTCGACGAGTTGGTGCTGTAGAGAGAAAACCCTAATCCCGAGGGTTGTGCCCTATATAAAGAACATTATAACCCACCCTTAGCCTCTTTACTATCCTTTTGAGATCCAGAAACCCTAAAATCGAGTGAGCCTCCATTAATAGAGAGAATAGAGCTTTGGAAGAGGAAATCTTGGAAAGGGGCTTGAAGATCAAGAGGCTTGCTACAAAGGAGTGGTGTAGATCCGGGATCTACTTCAGTTGGAGCTTATATTGGAGGTAATAATCTGTTGCTTGGGCTCTTTTGCATGTAGATCTTTTATCATTGAGATTTGGGGCATTTTTGGTATGATTGAGAGCTATTTCGAGTTAGAGGCTTAGATCTGAGGTTGCTACCTCAGATCTAGGCTTGTGATGGTCCAAAATGTCATAAAGCTCCTGTCTAAGAGATATTGGTGAAGCCCCCTAGTCCTTAACCCTAGCCCTAGAGTGTTTTGGGCCTATATCTCCTTGGTTTCACGTAAAGTTTGCCACTTTATGTGAGGGTTAGACTGTAGAAGAGTGGATCTATGGATTGGAGCCTCTGCATGGTTCGAAAAGCCACTGTATGGATTGAAAACTGGAGAGACTCGGCGAGTCACATGGGTGTACTCGACGAGTTGTATGAACATGTGCATGGACTCGGCGAGTTGGAAGAACAATTCGGCGAGTCTGTTGAAGATTGCCTTGGACTCGGCGAGTTTGGTCGCAAAACCCCAATCTCTTCTGGTTAAACCTTGAAGCAGTGAGTCGGGAGGTGACTCGGTGAGTCGAGCAGGATGGGACTCGGAGATCGTTGGACTCGGCGAGTCTTGGGGTGACTCGGCGAGTTGAGTCGTGTTCTAAGAGTTTTCAGAGTATAAGGACTCGAGGAGTCAACGGGTTGACTCGGCGAGTAGAGTCAGTCATGAAGTTTGACTTTGGCCTGGACTTTGACTTTGACCTTCATGGGTGTTATGGTAATTGGTTATTTATGTCAATGGTCCATTGATGGCAATAGGTGTTGGGGTTTGGAGCAGTGCTTCGGGAGTGTGCTTTCGTGGTTCGGTTCTTCGTTTCAGGTGAGTTATCCTCACTGTACTCAAGGGTCTAAGGCACCAAGGCCGGCCCTTTGAATTGTTGTTTAGAGCTTGTTATGCTTACGTGATGATATGCTTGCTAGTATCCTGGTAGATAGGATAATGATATGATGTTATGCTCTGTTAGCATAGTATCCTAGAGGATAGGATAGCTAAGTGATGGCATGTTTTGTTGGATCAGCACCCTGGTAGTTGGGTAGTGGTTATATTTATAGACCTGTAGTTGGTCTTGCCTTATGTACGCTGGTAGGAGGTTACCTGCGGGATATGTATGTTGAGCAGTAGCAGAAGGCATTCCATCCCGGTAGGATGATAGGGCCTTAGTATGTTGGTTCTGTAGAGTGTTATGTGGTTGCCTGTTATGTGTGCATGTTGCTAGTGTAGGGGCATTCCAACCCAATGGTTGTGGGCCAGGAGTATTCCATCCAGATAGAATGATTGGACTCATAGTAGGTTGGCATTCCAACCCGATGGTTGAGGGGCCTGGGGTATTCCATCCTGAGGGATGATTGGACCCATGGTAGTTGTTATTGTATGATAGGAGGTGGGACATTCCAACCCGATGGTTGTGGGCCAGGAGTATTCCATCCAGGTAGGATGATTGGACTCATAGTAGATTGGCATTCCAACCCGATGGTTGAGGGGCCTGGGGTATTCCATCTTGCGAGATGATTGGACCCATAGTAGCTGTAGTTGTATGTATAGGTGTATGGGCATTCCAACCTGATGGTTGTGGGCCGAGAGTATTCCATCCCGGTAGGATGATTGGGCTCGTTGTATGTTGGCATTCCAACCCGAAGGTTGAGGGCCAAGGGTATTCCAACCGGAAGGTTGATTGGACCCATAGCATGTTGTTCTTTGTTGTATGCGTATGTTTATGTGTGTATGGGTACTTTGGGGGAAACTCACTAAGCTTTCGGGCTTACAGTTGCAGTTTATTGTTTCAGGTACTTCAGGAGATCGTGGCAAGGCGAAGGCGTGATCGTACCGCTCATCATGTTTTATGATTTATGTGATATGGTTCTGCGGGATACTCTGATGTCTAAACTATTTTGAAAACAAGATGTATGAACTTAATGGTTTTTGAATGAAATAAAATGTTTTAAATTGGTTGGAATTTTTGGTCGTTACATTAATCATATTTTTGGGGGAAATCCTTGTCCAAGAATAAAATCTATTAAGTTAGATTTTGGGGTAGAGTGTTGACTTTATCTAGAGTATGACACAAGCAACCTCCCCCATACTTTCATAGTACAACCCTCAGTCACTATTCCGCCTACCTAGTCAACTATTTGTCCTTTGACACCCCTCCTCCAGCTGTAAAGGTTCACCAAAAGCTGAAAATCTCATCTCTCCTCCCATTTCACTCACTTTTCACCAAAGAGCAAAACACATTCTCTCTCACTTCCTCTCACCAAGAATTAGAGATTCAAGGCTGATCTTGAGCTCTCCACACACCTTGGTAAGTAAATCTCTTCCCACACTTGATTTCCTTACACTTCTTCACTCAAATCATGAGTTCCTTACACTAATATTGTCATATTTGTTGTTAGATCTTCGAATCTTCAAGCATCATCTAAGTGTTCTTGAGTTGAACACTTCTTTTCTCCATCATCCGTCTACTGAAATCACTCAAGGTGAGTTCATACCCCTATATTTTCATGTTTTTCTTAAGTTTTAAGGGGGGGGGGGGGGGAATACAAGTTAAAACACCAAGAACACAACTAAACTCATCCAACAGTTTTCATCAGAAAAGTTTAACTCCATTCACGGACTGTTTTGGTCAACTTAAACATTTTAGTTTTCAAAACTGTAATCGATACAAATAGTTCAGGTTTATACCTTTAAAATGACTACTTGCACATCTCCATAAGATTTTTCTACGATTTATGGTGATTTTTACAAAACTGCCTATCATTTCAGAAACGAATTCGGACCAGTCTGTGAATATGAACATTTTAACACAAGTTAAAGACTTCTAAAAATAATAATAAAAATTATGAATAAACTAGACACATTTTATGAACTCTTAGAATTTACGGATTCAGTTTTTGACTTCGTATGATTTTTCTATGATTTTTCTAAAACAGTGTAGAAAGGTTAAAAACTAGTTAACAGCTTACAACTTTCATAACACTTTGTAGTATGTTGAGCAAAGTGTATAACCATAAGTTCTAAATATTAAATGTATTTTCTTGTTAGTTTATCATCATAAACTGAAATTTAGTCATTCATGATAAGGATTCTTCATTCATTTCGAACACATATAATAAACTATAATAAGCATAGTTTATGGATTTTTACTACATGAGAAAGGTTTTACTCTCAAAACAAATGGGTTTTCATATACTACATAATAGTAATAGTTTATGGATTCATAACACTAATGTATTTTTATAAAAGGGTTCTTTTACATTACAAACGTTTTGGATAAACTATAATAGGTATAGTTTATGTTTCATTTACATTTCAAACTCATTTACCAAGGGGTTTTCAGTTCAGTTCACGTAAATCTGTTAATGAATAAATTTGTGAGACATTCGCTTCGTGTTACCTTCAAAGTAACAAAGTCAAAAGTCCTGTAAATTGTAACCAGAGTCTCTTGTAGGGAGAGTGCGATAGTTGTGTATAGATGTATATTGGGTCTGACAAACCCACACCTGAGCTGCATGCAACAGCTAGACCGGAAGGTCTGATGTGACAAGTGTCATTTAACTTGCGATGCCTGAAGAACGTCGTATTACGAGGCCGACTGAGTCATAGCATGGTTATAATAACTCGCATGGGGTATTAACAAAACATAAGATTTACGGGTTTTACTTCTAAATTAAACGAGTTTATGTCGATTTAAACTTGCATGAATTACTTTAAGTATGGAAAAAATACTTGTACATTTCGGTCTTGACATTTAGGACTACATGACTTTTATAAAGAAAATATTGGATTTTCTGGAATCATACTCTATCGTTTTTACAAGGAAAATGACTTTTTCCTCAAACAAAACTCTTATGAACTCACCAACTTAATTGTTGACACTTTTCAAAACTACTTGTATTCTCAGGAAATCAGTGGAACAGGAAACCAACAGCATTTTGAGGATGGGACGTTAAATCGTCAAACAGTTCATTTTGTCATCATAATGTAATTGATTGTGAAACATGTAAACATATACTATGGTGTAACCTTTTCAATTATATTTATGATGGTTTTATTTACTTTGAGCACTATTATACTCGTTGTTGTGATACTATACATGAAGTCCTCCACCCCCGGACGTTTCCGCCATCCTTGGTTTGGGGGTGTGACAAAGAATGACTCATATCAACCTCGTGATAAATCTAAAGTTCAATGGTATAACTATCAAGAGTTTGGTCATTATGCTGCTGTGTGTAAAACCCACGTCGTGAGAGGAATCATGAAGCCAACGTAACTCAAGGACAGAATGATCATGAGTCGGCACTTCTGCTTGCAGCCCAAGTAAACGATGAAGTTTACTTGAATGAGGAAAAAGTTAATCCCAAGCTAAGATCAAGTGAACAAACTCGAACTCAATCAAAAGTATGGTATCTCGACAATGGAGCAAGCAACCACATGACTGGCGAAAAAGGCAAATTTCAAACCCTTGATCTGTCTACTAGAGGTTATGTGAAATTTGGTGATGGATCTAGTTTTCGAATAGAGGGGAAGGGTTCAATTACGTTCAAATGCAAGAATGGTGAAAGTAGATTGCTGAAAGAGATATACTGTATACCAAGGTTATGTAGCAATATTATTAGCTTGGGACAATTAGCTCAACATAAAGATCAGATTGTGATGCTTGGATTGTATTTATGGATTCATGATCCACAAGGAAAACTATTATTGAAAGTTCAACAATCAAGCAATCGTTTGTACAAGGCCATACTTGAAGAAGAAGTTTCGAAATGCTTACTTGCCAAACAAGGCGAGGCATCTTGGCTGTGGCACAAGCGGTTTGGACATGTTAACTTCAATGCACTAAAACACATGGCTGATACAAGATTGGTGGAAGGCTTACCAAAAATTGAAGTTCCTACAAGTTTGTGTGAAGCTTGCTTGATCTACAAGCAAGCTCAAAAATCCTATCCAAAGCACACCAAATTTAGAGCTAAAGAACGACTAGAACTTGTGCATGGAGATCTTTGTGGTCCGATCACACCTCCAACACCATCCGGAAACAGGTATTTTATGTTACTTGTCGATGATTATACACGAGTTATGTGGGTTTATATGTTGAAAAACAAGGATGATGCTTTAATTGTTTTTAAGAAATTTAGAGCATAAGTTGAAGTTGAAACAGGTTAAAACTAAAAGTATTTCGAACTGATCGGGGCGGTGAATTTTTATCAACACAATTCACTACATATTATGATGAAACCGGATTGAAATGCCACTATACAACACCTTATTCCCCACAACAAAATGGTGTTGTAGAAAGACGCAACCGAACAATAGTAGAGATGGCGAGAAGCAATCTAAAAGGTATGAACGTTCCAGAAGTCCTATGGGGTGAAGTTGTGAGTCACTCAGTCTACATTCCAAATCAAATAACCATAAAAGCATTGAAAGAGTCAACACCTTATGAGCTATGGACCGATCGAAAGCCAAACATTGATCATGTGAGAGTTTTTGGGTGTGTTGCTTATGCAAAAATAGTAGGAACACATCTAAAAAAACTCGATGATAGAAGTAAGAAGCTACTACACTTTGGAGTCGAAAAAGGTACAAAATGTTATCGACTACTTGATCCGGAAATTGGAGCAATTCGAGTGGGAAGAGATGTGATTTTCGAAGAAGATGCTAAGTGGGAGTGGGGACCTACAAATTGAAATATAAAGCGAGGCTAGTTGCTAAAGGATACACACAAAAACAAGGCATGGATTTTGATGAAGTGTTTGCGCCGGTTGCTCGTTTGGAAACCATTCGAATCGTACTTTCTCTTGCTGCCTCAAATGGATGGAATGTACATCACCTTGATGTGAAATCGGCTTTCTCAAATGGCAATTTAGAAGAAGAAGTTTATGTGACACAACCGGAGGGATTCGTGAAGAAAGATAAAGCAAAAATGGTGTACAAATTAGCAAAAAGCTTTGTATGGTTTGCGCCAAGCTCCACGAGCTTGGAATTTTCGCTTAAACCAATGCATGAAAGAGATGGGGTTTGAAAGGTGTCTACAAGAGTATTCAGTTTACACGAAGAAAAAGAAGGGGAGCATACTAATAATCGGTGTCTATGTTGATGATCTCATTGTCACCGGAAGTCATAAGGATGAGATAATGATGTTCAAACAACAAATGAGCAAGGCGTTTGAAATGACTGACCTTAGGATGCTAGCTTACTATTTAGGCATCAAGGTTAATCAACATAAAAATGGTCTCACATTGAGACGAATGAATTATGCTAACACCATCCTAAAGAAGGCTGGGATGTTTGATTGTAATCCTTCCAGGTACCTAATGGAATCAAATCTACAATTGACTAAGGATAAAGAAGGTGAACTCGTGGATCCTACCTCATATCGGAGCATCATAGGAGGGCTAAGATATCTTACTCACACACGACCCGACATAGCTTATTCTGTAGGCATTGTGAGTCGCTTAATGGAGAAACCAACCAAGCAACATCAAGTAGCTGTGAAGCACATACTAAGGTATGTAAAAGGAACTGTGGACTATGGCTTGTCATATATGAAAGGTGGCAAGAATAGCGCGATTGGATACACTGATAATGATCTAGCAAGAGATGTTGAAGATAGAAGAAGTACAAGTGGAATGGCATTTTACTTAGACAACAATCTTGTTACTTGGAATTCACAAAAGCAAAAGTGTGTTGCATTGTCATCATGTGAAGCAAAATTTATGGCAGCTAGTAATGCAACATGTCAAGGCATATGGATAAGTAGGTTGCTTGGTGTGTTAACCGGAAGAAAACTTGGTTCATTTGAATTGAATGTGGATAACAAGTAAGCTTTGGATTGATGAAAAATCCAGTCTTTCATGGAAGAAGTAAACATATTGATACAAGATATCACTTCATTCATAAGCATATAGAAATGGGAAATGTTATAGTAAAGCATGTGAATACTAATGAGCAGAAAGATGACATCTTTACCAAGCCCATGAAAAAAGTGAAGTTTGAAGCAATGTGAAATGCTTGGAGTAAGAGACATGAAGATTCTAGATTAAGGGGAGAATGTTAGGAATAATCTGATGGGTTTTGAGCATAACAACATCCTATGTGATCATGCAACCCTAATTGCTTTGGATCTAAGTTTTTCACTAATTGAACATGCAAATTGAATAACAAAGCAATAACCCTGGAAACTAGCATACAAATTGAAATTCATGTATAAATTAGGGTTAGAAGATTACCTTACTTGTTATATAGTAATAACAAGAACAACTTTGAAGATCCTTGACTCTTGAAAGCTTAGTGCACCAAATGTTGCACCTCTAATGGCTCACAAACACTCTATGCAAGAGGATGAGAGGAGAGAGGTGGAAATTCACTTAGAAATTCGGCTAGGGTTCTTCCAAGGGTTAGGTTGGCCGAAAATCCAAGAGAAACACTCCTTATATACTTGTGGCTACTAGGGTTTTCAGGTGGAAACCCTAATTTCCTGCTTAGGACTTAAGCAGCCCATGGACTCCTCATTATGAGGCCTTGGACGAAAATCTCATAGGGCCTCCTATAATTTTCGTCCATTCCATCATAAAGAGTCCAATAGCCCAGTTTCACAACTATCAATGATTTGCAAAACAGCCCCTCCATTATTAATCAGTTCCTTTAATCCCAAAATTAATCCCAGATTAATTTCTGATTAATTACTAATTAATAATATGATTTCTAATTAATATATTATTTTCATAATATATTAATAAATAATTTTAACCACCAATTTATTATTCCAAATAATAAATTCAACTCTCTCTCCAATAGTCATCCTGTCAAGTTGCATGGGTGAAGGCAACCCAAAAGGACCATGCTACAATCAAATCAAGTACATACCAATTATAGCTATGGGCTTAGACTCCTAATCCAATAGTCTCCCACTTGGATAAGTCTAATAACTATGATTGCAAGTATGACCTCAAAATTTGACTAACAATCGTAGCTTTCAAAAGTTGCTGTCGAACTCTGACCTAGTCAGTTACGTGTCCTTTAGATAAGTGATCAAATATCCTAGCGTTCTACAAGATATCGTATGGACATGAGACATGGATTATAATCATTCTCTCTGTCCAAGATTTGTTTCCTGATTTTCGATTTATGATGACTGGCAACAGACTACTAATTGAAAACATTAATTTAGTCCAGGCTTGGCCAAGCGCTTAAGATGTCATCACTAAATCATCGAGGGGCCCACAGATATCGCTTTTCCCGTTAGCGCAAAAGGAACGGATAAAATTCGACTCATATGCTTGCACTATTCACTCATCAAATCACGCATAACAATACATTTTATAACATCAAGTTACTGATGCGTTTACGTATTATCAATGAACAATTGACTCATAAACAACTCATATGTCTCCATTTCAAGAATATAAGATATTATCATCTCAAAATTACTCGTGATAAAATCCATGAAGTAATTCATTGAGCGTGGGTAAATCCAATACTCAAATCTCCATTTCAAAAGTACTCATGAATACTGCAGCAAACCAGTGCCATGTATAAGCTCTTAGACAATCTACAGTCAGATTCATGACAGTCTTAATTCACTACTTACTTCCAAAAGTATGATCGACTGTGGATGTTAGAATAACCTAGTTATCCGGGAAGTAAAACATGCAAAGTAAAACATAGGAATTACCTAATTAACTATGGTCTTAAAACTTTTGAATATAAATAAAACACTTATTATTTAATCACCATATTAATCAGGCTTTATTCATTTTATAATGTTTCGAGTAATCCACTTAATACTTGAATTAAAACAACAATCATGCCATGCTCCAAGCACGCACACTATGTTTATATATGGTCCTTCCTTTGTGAAACAGATCAATTGAACACATTTCCAATGATGCTCATTTCACAATTCCAAATCTTTATCACACGTGTAAGAATACCAAATTCTCGCCCCTACTAGAATCTGTTAGAGTTTAAACTTATATGCAATGATCCTTTTGTAATGTCAAGGCACCAAAGTCACAGAGACTTTGCCAATGATATTACAAAGCATTCCATTGGATATTGGTTACAAAACCAATTCCATGGAAATGAAGTCTCACATTCAAAGAGCATTCCTTGAACATCCTTCTTGCATTAAAGTTACTAATCTTACACACATATCTCAATAACCAACTCCCACTATGGAAACATTTCCATATTCCCATATGACTATCAATTCTGAACAAGAGTAACCTCTACTCAGAACATGTCAATATGGTTCTTCCAAAATTACACTATACTTCCAACTGTCCACATGCAACCAATCCTTGGCAAACCTCAAATTGTCATTGACAGTTGTTTAACAACTTTAGTCATATCCGATTCTAGTCCTTTTCCCTCTTAATGTCCTAAGCATTTGGAAAATTAGAACGAGTGAATATTATAGCATATGTGATCAATCCTATATCTAAAGCATATGTATTCGATACATAATGTCTTAGATAAAGACTTGATCAGTCTCGTGCTATAATATTTCCATATATTGAATTTCCTATGTTGAATCATTTTAACATGATATCTATATATGTTCATGACTAAGTTTTATTAGATCCTTCAATCTAAACTATTAGATTTGAATTGAAGTATAAGTGCTCTTTCCCCTATAACTTTCTATAGCGAAACAACTCCCAAACTTTGCAACTTGCAAATTTGCAACCTTTGTTTCCTACAACCAACATTGCCTACTTGCAACACTTAGTATAGCAATTATGCTCCCACTAGCATAACAACTATACTCTTGCCAGCATAACAATTATGCTCCCGCTAGCTTTGACATGTACCTAGAAATCAGCTGGACTTCTAGAAATCAATACCTATTGACTTTCTTACCAAAGTTCAGATTTCTAATATGTGATGCTTCGATAAGTCTTTATCTAGACTCTTCAAGCTTATACACCTTTCATTAGATAGCTTATGTGTGTGTCTAAACCTTTTCAGAACTTATAGCAATAAGTCCCGAATATTCAAACTATTTGCCATTTCTCACAATTCGAACTATGAAAATGGATGCTGTAATCGTACTCGAATTTGAGAACGCAATTATCACAACTACTAACTCTAATGATACTAATCAACTCTTTAAAATCTACAAGTGAAAGCGTTTCCTCACAATCATTTTCATGAAGTAGAGCAAAACCTCTTGCCACTTAGATTTTATGGTGTATGTGTTCCTATCTATGCGAATTTTGTCATTTCTAACCACTATCATAAGACAAGGTTTATGAAAATTTCAAACTCATATGGACTGAACTTGTTTAATCTTAATTTCTTGCCATCCGGTAGCACAAGGGCTTACCAGTGCTTCCAAGTTTGAGCAGCTCACCCATACATACCAATGTACATTCACTGATCAAGGTACTTTGCCTTATGCAGTCAAATGAAAACCATAGAAATCATAAGCATTGCCAACTCAACTGGAATGGGCACAGAAACAAGAATGTGTCAACACGATAGGTTATAAACCTTAGGTTGTGTGCTAGTGATTACTAAAAGGTTTATTCTCGATTGTCTCCTAAAACTTTTCAAGATTAACAAGACTCCCACTGACTCCTTGGCATATAAGATTCTCTGTCAAGGAACATTCCTCGACATACAAATATTCAAGAGTTAGTGTGGGTTCTTATCAAGAAACACTTCATGGTCTTTGTTTTAACAAAAAAATCATAACTACCAATTTTAAATGTGCTAGAGCAAGACAACATTTCTACTACACATTTCATGAGGTGTTATAAACCTACTTAGAACATGTTACTTAAAGTGCAACTTGGAGTAACTAGAGTATGACTCTAAAGCTTGATTTGGAATGAAGTATGACTCATCTTCTTGATTTAACCATTTCAACAATACATGATTCCTCTTCTTAGTCATATAAATGCACTAAAGTGTTCTTAGAGGATCAATTGTGACATGGTTCCATAATCATTAGGATGATCATAAAACATGATACTTGATGCGACATCTACCTCCAGCGAGTCTTCTGGTCTTCTGATGCGGCGGAGATCTGGACATCACAGTGCAAAGTCGTTAGAGCCGCCCCAGGGACTGTGCCCCGGGAGCGGGCTCCGACGGTCAAGTTAGATCAGCTGATAGATCTGAGATGGTCCTCCATAGCTGGAGAGAACCATCTTGGTGCTAGTAGTGGTGTATGGCGGTTGACGGCGGCGGGTGGCGGCTGAGCCACCCGGCCGGAGTATAGTGTGGCGGCTGAGCCATGGGGAAGATCCCTCTCCATGGAGGAGGTACTGTTCATTATATAGGGGACAATTAGGTCAAGGGGAATTAGGTCAGGCATTAGGCCAAGCCCAATTCAGACCCAACTAGAAAGGAGCTGGGCAAGGCCGCCCGGAGGCGCCGGGCGGGGCTGGCGGGGGTGCCCCAGGCAGGGCTGGCGGGCGCGCACTAGGAAGGATGGAAGGGGAGCGCCAGGCGAGGGATCGCCTGGCCGAGCCGGCAAGAGAGTCCCCAGCATGGCTGGCAAGGGAGTCCCCAGCAAGGCTGGCAAGGGAACGCCAGGCAGGGCTGGCAGGAGCGCGCCAGGCCAGGCTGGCGCTCTAGATCAGTCTAGGCCATGCTAATGGACCATATATCATCAAGTCCCCCCCAGTCTGATGTTATTGGTACACGGCAATGACATCAGACTGGAACTAGTCATATAAACTGTGCGTCGTCAAGTCCCCCTACTCTGATGCGATTGGGTTGCTGACAATCGGATCGGACTAGATAAAGCACCAATACAATAAATAATAAAGAGAAATGACCGAACCTCGCCCACGAGAGCCGTGGGGTTGTGTGATGAGCCAAGCATTGCTTATGTGGCTTGAGCTGGCTTGATACTCCTTCGTTGAGAGGAGTGTGACCCGGTCGGTGAGATGCAACATAACTGTTGTTGCGATCATGTAGACCGAGGCCGCTAAAGAGTGTTACGCGACACTGATGTCGATAAAATGTCGGGGCGGGGTAGCTAAGAAGCGTAACCTCGACGAGTCGGATGAAGGTTCATTGATGTTCGTAAGGAAGGGGAACTCGTCGATTCGTTGCCAAACTCGACGAGTCGAGTCGTGGATAAGGACGAGTAAAGGGAAGGGACTCGACGAGTTGACGGCCCAACTCAGCGAGTCGGGTCAACTGGAAGTTGACTTTGGCTTGGACTTGGTTAGGGGTAAAATGGTCATTTTACCCTAAGAGTAGATATCAGTTTCTAACTGAGTGTTTTGTGGGGATTGTAGCCGGAGGATTTCCGGAGCAGCAGCGGACGGAAGTTTCCCGCACAGCTTATCAGCAGTTTCTCGTACGAGGTGAGTTACCTTCCAGTAGGGGTGGGTCTAAGGCCACAATGCCGGCCCACCAAAGAGGAGTATTTAGAAGATGATTGTCTTTGTGATAATTATCTTGGTCTGGTTACATGCTTTGGTCATGAGTTTTATTTGTGTGATATGTTACGTGTATGATAGGGATTGGTATCCCTGATAGCGGTCCTTAGGACCAAAGGGGTAGGTCAGTACCCGGATATGCCTGACTATATGCTTATATCTTGTTGTTGTATGCTAGTGGTAGGGGGTGGAATAGTCCCCAGTTACCGGTTGAAAGATACCGATGTCAGTTACCGGTTGAAAGATATCGATGATGATTACCGGTTGAAAGATACCGATGATGATTACCGGTTGAAAGATACCGATGATGATTACCGGTTGAAAGATACCGATGGTGATTACCGGTTGAAAGATACCGACGATGATTACCGGTTGAAAGATACCGAGGATATTGTATGGTATGTGGTATGATGGGGGAACTCACTAAGCTTTGTGCTTACGGTTTCGGTTTTGGTTTCAGGTACCTCTTCGTCTAAGGGGAAGGAGCCGGCGGCGTAGCATCGCATCACACACACACATGATTTCCGCATGGAGTTTTCTGGGATTGTACTCTGATATGTTATTATTTTATGACTCGGGTTTTCAGACATGATGCATGGTTTTATGAGATGATGTGTTTTCATAGTATTTTCTTATGAATGTTTATATGAGTCAATTAAATAAAAAAAGAAATTTTTGGACTTGAAAATTGGGATGTTACAGTTGCTGTCGGGATGACCTTCTTGCTGGAGAGTATCCTCACTATAGCATGGTGTAATGTAGATAACACTTCATCGATCGTCCGAGCACAAGAGAACCATGATGACTGTGAGAGAGGAAGCACCAAGATCATGGTGTGGAATAAGCTTGTGATGCGCGACTTATGGTGCACGACTTATGTTGCGCGACTTAGGAGAGTAGCTTGGGCTTAGCAGCCAATGATCATGGATATGTTACGCGGGAGAGCAACGCGCGGAATGGATTGGGCTTGGCTTCCAGCGATCGTAGATAAGTCACGCAGAAGAGCGTCGCGTGGAATGGTCGGAGCATGTTGCTATAATGGAGTCGGGCTAAGAAGCCAGGCGACTCGAGGCAAAGGTACTGAACCTCGCATGTGGAGCTTGCCGCTATAACGGAGTCGGGCTGATAAGCCAAGCGACTCGAGGCGAGGGTGTTGAACCTCGCATGCGGAGCTTGCCGTTATAATGGGGTTGGGCTGAGAAGCCAGGCGACTCGAGGCGAGGGTGCTGAACCTCGCATGCGGAGCTTGCCGCTATAATGGAGTTGTGCTGAGAAGCCAGGCGACTCGAGGCGAGGGTACTGAACCTCGCATGCGGAGCTTGCCGCTATAATGGAGTCGGGCTGAGAAGCCAGGCGACTCGAGGTGAGGTTGCTGAACCTCGCATGCGGAGCTTGCCGCTATAATGGAGTCGGGCCGAGAAACCAAGCGACTCAAGGCAAGGTGTTGAACCTTGAAGGGCTGGGCATAGCATCCTACAATCTATGTGTCTGGCCCGGGTGATCAGCTCGTGTTGAAGTGTAATGGCGCCTGATGCTTTGCTGCATCACTAGTTTGGTGATTGGTGCCTCGCTGTCTTGGCTATCCGTCGAGGGCTATGCAACAATGCTACTTAGAGTTGTATAATGTAGTTGCTGTCGAGTGGTGCACAGAGAGATTGCCGTCGAGAGGTGGTCAACAGGGCCGCTGAGAACTAAGCATTGAGTTGCTAGCGATACATGAGCTACATGACCACTGAGAGTTGGGCAACGAGTCTTTTGAGGATTGAACCACGAGGCTGCTCTTTCGGTCGAAGATATTGGTGTCACCCTGGGGGTGCACTGTCATGCACAACATCAGCTCTTCCTGTACACTAACTCTGCCCATTCGGAGTAAAAATTACTTTTGCATAGTGTCATACCACCCCCCCTTTTTTTTCCTGGAGGAGGTGAGGAAAGGGAAAGATGGATGTATAGCTGCTGAAAGCTGAGATACATAGCTGCTGGAAAGAGCTAGGCGACCCAAGTACTAACAAGGACTGGGTAGCACGACTGCTGAGCTGGGTCGCATGGCTGTTGAGATTCGAGCTGCGCGACCGCTAGGATCTAGGTGGCGTGGCTGTTGAGAGCTGAGCAGTGAGGCTAGCGGAAGCCGCTCACCATTAATGGTGAGAGCTGAGCTGCGAGACTTCATGGGGTTGGTCACCACAGCTGCTAATAGCCGGGCAGCACGCTTGCTGAGGGTTATTTCGGAATGCGTCACGAGTAGTAGCAACGTACTACTCTTCTCCCTAAGCCTTTTTTTTTTGAATTTTGAAAATGTTGAGGTAGTTAGACCGCATCTTCTTGATTTGGATTTAGCTAAATTGAATTAGTGCACACGAAACTGTTGATCTTATCTTGCAAAGACGACCCATTTTTTATTGTTGAAACGAAACAAAAATGCGAGATAGCCCAAATTGTGAGGAGCCCAAAACAAAATTGTAGTCTATTAGGCCCACGCCTCCTTTCCCCCCCCTTTTTTTTGAGAACGTCGAGCGGTGCAAGTCGCAGAATATCTTCTAAATTCGGGTTTTGTTTCGGGATTGTAGCAAGTGAACCTTGAGTGGCTGTTTAAATTTGATTAAACGGATAGCCCATTTTAATTAATGTTAATGTAGCCCAGTATAATGTAGAAGCCCAGCATAAGAAAGCCCATTTTGAAAGAGATTCCAACATAAGTCAAGCCCAATACGAAATGGTAATAGCCCATTAGAAAGAAGGAGTCCATGATCAGGAAAAAGTAGCCAATATGCAAGTTTGAGCCCATATTCCTTCCCTTTTTTTTGTACGAATCATCTTGAACACAAAAAAGGGATGTGGCTTCCTTTCTTCTTTTTGTTGATTTATACGCAAGTTGCCTTTTTTTTTGAAAGGTGCTAGAGCCTCATACTTTCCCTGCTGTCCCACCATGCTGTTTATTTTTTGGAGCTACTTTACGTGATTTGCAATGGAGAAACACACAAAAAGGAAATGAAATAACGACTCGAAATCTGAAGATTTATGGTGATGACATTTCTTCTTCTTCTTTTTTCGTGTGTAACCTGTACATAAGGGCTACCAGCTTACGATGATACTTTTTTTTTGGAGTTCGTCGTTGGTTGTAGACGAGATCGAAGCAGAAGTATTTCCCCGGCGTCGCTTTGTCGGGGCTGGGGTGTCTCAGAGATGCTTCATCGGGGAATCGGTTAGCCGGTGGAGCTTTGTATTTGGTCGCCGGCTGTAGGAGATCGCTTGGGTGTTGATTTGGGTCAAGAAAACTGGAAAACAACCAACAGCGGGGGTGAAGGTCGCTACCAGAGACGTCCTTGACTATTTGGAGCAACCAGTGGTGGTCTGGTTTTGACCGCCGGTGGGTTTTATTTCCGAGATTGTTGTTGGTCCATTGGAAGGGACGATCTGGGTTATTGGCGTATTTTCCAAAGAGTGTTGACCAAGTGGGCTATGGTTTTGCTTTTGACTTCTGTGTATATAGAGGATTGGACTAGACGGGTCCCACCCGAGAATGCCTTTTTCTTTTGGTTTATGATGTACACTGCATGCAGTGTATATGGTATCCCCTCCCTTTTTTTATTGTTTGTCAGCTTTTGAGATGACAGCAAATAGGATTTGTTGTAATATCTTGTAAACATGAGCTGTAAATCATGTGCATATACACTTGTTTTTTATTTTTGTATGCATCCTCTTGTTCCTTTTGTATCACTTTTCTTACGGAACTTCTCTCTACCCCTCTCTTCCTTTTTTTTTTTTACTAAGCAGCAAATTTTTAGAAGGGTAAGGTAAAACTTTGAGGTAAAAATACCATGTGATGGATTTTGAAATGTACAAGTAACATAGCTGTGTTCACAACTTAAATGAACTTGTACACATAAACCCATATCTGAAATGAACTTGGATATTATATGAACAGAAAAAATGGATGGTAAAAACTCATAAAGACTTCCTTCCTCTCTTCTTTTTTCATATATATTCTCAGAGGTTGAAGAAAACACCAAATAAACATTTTGGTAAAACGTACAAGCATCTCAGCCATGGTTACAAATAAATGTTCCAGAGATTAAAGTTCTATGCAGAAAATCTCAACGAAATTTCAACAATTCGATTTTCTAATAACATATGAACTTAAGATAGGATAAAAAGCTTCTTTTTTCTTGAAACTTACTGAACAGACCCCAAAGCATTAACAAAACAGACTTGAGAAGGTCTTGTTCATAGAAAATTATGAACTAAAAGATTTTTTTTTTTTTTGCTAATCATGATCTGAAAATAGAACAAAAGCTTATAGAGGCTTATTTTCCCCTCATCTTGCTCAATAAACCATCAAGACAAACTGGAATGAGGTAGAACTCATAAAAACTTCTGTTCTTTTTCCAAACTTCTACCCAATAAACAACAAAAATTTCTTTTCTTTTCAGACTTGCTGAAAAACATCAAAACATAAACAAAAACGATTCTGAAAGGGTTTTCTTCCTAAACTTTCTTTCCTTCTCAAGATATGAGCAAGAAATAGCTCTGGAAGAAATTTTGTGTCTCTATCTCTAAGCTTTTAGAGAAAACACTGAGTAAACAACTTCAAAGAAGTCTTGCAAAGAAAATCACAAACTGAAGGTGATTTCTTTTATAAAATAAACTGAAAATAAAGTAAGTATTTACCAAAAAGTTCTTCAACTCTCAAGTTGCATCCATAAAACACCAAAATATGAACGTAAGTGGAAGAAAGCTCATAAAAACCTCCTTTATCCCCGAAAATTTAAATAAAGACGGGTTTGAGCTGGTGTTTCTAAACTTGAGAGGTGATTAAGTGAACAAAAAATGAACAGATCTGAAGATCTTAACCAAAAACGTTGATAGATCTAAAATGTCTTTGTAAGCTTCATAAATGTTCAAGTGAGTTAAAAACTCAACAGATCTTGAGATCTGAGCTTCAAGACGAAAACAGATCTACAGATCTGAACTTGAAAACGAAAATGGATCTAAAGATCTGAACTGAAAAATGGAGTAGATCTTGAGATCTAAATGATGGTTTAACAGATCTGAAGAGATCTTGTCAAGAAGCAAATTGATTTGAACAGATCTTGGCAAAAGCCAAACGGATCTGAACAAATTGATGCCAAACATGAACAGATCTGAGCAAATGATACTAGAAATTAACAGATCTGAAGAAACCTGAGATGAAAACACATCAGATCTGAGGAAAAACGAGCTTGAAAGCGACTGAGGCTTTTGCTACTTGCTCGAATCCGGGATGGCGCCAAATGATGCGACAACTACCTCTGGCGAGTCTTCTGGTCTTCTGCTGCAGCGGAGATCTGGACATCACAGTGCAAAGTCGTTAGAGCCGCCCCAGGGACTGTGCCCCGGGAGCGGGCTCCGACGGTCAAGTTAGATCAGCTGATAGATCTGAGATTGTCCTCCATAGCTGGAGAGAACCATCTTGGTCCTAGTAGTGGTTAATGGCGGTTGACGGCGGCGGGTGGCGGCTGAGCCACCTGGCCGGAGTATAGTGTGGCGGCTGAGCCATGGGGAAGATCCCTCTCCATGGAGGAGGTACTGTTCATTATATAGGGGACAATTAGGTCAAGGGGAATTAGGCCAGGCCTTGGGCCAAGCCCAATTCAGGCCCAACTAGAAAGGAGCTGGGCAAGGCCGCCCGGAGGCGCCGGGCGGGGCTGGCGGGGGCGCCCCAGGCAGGGCTGGCGGGCGCGCACCAGGAAGGATGGCAGGGGAGCGCCAGGCGAGGGAGTGCCTGGCCGAGCCGGCAGGAGAGTCCCCAGCAGGGCTGGCAAGGGAGTCCCGAGCAAGGCTGGCAAGGGAACGAAAGGCAGGGCTGGCAGGAGCGCGCCAGGCCAGGCTGGCGCTCTAGATCAGTCTAGGCCATGCTAATGGACCATATATCATCAAGTCCCCCCAGTCTGATGTTATTGGTACACGGCAATGACATCGAGCTAGAACTAGTCATATAAATTGTGCGTCGTCAAAACTAAAGTACTCTCATTTCCTTTCATATTGGAGAAACTTTTATCTTTCTGTCCAATGGATTCTTCTTATTCATTATGCTATACTTTGAAACTTTTCAAGGTATCAGAATTATATTCAATCTTATAAGCATAACCACATTTACTAAACCATTAGTAAGTCGTGAAGAATAGACTTATCGTCCTTTATGGTGGATCTTACCAGTTCACATCAATGTGTACTAGATCCTTGTAACGACGTGAAAATTTAAAACAATTTTTCATTTTTCAAACATAAAATGTCTCACATAATCATCTCAAACACAAGTGTATCAAATATTATCTCAGAAAAACATATCCCAGAATCTCAATCACATAAATCTTCATCGGTGTGTACAGATCATGTCGACGCCTTCCCGCGATCCTCGCTGGTACCTGAAACACATATCACGCAACACGGTAAGCATAAATGCTTAGTGAGTTCCCCAAAATACCACATACGTACATACGCCACTCAATGCTATAACTCTACAAGACCTTCCGGTCAATGTGTCTCAGGGTACTTCCGTCCCATAATCCTGGTAGACCTTCCGGTCCATAACATCTTGACCTTCCGGCCCATACACTGTTGACCTTCCAGTCCATATCATACTACTCATAACATAACATAGCACATACATATCATATAACAGCATACATCACATACTCATCATAGCACATAAGACCTTCCGGTCACACATAATTACCACTCTAGGTAAAGTATAGTGAGAAGACTCACCTCGTATGATGTCGGATAACCTCTCGTGCTCAATAACCCGACCTAGCCTCCTCCTATCAAAATGATAACATCTCTAATCAATACTTTCTCTTGTCCTCATATCTAAAGAATGGGTAGAAGACCATTATACCCTTCCCTGACCTCTCTTGAATCAGCTTGACCAAAACCTTATGGTCAACTGAAGTCAACTCTAGTCAACGGTCAAACGTTGACTAGACTCGTCGAGTGCACTCGGGTGACTCGGCGAGTCCATGCGTGTTCTCAGAATCCTCCTAAGGCCTCACTCGACTCGTCGAGTTAGCCTTTCACTTGACGGGTTACCACTGGTCACGAATCGCAGGGCAACCCGACTCGACTCGTCGAGTCCTCTTATGGAATCGACGAGTTTCCTCCATAACAACACTCAAACGATCTTCTGAGGTCAAATCTGCTTCTCTAACTTATAGATCTGACCTCCTAACACCCAATAATCACGTAAAGGTCCAATCTTTAAGCTCATGCATCACTCATATATCCTTATTTGATGAAATAGCTCCTAAAATGGCAACCAAGGTCCGCAACTCCAAAGGGGCTGCATAAAGCTGGAAGGTTGGGACCCTCTGGACCTCTTAAGGTCCAGATCTAATGCTTATTCCACATTGGGACTTCATATACACCATATTCCATTGAAGAAAAGGGTCAAGAAACCCTAGATTCGTGCAATCTACACCATACAGAAAGAAAGGGCTGATTTGTTACCTCAAAGTGAAGCTCCTTGCTCCAAAGTCTCAGATTGACAACCTCCTTTGGTCCTCCTTGCTGAATCCCTTCTCTTCCTTTGCAAAATCACACCAATAAAGCTCAAGATGGCCCTTCTCTCACTCTCTATGCTCTCTGGTTCGTAGGGATCTCTCAAGGGTGAAGGTGGCCGCCAATGAAGGCCATAAGGACCCTTAAATAGGGCACATGCCCAAAGATTTAGGGTTTCTGTCCACAACGCGGACTCGGACCCTCTGCAATGTTGCCACTGGACCTGAACCAGGGGCACCTCCTTGTTCCTCAGAACCTTGATCTTTCAATCTAGGATCACGATCGGTCTCTCAACATAATTCAGGCTCGCATCCACCTAAATATCCTCTAGCGGTACTACTGCCGACTCATCGGCTATACACTTCCTCAACTGAGACACATGGAAGGTATCATGTATCTGGCTCAACTCCGCAGGTAGCTCCAAACGATATGCTACCTTGCCCACCCTCGCGGTCACCCTAAAAGGACCAATGTACCGGGGCCCCAGCTTGCCCCTCTTCCTGAATCGGATCACTCCTTTCCAAGGGGATACCTTCAGGAGTACGAAGTCTCCAACCTGGAACTCGAGCTCAGATCGTCGCCTATCCGCATAACTCTTCTGGAGACTTTGGGTTGTCAGCAACCTCTGTCTGACCTGCTGTATCTGTTCAGTCGTCTGAAGCACTATCTTAGTGCTACCCATCACTTGCTGTCCTACCTCTCCCCAGCAGATGGGGGTCCGACACTTCCTCCCATATAAAAGCTCAAAGGGAGGCATACCAATACTCGAATGGTGGCTGTTGTTGTAAGAAAACTCAACCAAAGGTAGGTATGTGTCCCAACTTCCACCGAAGTCCATAACACATGCTCGAAGCATGTCCTCGAGCGTCTGAATCGTCCGCTCACTCTGCCCGTCTGTCTGTGGGTAATAGGCGGTACTAAAGTGCAATCTCGTACCCAACTCCTCATGGAACTTCTTCTAGAACCTGGAAGTGAAACGTACATCTCGGACTAACACAATCGAGATTGGCACTCCATGCCGCGACACCACCTATCTCACATATATCTCTGCCAGCCTCTCCGCAGAAGAGCTCTCACTGATAGCAAGGAAGTGAGCGCTCTTCGTCAACCGATCCACAATCACCCAAATTGCATCAACACACCTCATGGTCCTCGGTAATTTGGTGATGAAATCCATAGAAATCTGTTCCCATTTCCACTGGGGAACCTCTAACTGCTGCAACTTGCCATGCGAACGCTGGTGCTCGGCCTTAACCCGACGACAGGTCAAGCACCTCTCTACAACCCACGCAACATCCCTCTTCATATAGGGCCACCAATAATCTCTCTTCAGGTCCAAATACACCTTAGTCGCCCCGGGATGGATCGAGAACCTCGACCTGTGCGCCTCCTCCATCAATATGCTACGTGCCCCGCCCATAAATGGCACCCAAATCCGACCATGAAAGGTCATAAGCCCTCGGCTATCGGTAACAAACTCGGATACCTATCCAATCACCCGCTCTCTCTTGCGGTTCTCCGGTCTCACCGCCTTTGCTTGGGCCTCTCGGATGGTATCCAATACCAGAGTCATCACTGTCATCCTCATGCATATATCTCAAATCGGGGCACTCTCCGCCCTACGGCTCAGAGCATCGGCTACTACGTTAGCCTTGCCCGGGTGGTACAGGATCTCACAATCATAATCCTTTACCACATCCAACCATCTCCTCTGGCGCATGTTCAGGTTGGGCTGATCCATCAGATACTTCAAACTCTTGTGGTCCGTGTATATGGTATACCGAACCCCATATAAATAATGGCGCCATATCTTGAGGGCGAACACCACTGCCCCCAACTCCAAATCGTGGGTGGGATACCTCGACTCATGAGGCTTCAGCTGCCTCGATGCGTATGCTATCACATGCCCTCTCTGCATAAGCACCGCACCCAACCCTGATATCGACGCGTCACAATACACCACAAAATCCTCCATTCCCTGTGGAAGGGCTAACACCGGGGCTTCGCACAGCCTCTGGCGAAGAGTCTCAAACGAGGTCTGCTGCTCTGGACCCCATGTAAAAACAACGACCTTTCGGGTCAATCTGGTGAGGGGAACGACAATCTTGGAGAAATCCTTGATAAATCTCCGGTAGTAGCCAGCCAACCCCAGAAAACTCCTGATCTCGGTGGAGGATCTCGGCACCTTCCAACTCATAACAGCCTCAATCTTGGCCGGATCGACCAATATCCCATTCTGGTTAACGAGGTGTCCCAAGAACTGGACCTCTCGTAACCAGAAATCGCACTTGGAGAATTTGGCGTAAAGCCTCTCCGATCTCAATACTCCGAGGATCTCCCTCAGATGCTCCTCATGCTGCTCTCTAGATTTCGAATACACCAGAATGTCGTGGATGAACACAATCACCGATCGATCCAACATCGGGCTGCATACTCTATTCATGAGATCCATGAATGCTGCTGGTGCATTGGTGAGCCCAAAGGGCATCACCACGAACTCGTAATGCCCATAACGAATCCGAAACGCCGTCTTCTGGATATCCTCATCCCGCACTCTCATCTGATGATATCCAGACCTCAAGTCTATCTTGGAGAACCAAGACGCTCCCTGCAACCGATCGAACAGATCGTCGATCCTCGGTAATGGGTAACGGTTCTTGACTGTCAGTTTGTTCAACTCCCGGTAATCAATACACATCCGGTGTGAACCATCCTTTTTCTTGACAAAAAGGATCGGCACTCCCCACGGCGAGCTACTCGGTCGTATAAACCCCTTCCCCAGCAGCTCCTGAAGCTGCGAGGACAACTCCTACATCTCTAGCGGCGCAAGGCGATAGGGCGCCTTGGCAATAGGCGCCGCCTCCGGAACCAAATCGATGCGAAACTCTACCTGCCTCTCGGGAGGCACACCCGAAAACTCCTCGGTGAAAACGTCTGGGAACTCTCGCACTATTGGAACCTCATCTACAGAACTCGGCCTCCCGGCGGTAACTTGTGTATCCATCACATAGGCCACAAACCCTCTACAGCCCTGCTGCAGACTCTGTCTCGATCTGGCAGCCGAGCAAAATGCTGATCCACATCGGGTACCCTCTCCATATACTGTCAGCACTCCCCCACTAGGGTCTCGAATCGTCACCATCTGACGCTCGCAGTCTATAACAGCTCCAAATCGGCTCAACCAATCCATGCCCACAATGACACAAACGTTCCCCATCGCAATCGGGACCAGATCTATCGGGAACTCAACACCGAAGATCTCGAGTACACATCCTCGAATCTCATCAGTAGCAAAAACCGCTCGCTCGTCAGCTATAGAAACTCGCAGAGGTCGAATCAATGCCTCTCGTCGGGTACTGATGTGCTGACTAAACGCTAATGACACGAAAGATCGACTCGCACCCGAGTCAAATAACACCAAAGAAGGTACATAATTCACAAGGAAAGTACCTAAACATATCACATATAAGCACCATATATAAATAAAAGAATAAGCAAAAGATCACATACCAGCCACAACATCAGGTGTTGCGCGGACCTCCTCCGCGGTCAACTGGAAGGCTCTGCCGCGAGCCTTCGGCGCCTCGACCTTCACTGGCCGACCCTCAGTAGCTCGTGCAGCAGCAGGGGCAGATCCCTGGGCTGATCCATGTAACAGTTGCGGGTACTCGGCCTTCCGATGGCCCGTCTGGTTGCAATGAAAACAAACCATAAATCCCTTGGGGTAGTCCTTGGCTATATGCCCCTCCTTGCCACACTTGTAGCAAGCACCTGCTCGACACACTCCATCATGTCCCTTGCCGCACTTCCCACAAGTGCGGCCCTTCTGGCCTCCAGATCTCGTATCGGCGGGCTTAGCCCGCTTGGCTGCCTGCTGAGACTGTACCGGCCGCCTGTCCTTCCCTTGAGACTCGGCCTCCTCCCTGGCCTGAGTCTCTAACTCGATCTCCCTCTTCCGAGCATTTTCCTGGAGCTCGGCAAATGTCCGGTATGTCGAGTTCGCCACGAACTCCCGAATGTCCCTCCTCAGTATGCTCAGGTATCGACTCATGCGTGCCTGCTCAGAAGACACGTGTTCAGGGCAAAACAACGCCCTCTCGTGAAACATCCGTGTAATCACAGTCACGGACTCCGTCCCCTGCTTAAGGGACAAGAACTCCTGCGCCAACCGTTCCCTCTCCACCGGGGGAACATACTCATATCTGAACATGGTGGTGAACCTCTCCCAGGTCACCGCTGTAATCTCTGCAATAGTGATATATGCCGTCACAAACCTCCACCAATCCTTCGCTCCCAAGCGAAGTTGGTTCAATGTGAACCGCACCCTCAGATGCTCCGAACACGAACAGGTGTAGAAGCATCCCTCAATGTCAGAAATCCATATCATCGCAGCAATCGGATCCTGCGTCCCATCAAACTCTGGTGGCTTCGTTTTGCTGAACTCTCGGAACAGCAACGAATCACCTCCCTGAGGTCTGGCAGCAGCAACAGCTGCAGTGGCTGCAGCAGCAGCAGCCTCGGTCAGAGCAGCGTATCTCTCATCGAACATCTCAATCAAAGTGGTCTTGATAGACCCAAACATCTCTGGAATCTCTGCACGGATAGCCGCAGCCACCTCCTCGTGGATCATCCGACGAATCTCCTCGTCGCTCACGCCGCTGGTCTCTGGTCTGTGGCGTGTCCCAACCATGATGTCTCTGAAATACAACATAAAAATATCAGAGACTTTCTCGAGTATACTTGCACTCGATAACTCAACCCTACTTGTTCCTTAGTACCCCAAGGATTTTTACTTGGACTGCTCACTGATCCGGTATTTTCAGTAGTACGGGCCCTATACTACCTTCCATACCGCATCAGCATTCACCCCAAGTCCTCCTCCTAGGATCCCAGATCACAAGTACTCTACTTCTTGCTAAGCACAGGCTACCCTTCGGTAGACCTCTCATAAGCTCCTCACTGCTACCTACTCACTCTCAAGGCATCTCATGGCGGCAACAATTTCCTAGGCTACGACATCACAAATCAGGCCACTCTAGTCCTAATATTATTACCTAGCCTACTCTAGCATACATAGCATATCACATAATATCTCATAACACATAATGTAAGGGTATTTTGGGAAATCACCGTTCGGGCGCTGACTGATCGTACACACTGTTCCCCTTACTTTTCTCAAAATCTTTTACTATTTTAGAAAAATTGTTTCTTTTATGAAAAACTTCCTCAAATCCTCAGTTTGAGTTCAGTTACACCCGAAGGTGCATCCGAATCCCTCAAACCGATGCTATGATACCAACTTGTAACGACGTGAAAATTTAAAACAATTTTTCATTTTTCAAACATAAAATGTCTCACATAATCATCTCAAACACAAGTGTATCAAATATTATCTTAGAAAAACATATCCCAGAATCTCAAACACATAAATCTTCATCAGTGTGTACAGATCATGCCGGCGCCTTCCCACGATCCTCGTTGGTACCTGAAACACATATCACGCAATACGGTAAGCATAAATGCTTAGTGAGTTCCCTAAAATACCACATACGCACATACGCCACTCAAGGCTATAACTCCACAAGACCTTCCGGTCAATATGTCTCAGGGGACTTCCGTCCCATAATCCTGGTAGACCTTCCGGTCCATAACATCTTGACCTTCCGGCCCATACACTGTTGACCTTCCGGTCCATATCATACTACTCATAACATAACATAGCACATACATATCATATAACAGAATACATCACATACTCATCATAGCACATTAGACCTTCCGGTCACACATAATTACCACTCTAGGTAAAGTATAGTGAGAAAACTCACCTCGTATGATGTCGGATAACCTCTCGTACTCGATAACCCGACCTAGCCTCCTCCTATCAAAATGATAACATCTCTAATCAATACTTTCTCTTGTCCTCATCTCTAAAGAATGGGTAGAAGTGATGGGTTTTGAGCATTCTAACACTCCTAAGTGTACATGCAACCCTAAATACCTTGGATCTATGTTTTCTCTATTATACATGCAAATATGATTCCAAGGTATTATCCTAACTAGCATACCAAAACATTGATACTAGGATACTAAAATAGATAGAATACATACCTTGTTGTTGTTGCTTGACTCCATGAAGCTTGAGAGCCTAGTGCCCCAAGTGTGACACCTCAAATGGTTCACACAACATCATGAACTCTTGGAATAACCATGAGAAGATGACATACATGTTCAAATTGGCTAGCCCTCAAAATATGTATCACTAGTGCCAATTTCTTGAACTAAAGGGGTTCTTATATAGTGTGGCTATTAGGGTTACACCATGTAACTCATGACTTTACCCATTCCTTATGCTCCATGGGTTTTAACCTCCATGGAGTATCCATGGATCACCACATGGGTTAAACCCAACATAAAGGAATCTTGGATCATAAGCCCACATATATAAGAATGAATGATTTACACAATCAATCCCCATATATTTAATTAGTCTCTTTTTGATCACTAAATTAAGTCCAAATTAATTCTTGATCAATACTAATTAAATAACATGATTTCATATTAATATATTAGAACTTATAATATATTAATATGTCACAAAATGTCTTTTCCTCATAAACGGTCTATCCAAATGTTCCGATGCCATGCAACCCAAATGGACCATGCCGAGTCGGGTCAAGTACATACCAATTATAGTTATGGACTTAGACACTAATCCAACAGTCTCCCACTTGGATAAGTCTAAAACTATTATTGCGTATGACTTCAGGAACCAACTGGCAATCGTAGCTCTCAAAAGCCGCTGTCGAACTCTGACCTTGTAGATGAACTCTGACCTTTGTCAATGACTTGTCCATTAGATAAGGGATCATATATTCCTCCATTCTAGATATCATATGGACTGAGACATGGATTATAATCATTCTCTCTGTCCATTTGTTGTTTCCCGATTTCCGATTTATGACGACTGACTAATTGAACAAATCAAATCAGTCCTGGCTCGGCCGAGCACTTCCATTTGTCATCATCAAATCATCGAGGGGCCCACAGATATCGCTTTTATCCCGAAGGTAAAAGGAATGGATAAACTTCGACTCATATGGCTTGTTCTACTACTTGTTGAATCATACACAAAGGCACGTTTTATAACACCAAGTTACCGAATGCGTTTTCGTGCAATCAATGTACAACCAACTCATAGTAACAACTCATATCTCTAGGTTTGAAGAATATAAGATATTATCGTCTCATGATCACTCATGATAAAATCCATGAAGTGATTCCAATGAGCGCGGGTTGAATCCAATACTCAGAACTTATGAGCACTCATGAGTGTTGTAGCCCCTTGTCCAACATCTTAGACCTCTACAAGCCAACCCATGATAGTCTTGATTCATATCTACTTCCAACATATGGCCGACTGTGGATAGTTTGAATAACTTAGTCAATCAGGAAGAACGACCTAGTTATTCTGGAAGTCAAAACATGCAAAATGAAACACAATAATAATAGAATCTAATATGGTATCAAAACCTATGAACATAAATAAAACACCTTTTATTTATCACCATATGATTACACATTATTCATTGTATACTGTTTCAGCTATCAACTTTATTCTTGAATTTAAAACAATAGTTGTCCCATGCTCCAAGCATGTACACTATGTTTTCTAAACACTAGTCATGCCATACACCAAGTATGCATACTATGTTTGTCTATGATCTTCACTTTGTGAATTAGATCAATTGAACATAACTCCAATGATCCTCTTTCACAGTCCCAAATCCTTACTGCAAATGTAAGAATTCCAAATTCATGCCATTTACTGAAATCTGTTAGATTCTAAACTTATATGCATTGATCCTCCTGTAATGATTATGCACAGAGTCAGAAAGACTTGACAACAACCATTACAAAGCATTCCAAAGAGATCAACTCCTTGGAAACATCCTTCTTGCATTAAGTTTCCTAATCTTACACAGATTGAATAATTTCCAACTTTGAAACATTTCCATATTCCATTTTGACTATCACTTCTGAACAAGAGTTGCCTCCTTACAGATTATGTCAATATGGTCCTTCCAGAATTAACACTATACTTCCAACTGTCTTTGAGCAACCAATCTTTGGTAAACCTTAGATTGTCCTCGACAATTGCTTAATCCTTTTAGTCATATCCAGTTCTAGACCTTTTCCCTTCTTAATGCCCTAGGCATTTGGAAAATTTTAGAAAGGATAAATATAGCACATGTAATCGATCCTATATCCGAAGCATATGGGACTCGAGTCATGATGTCTCACATAAAGACTAAACCAGTCTTTTGCTATAACATTTCCATTTCTATTTGCCAAGTTCTCATAATTCAGATTATGAAAAGGGATGCCGTAATCATAATCGAATTTTAGAACGCAAATAATGGACCCATATATAGAATTTCCTTATGTTGAGTCATTCCAACATGAAATTCATATATATATCCTTGACTAAATACGACTTAAAACCTCAATCTAAGCTTTTAGAATTGAAATGAAGTATAATTTTCTCTCCCTTAATTATAGCAAAACAACTTTTTCAACCCTTGCAGCCTCACGAATTGAAACTTTTGTTTTCTATAATTAACATTGCTAACTTGCAATCTTTATCATAATTATCATGCTCCCACTAGCATGATGATTATTAGCATACCACTTATGCTCCCACTAGCTTTGACATGTAATCAGAAATCAGCTGGACTTCTAGAAATCAATACTTTATTGACTTTCTTACCAAAGTTCAGATTTCTGATACTAGATTGCTTTGATAAAACTTTATCAATATCATACACCTTATCTTAGATAGCTCACATGTGTGTCTAAACAATTTTAAGAACTATGAAAAGGGATGCCGTAATCATAGTCTCGGTTGTTTAGACCTTTACCACTTCTCACAAGTCCATGTTAGTGTGCTGGTTAGCCACACACGCTCCACTAACGACTTTGAGAATGCAAATATCACAATTGCTATCTAGCTAAAATCTACTTAGTGAAAGTGTTTCCTCACCATCATTTTCATGAATCGGAGAGAAACCTTATGACACTTAGATTTTATGGTGTATGAGTTCCTATCCATATGAATTTTGTCAAAACCATAATCACAAGACAAGGTTACTGACAAATCCACACTTATATGGATTAAACTTGTGCAATCTTAAATTCTTGCCATTTGGCAGCTCAAGGGCCTACCATTGCTTCCAAGTAGCTGTGCAACCAATTGAGAACTCTCAGAACTCCTATGCAAAGCCTACGTGAATAGGCACAGACATGTCGACACGATAGGTTATAAACCTCAAGTCGTGTGCTAGTGAAGAACTTTAGGTTTTATTCTTGATTAGTTCTTGAGACTTTCAAGACCTTTAAGACTCCCACTGTCCTCTTGACATATAAGACTTTCTTGTCAGATATTCAAGAGATAGTGTGGATTCTAATCAAGACAAACACTTCACACAATTGCCCTTAGTTGGTCTTTGTTTTATCCAAAACATCACAACTTACCAATTTCAAATGTACAAGAGTAGAAAACTTTTACTCTTACATTTGACAAGTGTTTTAAACCTTCTTTAAGACATGTCACTCAAGTTACAATCTTAGAGTATAACTCTAAGAATTGTTTTTGGAACGAAGTATAAATCATCTTCTTGATTTAACCACTTCAACAATTCATAGCTCCTCTTCTTAGCTACCAGAATGCACTTAGAGGATGAATTGTGATAAGGTCTCTTAATCATTAAGATGATTATATAACATGATACTAAAGTACTCTCCCATCTTTTCAGATTTGAGAAACTTTTATCTTTCTGCCTAATTTGATTCTTCTTATTCGCTCTGCCATACATTGGATCTTTTCCAATGTTTCAGAATTACACTTAAGCTTGTAAGTGTAACCATATTTACTAAACTTTAGTAAATCATGATGAATAGTCTTATCGATCTTTTGTGGTGGACTTAATCAGTGCACAAGAATGTGTACTCGATCCCTTAGTCTGTTACTTGACTCACACATCCATGTGAACAAGTAGTTAGTCTTAATTTTTCCAATGCTTGAAGGTTCTCATTCATCATGCTCTACAAATTGCATGATTCCAAGTTTCGGTCCAATTGAAACTTGGATGATGAGAATATTTCCTTATTTGGTAAATTTAGACACTACCACAAATGAAAGAATCAAATTCATATTTCCACTCTTGCTCTTAATGGAATCTTATAAGCAACAAAAGTTTTCACAAATGCCATTGTAAGGATATTTTAAAATAAATAAAATCAAAAAAAAAAATTCTTTTATTTTAAAACTTTGCGGAAAAACTATCCTTACAATGCAAAAGCACATGAAAACTTTGTTGTTATTTATTCCTAAGCAATATATCATAACTCTTAAGAAGTAGCTCAAGAATCCGATCTTCAAACTATGCGATAGAAATCCATCTATGCCATCAGATTCAGCATATTCTTTCTTTAAGTTTCTTCATTTTTTTTTGATTCTTAAAACATCAACATGTGACCCAGTCACATCATGTATCAAGAATCTCAGAATAGAAACTTAGCAGAGTTAGATAGTGGACTTTACCCGAAGTAGAGTCAAACTTATTGACTTTAATATCCTTAGGTAAATTTGGCAGCTTCGCAACCAATGCCTCTTTCTTTGGCAATAGACCCTTGATAATGGGACTATCTCAGACTTAGTCGTTCTCTTTACCATTTGGTCAACCGAGTTGACTATGGCCGATCCCTTTCCATTGGGAAGAGAGAGCTTTACTGGATATCCAATGTCATCATTGTCAATGTCCATAAAGTTTTAGGAAGTTGATCTTAGCAAATAGATAAGATCATTAAGGGTCTTGTCATAGTCTGTTTCATAGGAGTCCCAAAGGAACTCACTATGTGACTTAGAAAATAGTTGAGTCACCAACTTTCTCAAGACTTTGACACCCAACTCTCCCGACTTGTCAATATCTGACTACATCTCCAAGATGTGATCACATATAGACCTTTGCTTGAGTGACCTTAAACTTTTCAGGAACTTGTGGGTTAGGGAGAATAATTGGAGGAGGTGAAAGAAGTATGATTTCCATGGGACATCATCTTCATTTAGGAAAGCTTGTTTCAAGAGATTTGGGAAGATCATCTTTTGGGAGATATTCAAGAGAGTTGATTTAAAGTCCTTAATATAACACCCAATATGAAATATTAAGGCTAGGACCCAACATGTAACATCCCGAAATTCAGGTACAACTATTTAGCCCTTCTTTTATTCAAAGTGTCAAGTTAAGCCCTTAAGAGGAATTGGTAGCAAATGAGTACGCTGGGCGTACTCAAGAGTACGCTGCGCGTACTCATGCGCTTATCTTGGACGCGGACTCGCCTGAGTACGCTGGGCGTACTCAGGGTTACGCTGGGCGTAATGTGTCCAGGTGCAAACCCTAATTTCTCACTTGTGCCCTATATATTGGATGCTAAGGCTCATTTCTCAGCCTCCCTAGCAGTGAGTAAAACCCTAAGAGAGAACTTCCCATCGTCCTTAGTGAGTATGTGTGATTTTGGAGCTAAAAGTGCCTTGGGGTGTTAGTGAAGAAGAAGGAGAGGAGCTTGTGGAGGCTAGAGCTTGAAGTGCAAGTTTGGATCTGAGATCTACAGAGGAAGGAGCTGCTTTTAGAGGTATAAAGTTCAAAGCTTTCCTCTTCTTTTGGTTTGTTGTTGCATGGGCCATTTCTAGGGTTAAAAGTCCCAAAGGTGGAGACTTTATGAGTGTAAGGTGCTCCATGGTCCAAGATCTGTCCCCTTTCAGTGATATTTATGTTTTAGATCCATAAAGTTTCTATCTTGGTCGTTGATATGAGGACATGCTAGAGTTTTGAGCTTTCTAAGGCTAGAAGTGGTATATTTTGGGTGTTAGTGACTTGTACAGCCATGCAAAGGCTTAAAGTTATCGACTTTATGGATTAAGAGGCTTAGAAACGGTCAGATCTAAAAGTTGGACGAGAGTCTTAACTGATTAAGACCTCAAGAGCTAAGGGACTGAAACTGAGAGTTACGCGGGGCGTAATCTCAGTACGCGCAGCGTAAGGGGTCGCACACCCCGTTTCTGTGAGGACGCCGGGTACGCCCAGCGTACGTGTTTGGTACGCGCAGCGTAACCCGGAGGGTTGACTTTTGTTGACTTTTAGGGTTTGGTCAACTTTAGGGCCTTTGAGTTATGAGAGGGGTAAAATGGTCTTTTACCCTTCTGAGAGTACTAAGAGGAGGAATAATCTAGCCTTGAGATATGTATTGATTGAGAGTATTTATTTTACATGATTAGGCGGAGGCTAGACCTGATTTTACAGAGTTCGAGCTGTACCGAGTTACCCGAGGTGAGTCTTCTCACTATACTTTACCTAGAGTGGTAATTAGAGCTATGAGACAGAGTATGCTGTATGCTTTTGCATGATGTGATTTCTATGTGTTATATGCTATGTATGTTACAGAGTTTTCAGAGTTAGGACCGGAAGGTCCACAGAGTTAGGGCCAGAGGGCCCACAGAGTTAGGGCCAGAGGGCCCACAGAGTTAGGGCCAGAGGGCCCACAGAGTTAGGGCCAGAGGGCCCACAGAGTTATGGGACTGGAGGGTCCCACAGAGACACCTTGACCAGAGGGTCATCAAAGTTATAGCCTCGAGTGGCTAATATGTGTTGTGTGTGGTATTTTGGGGAACTCACTAAGCATTTATGCTTACAGTGTTGTGTTATGTGTCTCAGGTACCAGCGAGGATCGCGGGAAGGCGCCGGCTTGATCAGTACACACACGGGGAGATTTTTATTATGATCTTGGGATATGATGTTATTATTGACTATGTGATACAATGGTGTTTTTATAACGATTATGAATGAAAATGTGTTTTATAAAATGTGAAAAATTGTTTTGAAAATTTGGGTGTTACAAGTTGGTATCAGAGCCTTGGTTTGAGGGATTCGGATTCATCTTCGGGCGTATCTGAACTCAAACTGAGGATTTGAGAGAAATTTTAATGACTAAAAACTTGTTAAAAGAGTAAAAAGAGTTTTGAGACAAACAGAGCAGAGCCGTGTGTACGATCAGCCAGCGCCCGAACGGTGATTTCCCAAAATACCCTTGTAATTAGTGTTATGAGATATATTATGTTATGATATATGATGAGTTATGCTATGCATGCTAGAGTAGACTAGGTATTCTTATTAGGACTAGAGTGGCCTGATATGTGATGCCTTAGTCTAGGAGTTTTGCTGCTAGGGATACTTGAGAGTGTTTAGATAGCAGCGAGGAGTTTATGAGAGAGCTGCTAGTGAGTAGCATATGGTTAAAGAGAGTAGAGTACTTGGGACATAGGATCCAAGGAGGAGGACTTAGAGTGAATACTGATGCGGTGTGGACGGTAGTATAGGGCCCGTACTACTGAAGACACCGGAGCAGCGCGCACCCTAAGTAAGAATCCATTGGGTACTCAGGAACAAGTAGGGTTGAGTTATCGAGTGCGATTATACTCGATCGAGTCCCTGGTATCTTCATATTGTGTTTCAGAGACATCATGGTTGGAACACCGCACACGCCGGAGGGCAGCGGTATTAGCGATGAAGAGATTCGTAGTATGATTTTGACGAAATGACCGTGGCGATCCGGAGGATTGTGAGTAGCGGATCGAGGGGTGATGTCATGGTTCGAGTACCATGATTAGTAGCAGATCGAGAGGTGATGTCATGGTTCGAGTACCATGATTGGTGGCAAAATGAGAGGTGATGTCATGGTTCGAGTACCATGATTAGTAGCAGATCGAGAGGTGATGTCATGGTTCGAGTACCATGATTGGTGACAGATCGAGAGGTGATGTCATGGTTGGAGTACCATGATTAGTAGCAGATCGAGAGGTGATGTCATGGTTCGAGTACCATGATTGGTGACAGGTTGAGAAGTGATGTCATGGTTCGGGTACCATGATTGGTAGCAGATCAAGATGTGATGTCATGGTTCGAGTACCATGATTGGTGGCAGATCGAGGGGTGATTTTGTGGTTCGAGTACCATGATTTGAGGCGGGTTGAGAAGAGAGGACATGGTTCGAGTACCATGAAATGTGGCGGTGAGTGCTTCTGGTTTTGTCGGTTATTCCGCAGCGATTATCTAGACCAAGGTCGGATGTGAAGGAGTATGGGCCCAGAAGGCCAGGAAGAACGAGTTTTAGTGGAGCATCCCATGATAGGGAAACCGAGTTAGCTCCAAGGGATTGTTGGTGATATGCCATTCGAGTCGCAAGAATCAGAGTAGAGTAGGGACGGTGCGTTATGGAGGGATACGGTCTGAGCTGGAGAGCCGGCCGATAGTAGATATGTCACTTCCCGTGACCCGAGTGGTGCTATTTCTGTTTTTGTGGGAGACGTAAGGGGTATTGAGATTTCGGTTTCTGAGTTGGGGTGAACCCTGTGGAATCACACTGATGGTGACTTTTCAATCAGAGTATCCGGCAGCGGGTCTGTCGCAATGGAATGGTATAGCTTGAGCAGGCTGACAGTCGAGACTGAAACGGTCAAGGATCAAGATACACCCTATTTGAGTATAATAGGGCAGGTGTTAGCTGCAGTGTTGGGTGATCAAGAGGGGTATATCAGGGCAGTGACTCCTATTGTTCTTGAGAGGTATAAGGAGTGGAAATGTGGTTTCTGCTCTTATGATAAGGGGCATGTTGGAACGTTGGGCAAGGAGTCAAGGATGAGGAGTATGATGGTTCATTATTTCCAGATCCAGGGTTAGTGATAAAACTGGACAGTTGGGAGGTCCGGTGAGAGTATAGTGTGAGGTCCTGAATGACTAGAGGTAGTCACGATGGTAAGTTCTGAAGGTTGCATACGAGACCTTGGTATCTGGAGTTGTTTGATCCTTGTCAGAGAAATCATCAAGCGTTGCATAGCACCTTGCGGAATTAGGTGCGATGTTACTGGTGGAGACAGCATGAGGGATAGAGTGTTGGTGCACCAATTGGTGGTGGTTCGAACCCTAAGCGGGGAAGAACCGAGTATTTGAATTGAGGAATCCGCACCTGCTGCTAGAGTTACCGAGGTTCGGCCAGCGAAGGTCGAGGCATCGAAGGCTCGCGGGAGAGCTTTACAGTTGACAATGAAGGAGTTCCGCGCATCGCCCGATGTTGTGGCTGGTACTTTTAATGGGTTCCGTACCTGTTTTGGTGATAATTGACTCGGGAGCGAGTCGATCATTTGTGTCAATAACGTTTGGTCGGCACATCAGTAGCCGACGAGAGGCGTTGAGTCGACCTCTACGAGTTTCCATAGCGGACGAGCGAGCGGAGTATGTTATGAATGTGAGTCGAGGATGTGTACTCGAGATCTTCGGTGTTGAGTCCCCGATAGATCTGGTCCCGATATCGATGGGGGACGTGTGTGTCATAGTGGGCATGGTTGGGTTAAGCCGATTTGGGGCTGTCATAGACTGCGAGCGACAGTTGGTGACGATACGAGACCCCAGTGGGGGAGTACTTACGGTGTACAACGAGGGTAACCGATGTGGGTCGGCGTTTTGTTCAACCGCCAGAGCGAGACAGAGTTTTCAGCAAGGCTGCAGCGGGTATGTGTCCTATGTGATGGACACACGAGAGGCCGCTGGGAGGCCAAGTTCGATGGATGACGTTCCGATAGTGCGAGAGTCCCCGGATGTTTTTCCCGAGGAGTTGTCGGGTGTGCCTCCCGAGAGGCAAGTAGAGTTTCGCATCGAGTTGGTTCCAGGGGCAGCGCCTATCGCCAAGGCGCCTTATCGCCTTGCGCCGCCAGAGACGCAGTAGTTATCCTCGCAGCTTCAGGAGCTACTAGGGAAGGGTGTTGTGATGTTACGGGAAGCCGTAGTACTCACTAGTCAGAGAGAGGTTGTTGTGATACTATGGGGAGCCATAGTACTCACTAGTCAGAGAGAGGTTGTTGTGATACTATGGGGAGCCGTAGTACTCACTAGTCAGAGAGAGGATGTTGTGATACTATGGGGAGCCGTAGTACTCACTAGTCAGAGAGAGGTTGTTGTGATACTATGGGGAGCCGTAGTACTCACTAGTCAGAGAGAGGTTGTTGTAATACTATGGGGAGCCGTAGTACTCACTAGTCAGAGAGAGGTTGTTGTGATACTATGGGGAGCCGTAGTACTCACTAGTCAGAGAGAGGTTGTTGTGATACTATGGGGAGCCGTAGTACTCACTAGTCAGAGAGAGGTTGTTGTGATACTATGGGGAGCCGTAGTACTCACTAGTCAGAGAGAGGTTGTTGTGATACTATGGGGAGCCGTAGTACTCACTAGTCAGAGAGAGGTTGTTGTGATACTATGGGGAGCCGTAGTACTCACTAGTCAGAGAGAGGTTGTTGTGATACTATGGGGAGCCGTAGTACTCACTAGTCAGAGAGAGGTTGTTGTGATACTATGGGGAGCCGTAGTACTCACTAGTCAATAGGAGGTTGTGGTGATGTTATGGGGAGCCGTAATACGCACTAATTAGCGAGAGGTTGTTATGAGGAAGCCTTCTTGATCTGAGCATGACACAGGAGGGTTTTAGGCTTGAAAAGTCCTACGCATGAGTTTTGGGAGCCTGGTGGTCGGACCAGGGGTGAGACCGGGGTCTCCTCAATGATTGGGAATCATTACATTCTGAGCAAGTGTGGACATCCAATCCGAAGGGATTGGATAAGTAAAGTACGCATGGGTTGCGGGTCCCCAAGCTATGAGTTGAATGAGTCATTGGAACGAGCGATTCCAACTACGGGCGGACCAAACTCTTGAGTTGAGTTGAGTTCTGGTGATGTGTTGTACAGACCGGACCGAAGGGTCCAACGATATAGACAGGACCGAAGGGTCCAACGATGAGTATCAGATGATAGAGGTCGGGGTTGAGTCGATCTCCAGTTGGGTACGAGGTTGCATTTCAGTACCGCCTACCACCCACAGACAGACAGGCAGAGCGGGCGGACGATTCGGACGCTCGAGGACATGCTTCGGGCATGTGTATTGGACTTCGGAGGAAGTTGGGACACGTATTTACCCTTGGTTGAGTTTTCCTATAACAACAGCCATCATTTGAGCATCAGTATGCCACCCTTTGAGCTGTTGTATGGGAGGAGGTGCCGGACTCCCATTTGTTGGGGTGAGGTCGGGCAGCGTGTGATGGGTAGTACAGAGATAGTACTTCAGACGACTGAGCATATTCAGCGGGTCAGACAGAGGTTGTTGAACCACTCAGAGTCGCCAGAAGAGTTATGCGGATAGGCGACGATCCGAGCTTGAGTTCCAGGTTGGTGATTTAGTACTCCTGAAGGTATCTCCTTGGAAGGGGGTGATCCGATTCAGGAAGAGGGGTAAGTTGGGACCTCGGTATATTGGTCCTTTCAGGGTGACTGCCAGGGTGGGCAGGGTAGCGTATCGTTTGGAGCTACCTACGGAGTTGAGCCAGATTCACGATACCTTCCACGTGTCTCAGTTGAAGAAGTGTATCGCTGATGAGTCGGCAGTGGTTCCGTTAGAGGACATTCAGGTGGATGCGAGCCTGAATTATGTTGAGAGACCGGTTGCGATTGTGGATCGAAGGATCAAGACTTTGAGAAACAAGGAGGTGCCATTGGTTCAAGTCCAGTGGCAACATCGGAAGGGTTCTGAAATGACCTGGGAGCCGGAGTTAGAGATGCGCGAGCAGTATCCAGAGTTATTTGTTGAGTGAGACTTTGAGGGCGAAGTCTAGTTCTAGTGGGGGAGAATTGTAACATCCCGAAATTCAGGTACAACTATTTAGCCCTTCTTTTATTCAAAGTGTCAAGTTAAGTCCTTAAGAGGAATTGGTAGCAAATGAGTACGCTGGGCGTACTCAAGAGTACGCTGCGCGTACTCATGCGCTTATCTTGGACGCGGACTCGCCTGAGTATGCTGGGCATACTCAGGGTTACGCTGGGCGTAATGTGTCCAGGTGCAAACCCTAATTTCTGACTTGTTCCCTATATATTGGATGCTAAGGCTCATTTCTCAGCCTCCCTAGCAGTGAGTAAAACCCTAAGAGAGAACTTCCCATCGTCCTTAGTGAGTATGTGTGATTTTGGAGCTAAAAGTGCCTTGGGGTGTTAGTGAAGAAGAAGGAGAGGAGCTTGTGGAGGCTAGAGCTTGAAGTGCAAGTTTGGATCTGAGATCTACAGAGGAAGGAGCTGCTTTTAGAGGTATAAAGTTCAAAGCTTTCCTCTTCTTTTGGTTTGTTGTTGCATGGGCCATTTCTAGGGTTAAAAGTCCCAAAGGTGGAGACTTTATGAGTGTAAGGTGCTCCATGGTCCAAGATCTGTCCCCTTTCAGTGATATTTATGTTTTAGATCCATAAAGTTTCTATCTTGGTCGTTGATATGAGGACATGCTAGAGTTTTGAGCTTTCTAGGGCTAGAAGTGGTATATTTTGGGTGTTAGTGACTTGTTCAGCCATGCAAAGGCTTAAAGTTATCGACTTTATGGATTAAGAGGCTTAGAAACGGTCAGATCTAAAAGTTGGACGAGAGTCTTAACTGATTAAGACCTCAAGAGCTAAGGGACTAAAACTGAGAGTTACGCAGGGCGTAATCTCAGTACGCGCAGCGTAAGGGGTCGCGCACCCCGTTTCTGTGAGGACTCCGGGTACGCCCAGCGTACGTGTTTGGTACGCGCAGCGTAACCCGGAGGGTTGACTTTTGTTGACTTTTAGGGTTTGGTCAACTTTAGGGCCTTTGAGTTATGAGAGGGGTAAAATGGTCTTTTACCCTTCTGAGAGTACTAAGAGGAGGAATAGTCTAGCCTTGAGAGATGTATTGATTGAGAGTATTTATTTTACATGATTAGGCGGAGGCTAGACCTGATTTTACAGAGTTCGAGCTGTACCGAGTTACCCGAGGTGAGTCTTCTCACTATACTTTACCTAGAGTGGTAATTAGAGCTATGAGACAGAGTATGCTGTATGCTTTTGCATGATGTGATTTCTATGTGTTATATGCTATGTATGTTACAGAGTTTTCAGAGTTAGGACCGGAAGGTCCACAGAGTTAGGGCCAGAGGGCCCACAGAGTTAGGGCCAGAGGGCCCACAGAGTTAGGGCTAGAGGGCCCATTGAGTTATGGGACTGGAGGGTCCCACAGAGACACCTTGACCAGAGGGTCATCAGAGTTATAGCCTCGAGTGGCTAATATGTGTTGTGTGTGGTATTTTGGGGAACTCACTAAGCATTTATGCTTACAGTGTTGTGTTATGTGTCTCAGGTACCAGCGAGGATCGCGGGAAGGCGCCGGCTTGATCAGTACACACACGGGGAGATTTTTATTATGATCTTGGGATATGATGTTATGATTGACTATGTGATACAATGGTGTTTTTATAACGATTATGAATGAAAATGTGTTTTATAAAATGTGAAAAATTGTTTTGAAAATTTGGGTGTTACAAGTTGGTATCAGAGCCTTGGTTTGAGGGATTCGGATTCATCTTCGGGCGTATCTGAACTCAAACTGAGGATTTGAGAGAAATTTTGATGACTAAAAACTTGTTAAAAGAGTAAAAAGAGTTTTGAGACAAACAGAGCAGAGCCGTGTGTACGATCAGCCAGCGCCCGAACGGTGATTTCCCAAAATACCCTTGTAATTAGTGTTATGAGATATATTATGTTATGATATATGATGAGTTATGCTATGCATGCTAGAGTAGACTAGGTATTCTTATTAGGACTAGAGTGGCCTGATATGTGATGCCTTAGTCTAGGAGTTTTGCTGCTAGGGATACTTGAGAGTGTTTAGATAGCAGCGAGGAGTTTATGAGAGAGCTGCTAGTGAGTAGCATATGGTTAAAGAGAGTAGAGTACTTGGGACATGGGATCCAAGGAGGAGGACTTAGAGTGAATACTGATGCGGTGTGGACGGTAGTATAGGGCCCGTACTACTGAAGACACCGGAGCAGCGCGCACCCTAAGTAAGAATCCATTGGGTACTCAGGAACAAGTAGGGTTGAGTTATCGAGTGCGATTATACTCGATCGAGTCTCTGGTATCTTCATATTGTGTTTCAGAGACATCATGGTTGGAACACCGCACACGCCGGAGGGCAGCGGTATTAGCGATGAAGAGATTCGTAGTATGATTTTGACGAAATGACCGTGGCGATCCGGAGGATTGTGAGTAGCGGATCGAGGGGTGATGTTATGGTTCGAGTACCATGATTAGTAGCAGATCGAGAGGTGATGTCATGGTTCGAGTACCATGATTGGTGGCAAAATGAGAGGTGATGTCATGGTTCGAGTACCATGATTAGTAGCAGATCGAGAGGTGATGTCATGGTTCGAGTACCATGATTGGTGACAGATCGAGAGGTGATGTCATGGTTGGAGTACCATGATTAGTAGCAGATCGAGAGGTGATGTCATGGTTCGAGTACCATGATTGGTGACAGGTTGAGAAGTGATGTCATGGTTCGGGTACCATGATTGGTAGCAGATCAAGATGTGATGTCATGGTTCGAGTACCATGATTGGTGGCAGATCGAGGGGTGATTTTGTGGTTCGAGTACCATGATTTGAGGCGGGTTGAGAAGAGAGGACATGGTTCGAGTACCATGAAATTTGGCGGTGAGTGCTTCTGGTTTTGCCGGTTATTCCGCAGCGATTATCTAGACCAAGGTCGGATGTGAAGGAGTATGGGCCCAGAAGGCCAGGAAGAACGAGTTTTAGTGGAGCATCCCATGATAGGGAAACCGAGTTAGCTCCAAGGGATTGTTGGTGATATGCCATTCGAGTCGCAAGAATCAGAGTAGAGTAGGGACGGTGCATTATGGAGGGATACGGTCTGAGCTGGAGAGCCGGCCGATAGTAGATATGTCACTTCCCGTGACCCGAGTGGTGCTATTTCTGTTTTTGTGGGAGACGTAAGGGGTATTGAGATTTCGGTTTCTGAGTTGGGGTGAACCCTGTGGAATCACACTGATGGTGACTTTTCAATCAGAGTATCCGGCAGCGGGTCTGTCGCAATGGAATGGTATAGCTTGAGCAGGCTGACAGTCGAGACTGAAACGGTCAAGGATCAAGATACACCCTATTTGAGTATAATAGGGCAGGTGTTAGCTGCAGTGTTGGGTGATCAAGAGGAGTATATCAGGGCAGTGACTCCTATTGTTCTTGAGAGGTATAAGGAGTGGAAATGTGGTTTCTGCTCTTATGATAAGGGGCATGTTGGAACGTTGGGCAAGGAGTCAAGGATGAGGAGTATGATGGTTCATTATTTCTAGATCTAGGGTTAGTGATAACACTGGACAGTTGGGAGGTCCGGTGAGAGTATAGTGTGAGGTCCTGAATGACTAGAGGTAGTCACGATGGTAAGTTCTGAAGGTTGCATACGAGACCTTGGTATCTGGAGTTGTTTGATCCTTGTCAGAGAAATCATCAAGCGTTGCATAGCACCTTGCGGAATTAGGTGCGATGTTACTGGTGGAGACAGCATGAGGGATAGAGTGTTGGTGCACCAATTGGTGGTGGTTCGAACCCTAAGCGGGGAAGAACCGAGTATTTGAATTGAGGAATCCGCACCTGCTGCTAGAGTTACCGAGGTTCGGCCAGCGAAGGTCGAGGCATCGAAGGCTCGCGGGAGAGCTTTACAGTTGACAATGAAGGAGTTCCGCGCATCGCCCGATGTTGTGGCTGGTACTTTTTATGGGTTCCGTACCTGTTTTGGTGATAATTGACTCGGGAGCGAGTCGATCATTTGTGTCAATAACGTTTGGTCGGCACATCAGTAGCCGACGAGAGGCGTTGAGTCGACCTCTACGAGTTTCCATAGCGGACGAGCGAGCGGAGTATGTTATGAATGTGAGTCGAGGATGTGTACTCGAGATCTTCGGTGTTGAGTCCCCGATAGATCTGGTCCCGATATCGATGGGGGACGTGTGTGTCATAGTGGGCATGGTTGGGTTAAGCCGATTTGGGGCTGTCATAGACTGCGAGCGACAGTTGGTGACGATACGAGACCCCAGTGGGGGAGTACTTACGGTGTACAACGAGGGTAACCGATGTGGGTCGGCGTTTTGTTCAACCGCCAGAGCGAGACAGAGTTTTCAGCAAGGCTGCAGCGGGTATGTGTCCTATGTGATGGACACACGAGAGGCCGCTGGGAGGCCAAGTTCGATGGATGACGTTCCGATAGTGCGAGAGTCCCCAGATGTTTTTCCCGAGGAGTTGTCGGGTGTGCCTCCCGAGAGGCAAGTAGAGTTTCGCATCGAGTTGGTTCCGGGGGCAGCGCCTATCGCCAAGGCGCCTTATCGCCTTGCGCCGCCAGAGACGCAGTAGTTATCCTCGCAGCTTCAGGAGCTACTAGGGAAGGGTGTTGTGATGTTACGGGAAGCCGTAGTACTCACTAGTCAGAGAGAGGTTGTTGTGATACTATGGGGAGCCATAGTACTCACTAGTCAGAGAGAGGTTGTTGTGATACTATGGGGAGCCATAGTACTCACTAGTCAGAGAGAGGTTGTTGTGATACTATGGGGAGCCGTAGTACTCACTAGTCGGAGAGAGGTTGTTGTAATACTATGGGGAGCCGTAGTACTCACTAGTCAGAGAGAGGTTGTTGTGATACTATGGGGAGCCGTAGTACTCACTAGTCAGAGAGAGGTTGTTGTGATACTATGGGGAGCCGTAGTACTCACTAGTCAGAGAGAGGTTGTTGTGATACTATGGGGAGCCGTAGTACTCACTAGTCAGAGAGAGGTTGTTGTGATACTATGGGGAGCCGTAGTACTCACTAGTCAGAGAGAGGTTGTTGTGATACTATGGGGAGCCGTAGTACTCACTAGTCAGAGAGAGGTTGTTGTGATACTATGGGGAGCCGTAGTACTCACTAGTCAGAGAGAGGTTGTTGTGATACTATGGGGAGCCGTAGTACTCACTAGTCAATAGGAGGTTGTGGTGATGTTATGGGGAGCCGTAATACGCACTAATTAGCGAGAGGTTGTTATGAGGAAGCCTTCTTGATCTGAGCATGACACAGGAGGGTTTTAGGCTTGAAAAGTCCTACGCATGAGTTTTGGGAGCCTGGTGGTCGGACCAGGGGTGAGACCGGGGTCTCCTCAATGATTGGGAATCATTACATTCTGAGTAAGTGTGGACATCCAATCCGAAGGGATTGGATAAGTAAAGTACGCATGGGTTGCGGGTCCCCAAGCTATGAGTTGAATGAGTCATTGGAACGAGCGATTCCAACTACGGGCGGACCAAACTCTTGAGTTGAGTTGAGTCCTGGTGATGTGTTGTACAGACCGGACCGAAGGGTCCAACGATATAGACCGGACCGAAGGGTCCAACGATGAGTATCAGATGATAGAGGTCGGGGTTGAGTCGATCTCCAGTTGGGTACGAGGTTGCATTTCAGTACCGCCTACCACCCACAGACAGACGGGCAGAGCGGGCGGACGATTCGGACGCTCGAGGACATGCTTCGGGCATGTGTATTGGACTTCGGAGGAAGTTGGGACACGTATTTACCCTTGGTTGAGTTTTCCTATAACAACAGCCATCATTTGAGCATCAGTATGCCACCCTTTGAGCTGTTGTATGGGAGGAGGTGCCGGACTCCCATTTGTTGGGGTGAGGTCGGGCAGCGTGTGATGGGTAGTACAGAGATAGTACTTCAGACGACTGAGCAGATTCAGCGGGTCAGACAGAGGTTGTTGAACCACTCAGAGTCGCCAGAAGAGTTATGCGGATAGGCGACGATCCGAGCTTGAGTTCCAGGTTGGTGATTTAGTACTCCTGAAGGTATCTCCTTGGAAGGGGGTGATCCGATTCAGGAAGAGGGGTAAGTTGGGACCTCGGTATATTGGTCCTTTCAGGGTGACTGCCAGGGTGGGCAGGGTAGCGTATCGTTTGGAGCTACCTACGGAGTTGATCCAGATTCACGATACCTTCCACGTGTCTCAGTTGAGGAAGTGTATCGCTGATGAGTCGGCAGTGGTTCCGTTAGAGGACATTCAGGTGGATGCGAGCCTGAATTATGTTGAGAGACCGGTTGCGATTGTGGATCGAAGGATCAAGACTTTGAGAAACAAGGAGGTGCCATTGGTTCAAGTCCAGTGGCAACATCGGAAGGGTTCTGAAATGACCTGGGAGTCGGAGTTAGAGATGCGCGAGCAGTATCCAGAGTTATTTGTTGAGTGAGACTTCGAGGGCGAAGTCTAGTTCTAGTGGGGGAGAATTGTAACATCCCGAAATTCAGGTACAACTATTTAGCCCTTCTTTTATTCAAAGTGTCAAGTTAAGCCCTTAAGAGGAATTGGTAGCAAATGAGTACGCTGGGCGTACTCAAGAGTACGCTGCGTGTACTCATGCGCTTATCTTGGACGCGGACTCACCTGAGTACGCTGGGCGTACTCAGGGTTACGCTGGGCGTAATGTGTCCAGGTGCAAACCCTAATTTCTGACTTGTTCCCTATATATTGGATGCTAAGGCTCATTTCTCAGCCTCCCTAGCAGTGAGTAAAACCCTAAGAGAGAACTTCCCATCGTCCTTAGTGAGTATGTGTGATTTTGGAGCTAAAAGTGCCTTGGGGTGTTAGTGAAGAAGAAGGAGAGGAGCTTGTGGAGGCTAGAGTTTGAAGTGCAAGTTTGGATCTGAGATCTACAGAGGAAGGAGCTGCTTTTAGAGGTATAAAGTTCAAAGCTTTCCTCTTCTTTTGGTTTGTTGTTGCATGGGCCATTTCTAGGGTTAAAAGTCCCAAAGGTGGAGACTTTATGAGTGTAAGGTGCTCCATGGTCCAAGATCTGTCCCCTTTCAGTGATATTTATGTTTTAGATCCATAAAGTTTCTATCTTGGTCGTTGATATGAGGACATGCTAGAGTTTTGAGCTTTCTAGGGCTAGAAGTGGTATATTTTGGGTGTTAGTGACTTGTTCAGCCATGCAAAGGCTTAAAGTTATCGACTTTATGGATTAAGAGGCTTAGAAACGGTCAGATCTAAAATTTGGACGAGAGTCTTAACTGATTAAGACCTCAAGAGCTAAGGGACTGAAACTGAGAGTTACGCGGGGCGTAATCTCACTACGCGCAGCGTAAGGGGTCGCGCACCCCGTTTCTGTGAGGACGCCGGGTACGCCCAGCGTACGTGTTTGGTACGCGCAGCGTAACCCGGAGGGTTGACTTTTGTTGAATTTTAGGGTTTGGTCAACTTTAGGGCCTTTGAGTTATGAGAGGGGTAAAATGGTCTTTTACCCTTCTGAGAGTACTAAGAGGAGGAATAGTCTAGCCTTGAGAGATGTATTGATTGAGAGTATTTATTTTACATGATTAGGCGGAGGCTAGACCTGATTTTACAGAGTTCGAGCTGTACCGAGTTACCCGAGGTGAGTCTTCTCACTATACTTTACCTAGAGTGGTAATTAGAGCTATGAGACAGAGTATGTTGTATGCTTTTGCATGATGTGATTTCTATGTGTTATATGTTATGTATGTTACAGAGTTTTCAGAGTTAGGACTGGAAGGTCCACAGAGTTAGGGCCAGAGGGCCCACAGAGTTAGGGCCAGAGGGCCCACAGAGTTAGGGCTAGAGGGCCCACAGAGTTATGGGACTGGAGGGTCCCACAGAGACACCTTGACCAGAGGGTCATCAGAGTTATAGCCTCGAGTGGCTAATATGTGTTGTGTGTGGTATTTTGGGGAACTCACTAAGCATTTATGCTTATAGTGTTGTGTTATGTGTCTCAGGTACCAGCGAGGATCGCGGGAAGGCGTCGGCTTGATCAGTACACACACGGGGAGATTTTTATTATGATCTTGGGATATGATGTTATGATTGACTATGTGATACAATGGTGTTTTTATAACGATTATGAATGAAAATGTGTTTTATAAAATGTGAAAAATTGTTTTGAAAATTTGGGTGTTACACAACAACCTATTTATAACTGGAAGAGGGATGCCGTAATCCAAGTTATAAAATAGTTGAAGGTAGGTAAATGACGATTTACCAATTTCCACCATGAAAAACGAAATATAATTAAGTTTTAATTGGATTTGAAACTCCTAGATCTTTTTAGATACATTGAACTTTCAATGGCATGTTTGAATCTCGATTGTGCCCTCTCAAGTTTGTGACTGGGATGCCGAGGATCACAAACAAGGTGTGAATAACCATGCAAATTGACTTGGTACCCTTAACTTTATCACCTAATCGATGTGCCGGTTAACCACACACGCTCCACCGATCTATAATAGAGTCAAGTTACCCTTTGCCACTCTTACTAGTCCTTATTAGTGTGCCGGTTAACCACACACGCCCACTAATGACTTGGTAAGGTACAAAGTGTAATTTCATGGGTTAGCAGCTTTTCACATTTTCCTAAGTAACTAAGATTGGGAATGTACAAGTGTTTAGTTACTTAGTATTTATCATTAATACTTTTAATGAAGGGAGAATTATAGTCCTTTCCTACCCGTTCGGCTAACGACCCTCCACCAGTCAAGGAAGCGGTGGGTGAGAGTGGACACCCATTAAACTGCCATTTTATAGACAGTAACCTTATACCCCCCTTATAGACCGGCTTCGTGAATGAGACCTACTAACGGTAAGATTGACTTTATCTTATACATATCTATATAATTAAAATTATAATAATAGTATAAGGGTTTGAATTTTAACTTTTAAAATTCTAAGGGCTAACTTGGAATTAAAGTATTCATAAGAGAAAACTTTTCAAATTCCAAAACTTGAGGGCAAGTTTTGAAACTATTCAAAACTAATTAATTCCATAACTTATGTGTTTAAATTAGTTTTAATTAAAAAACTCTTCAAGTTCCATAACTTGAGGACAAGTTATGGAAGACTTTAAACTAATAAAAGAATGTAACTTTTCTTTATTTTTGTAACTTATGGAATTAATTAAGGTTACACATTTTATTACTTAATGAAGTGACTCTTGAACCTCCATAACTTGAGGACAAGACTCTTCATTTTTGTAACCATTACCAACTTTTATGAGTTTTATGAAACTTAAATGTGACTTTTCATATAACTTGAGGACAAGTTACGAAAACACATTTTAGAATCAACTCTTAGATTAAAATGGATTGAAAACACATAATCAATTAACTTTTCTATTAATCTAAGCAACTCATAAGAACAAGATAATTTAATCAAACTTTTTCATGTAATTAGCCTAATCACTAAACTAATACAAAACATGAATCTATTGACAATTATCTTTGAAATTGGAATAGTATGAACATTACCACATCAAAAACAGGATTATAGGTTCAAAAACAGCTTATGGTAATGTTCCTAGTCCATTTCTAGCCAAAAAACTCGAAGATATGCTGTCAGGGGCTCCTACTCGTCGAGTGTATCAACCTACTCGCCGAGTAGGATGATTTTCTTCATGGACTCGACGAGTTCATCAGTGGACTCGGCGAGTCCAGTGCCCAGAATGCCCGAAATTCGACTTTTTCAGCATTTTTCAGCAATTTGCATCAAGTATAATTGAAAACAAGCCTAGGCTCTGATACCACTGATGGGTTTTGAGCATTCTAACACTCCTAAGTATACATGCAACCCTAAATACCTTGGATCTATGTTTTCTCTATTATACATGCAAATATGATTATCCAAGGTATTATCCTAACTAGCATACCAAAACATTGATACTAGGATACTAAAATAGATAGAATACAAACCTTGTTGTTGTTGCTTGACTCCATGAAGCTTGAGAGCCTAGTGCCCCAAGTGTGACACCTCAAATGGTTCACACAACATCATGAACTCTTGGAATAACCATGAGAAGAAGACATACATGTTCAAATCGGCTAGCCCTCAAAATATGTATCACTAGTGCCAATTTCTTGAACTAAAGGGGGTTCTTATATAGTGTGGCTATTAGGGTTACACCATGTAACTCATGACTTTACCCATTCCTTATGCTCCATGGGTTTTAACCTCCATGGAGTATCCATGGATCACCATATCGGTTAAACCCAACATAAAGGAATCTTGGATCATAAGCCCACATATATAAGAATGAATGATTTACACCATCAATCCCCATATATTTAATTAGTCTCTTTTTGATCACTAAATTAAGTCCAAATTAATTCTTGATCAATACTAATTAAATAACATGATTTCATATTAATATATTAGAACTTATAATATATTAATATGTCACAAAATGTCTTTTCCTCATAAACGGTCTATCCAAATGTTCCGATGCCATGCAACCCAAATGGACCATGCCGAGTCGGGTCAAGTACATACCAATTATAGTTATGGACTTAGACACTAATCCAACAGTCTCCCACTTGGATAAGTCTAAAACTATTATTGCGTATGACTTCAGGAACCAATTGGCAATCGTAGCTCTCAATAGCCGCTGTCGAACTCTGACCTTGTAGATAAACTCTGACCTTTGTCAATGACTTGTCCATTAGATAAGGGATCATATATTCCTCCATTCTAGATATCATATGGACTGAGACATGGATTATAATCATTCTCTCTGTCCATTTGTTGTTTCCCGATTTCCGATTTATGACGACTGACTAATTGAATAAATCAAATCAGTCCTGGCTCGGCCGAGAACTTCCATTTGTCATCATCAAATCATCAAGGGGCCCACAGATATCGCTTTTATCCCGAAGGTAAAAGGAATGGATAAACTTCGACTCATATGGCTTGTTCTACTACTTGTTGAATCATACACAAAGGCACGTTTTATAACACCGAGTTACCGAATGCGTTTTCGTGCAATCAATGTACAACCAACTCATAGTAACAACTCATATCTCTAGGTTTGAAGAATATAAGATATTATCGTCTCATGATCACTCGTGATAAAATCCATGAAGTGATTCCAATGAGCGCGGGTTGAATCCAATACTCAGAACTTATGAGCACTCATGAGTGTTGTAGCCCCTTGTCCAACATCTTAGACCTCTACAAGCCAACCCATGACAGTCTTGATTCATATCTACTTCCAACATATGACCGACTGTGGATAGTTTGAATAACTTAGTCAATCAGGAAGAACGACCTAGTTATTCTGGAAGTCAAAACATGCAAAATGAAACACAATAATAATAGAATCTAATATGGTATCAAAACCTATGAACATAAATAAAACACCTTTTATTTATCACCATATGATTACACATTATTCATTGTATACTGTTTCAGCTATCAACTTTATTCTTGAATTTAAAACAATAGTTGTCCCATGCTCCAAGCATGTACACTATGTTTTCTAAACACTAGTCATGCCATACACCAAGTATGCATACTATGTTTGTCTATGATCTTCACTTTGTGAATTAGATCAATTGAACATAACTCCAATGATCCTCTTTCACAGTCCCAAATCCTTACTGCAAATGCAAGAATTCCAAATTCATGCCATTTACTGAAATCTGTTAGATTCTAAACTTATATGCATTGATCCTCCTGTAATGATTATGCACAGAGTCACAAGGACTTGACAACAAACATTACAGAGCATTCCAAGCAGATCAACTCCTTGGAAACATCCTTCTTGCATTAAGTTTCCTAATCTTACACAGATTGAATAATTTCCAACTTTGAAACATTTCCATATTCCATTTTGACTATCACTTCTGAACAAGAGTTGCCTCCTTACAGATTATGTCAATATGGTCCTTCCAGAATTAACACTATACTTCCAACTGTCCTTGAGCAACCAATCTTTGGTAAACCTTAGATTGTCCTCTACAATTGCTTAATCCTTTTAGTCATATCCAGTTCTAGACCTTTTCCCTTCTTAATGCCCCAAGCATTAGGAAAATTTTAGAAAGGATGAATATAGCACATGAAATCGATCCTATATCTGAAGCATATGGGACACGAGTCATGATGTCTCACGTAAAGACTAAACCAGTCTTTTGCTATAACATTTCCATTTCTATTTGCCAAGTTCTCATAATTCAGATTATGAAAAGGGATGCCGTAATCATAATCGAATTTTAGAATGCAAATAATGGACCCATATATAGAATTTCCTTATGTTGAGCCATTCCAACATGAAATTCATATATATATATCCTTGACTAAATACGATTAAAATCTCAATCTAAGCTTTTAGAATTGAAATGAAGTATAATTTTCTCTCCCTTAATTATAGCAAAACAACTTTTTCAACCCCTGCAGCCTCACAAATTGAAACTTTTGTTTTCTATAATTAACATTGCTAACTTGCAACCTTTATCATAATTATCATGCTCCCACTAACATGATGATTATTAGCATAACACTTATGTTCCCACTAGCTTTGACATGTAATCAGAAATCAGCTGGACTTCTAGAAATCAATACTATATTGACTTTCTTACCAAAGTTCAGATTTCTGATACTAGATTGCTTTGATAAAACTTTATCAATATCATACACCTTATCTTAGATAGCTCACAGGTGTGTCTAAACAATTTTAAGAACTATGAAAAGGGATGCCGTAATCATAGTCTCGATTGTTTAGACCTTTACCACTTCTCACAAGTCCATGTTAGTGTGCTGGTTAACCACACACGCTCCACTAACGACTTTGAGAATGCAAATATCACAATTGCTATCTAGCTAAAATCTACTTAGTGAAAGTGTTTCCTCACCATCATTTTCATGAATCGGAGAGAAACCTTATGACACTTAGATTTTATGGTGTATGAGTTCCTATCCATATGAATTTTGTCAAAACCATAATCACAAGACAAGGTTACTGACAAATCCACACTTATATGGATTAAACTTGTGCAATCTTAAATTCTTGCCATTTGGCAGCTCAAGGGCCTGCCATTGCTTCCAAGTAGCTGTGCAACCAATTGAGAACTCTCAGAACTCCTATGCAAAGCCAACTTGAATAGGCACAGACATGTCGACACGATAGGTTATAAACCTCAAGTCGTGTGCTAGTGAAGAACTTCAGGTTTTATTCTTGATTAGTTCTTGAGACTTTCAAGACCTTTAAGACTCCCACTGTCCTCTTGACATATAAGACTTTCTTGTCAGATATTCAAGAGATAGTGTGGATTCTAATCAAGACAAACACTTCACACAATTGCCCTTAGTTGGTCTTTGTTTTATCCAAAACATCACAACTTACCAATTTCAAATGTACAAGAGTAGAAAACTTTTACTCTTACATTTGACAAGTGTTTTAAACCTTCTTTAAGACATGTCACTCAAGTTACAATCTTAGAGTATAACTCTAAGAATTGTTTTTGGAACGAAGTATAAATCATCTTCTTGGTTTAACCACTTCAACAATTCATAGCTCCTCTTCTTAGCTACCAGAATGCACTTAGAGGATGAATTGTGATAAGGTCTCTTAATCATTAAGATGATTATATAACATGATACTAAAGTACTCTCCCATCTTTTCAGATTTGAGAAACTTTTATCTTTCTGCCTAAGTTGATTCTTCTTATTCGCTCTACCATACATTGAAACCTTTTCCAATGTCTCAGAATTACACTTAAGCTTGTAAGTATAACCATATTTACTGAATTTTAGTAAATAATGACGAATAGTCTTAACGATTATTTGTGGTGGGCTTGATCAGTGCACAAGAATGTGTACTCGATCCTTTACTTGACTCACACATCCATGTGAACAAGTAGTTAGTCTTAATTTTTCCAATGCTTGAAAGTTCTTATTCATCATGCTATACAAGTTGCATGATTCCAAGTTTCTATCCAACTGAAACTTAGGTGATGAGAATCTTTCCTTATTTGGTAAATTTAGACACTACCACAAATGAAAGAATCAAATTCATATTTCCACTCTTGCTCTTAATGGAATCTTATAAGCAACAAAAGTTTTCACAAATGCTATTGTAAGGATATTTTAAAATAAATAAAATCAAAAAAAAAATTTCTTTTATTTTAAAACTTTGCGGAAAAACTATCCTTACAATGCAAAAGCACATGAAAACTTTGTTGTTATTTATTCCTAAGCAATATATCATAACTCTTAAGAAGTAGCTCAAGAATCCGATCTTCAAACTATGCGATAGAAATCCATTTATGCCATCAGATTCAGCATATTCTTTCTTTAAGTTTCTTCACTTTTTCTTTGATTCTTAAAACATCAACATGTGACCCAGTCACATCATGTATCAAGAATCTTAGAATAGAAACTTAGCAGAGTTAGATAGTGGACTTTACCCGAAGTAGAGTCAAACTTATTGACTTTAATATCCTTAGGTAAATTTGGCAGCTTCGCAACCAATGCCCCTTTCTTTGGCAATAGACCCTTGATAATGGGACTATCTCAGACTTAGCCGTTCTCTTTACCATTTGGTCAACCGAGGTGACTATGGCCGATCCCTTTCCATTGGGAAGAGAGAGCTTTACTGGATATCCAATGTCATCATTGTCAATGTCCATAAAGTTTTAGGAAGTTGATCTTACCAAATAGATAAGATCATTAAGGGTCTTGTCATAGTCTGTTTCATAGGAGTCCCAAAGGAACTCACTATGTGACTTAGAAAATAGTTGAGTCACCAACTTTCTCAAGACTTTGACACCCAACTCTCCCGGCTTGTCAATATCTGACTACATCTCCAAGATGTGATCACATATAGACCATTGCTTGAGTGACCTTAAACTTTTCAGGAACTTGTGGGTTAGGGAGAATAATTGGAGGAGGTGAAAGAAGTATGATTTCCATGGGACATCATCTTCATTTAGGAAAGCTTGTTTCAAGAGATTTGGGAAGATCATCTTTTGGGAGATATTCAAGAGAGTTGATTTAAAGTCCTTAATATAACACCCAATATGAAATATTAAGGCTAGGACCCAACAACCTATTTATAACTGGAAGAGGGATGCCGTAATCCAAGTTATAAAATAGTTGAAGGTAGGTAAATGACGATTTACCAATTTCCACCATGAAAAACGAAATATAATTAAGTTTTAATTGGATTTGAAACTCCTAGATCTTTTGAGATACATTGAACTTTCAATGGCATGTTTGAATCTCGATTGTGCCCTCTCAAGTTTGTGACTGGGATGCCGAGGATCACAAACAAGGTGTGAATAACCATGCAAATTGACTTGGTACCCTTAACTTTATCACCTAATCGATGTGCCGGTTAACCACACACGCTCCACCGATCTATAATAGAGTCAAGTTACCCTTTGCCACTCTTACTAGTCCTTATTAGTGTGCCGGTTAACCACACACGCTCCACTAATGACTTGGTAAGGTACAAAGTGTAATTTCATGGGTTAGCAGCTTTTCACATTTTCCTAAGTAACTAAGATTGGGAATGTACAAGTGTTTAGTTACTTAGTATTTATCATTAATACTTTTAATGAAGGGAGAATTATAGTCCTTTCCTACCCGTTCGGCTAACGACCCTCCACCAGTCAAGGAAGCGGTGGGTGAGAGTGGACACCCATTAAACTGCCATTTTATAGGCAGTAACCTTATACCCCCCTTATAGACCGGCTTCGTGAATGAGACCTACTAACGGTAAGATTGACTTTATCTTATACATATCTATATAATTAAAATTATAATAATAGTATAAGGGTTTGAATTTTAACTTTTAAAATTCTAAGGGCTAACTTGGAATTAAAGTATTCATAAGAGAAAACTTTTCAAATTCCAAAACTTGAGGGCAAGTTTTGAAACTATTCAAAACTAATTAATTCCATAACTTATGTGTTTAAATTAGTTTTAATTAAAAAACTCTTCAAGTTCCATAACTTGAGGACAAGTTATGGAAGACTTTAAACTAATAAAAGAATGTAACTTTTCTTTATTTTTGTAACTTATGGAATTAATTAAGGTTACACATTTTATTACTTAATGAAGTGACTCTTGAACCTCCATAACTTGAGGACAAGACTCTTCATTTTTGTAACCATTACCAACTTTTATGAGTTTTATGAAACTTAAATGTGACTTTTCATATAACTTGAGGACAAGTTACGAAAACACATTTTAGAATCAACTCTTAGATTAAAATGGATTGAAAACACATAATCAATTAACTTTTCTATTAATCTAAGCAACTCATAAGAACAAGATAATTTAATCAAACTTTTTCATGTAATTAGCCTAATCACTAAACTAATACAAAACATGAATCTATTGACAATTATCTTTGAAATTGGAATAGTATGAACATTACCACATCAAAAACAGGATTATAGGTTCAAAAACAGCTTATGGTAATGTTCCTAGTCCATTTCTAGCCAAAAAACTCGAAGATATGCTGTCAGGGGCTCCTACTCGTCGAGTGTATCAACCTACTCGCCGAGTAGGATGATTTTCTTCATGGAATCGACGAGTTCATCAGTGGACTCGGCGAGTCCAGTGCCCAGAATGCCCGAAATTCGACTTTTTCAGCATTTTTCAGCAATTTGCATCAAGTATAATTGAAAACAAGCCTAGGCTCTGATACCACTGATGGGTTTTGAGCATTCTAACACTCCTAAGTGTACATGCAACCCTAAATACCTTGGATCTATGTTTTCTCTATTATACATGCAAATATGATTATCCAAGGTATTATCCTAACTAGCATACCAAAACATTGATACTAGGATACTAAAATAGATAGAATACAAACCTTGTTGTTGTTGCTTGACTCCATGAAGCTTGAGAGCCTAGTGCCCCAAGTGTGACACCTCAAATGGTTCACACAACATCATGAACTCTTGGAATAACCATGAGAAGAAGACATACATGTTCAAATCGGCTAGCCCTCAAAATATGTATCACTAGTGCCAATTTCTTGAACTAAAGGGGTTCTTATATAGTGTGGCTATTAGGGTTACACCATGTAACTCATGACTTTACCCATTCCTTATGCTCCATGGGTTTTAACCTCCATGGAGTATCCATGGATCACCACATGGGTTAAACCCAACATAAAGGAATCTTGGATCATAAGCCCACATATATAAGAATGAATGATTTACACAATCAATCCCCATATATTTAATTAGTCTCTTTTTGATCACTAAATTAAGTCCAAATTAATTCTTGATCAATACTAATTAAATAACATGATTTCATATTAATATATTAGAACTTATAATATATTAATATGTCACAAAATGTCTTTTCCTCATAAACGGTCTATCCAAATGTTCCGATGCCATGCAACCCAAATGGACCATGCCGAGTCGGGTCAAGTACATACCAATTATAGTTATGGACTTAGACACTAATCCAACAGAACCATGTCAACAGCTTGGGAAAACGACACCCAACATTCCCAATTTGTCAATGTGCGGCTTCATCTTTAGGACGTGTTGTAACGCCCTCGTTTCTAGGCTAGGCATTAATGTTGATGTAATAGTCTAGGTTAACCTTTGTAAACCGTTGTGAAATAATAAAAATGTATTATTTTGAGTGTTATGTGTTCTATGCTTAATTGTGTGACTTAAATGAATTAAGAACAAGAATAAGCATAATAATAAAATATTAGATAAGCCCGATATCGATACATGAGGACGTAGTGGTTGTGACAAGGATTCCGAATATATAAAGAATGCCGAAATCCGAGTTATAACGAAGAAGTTATGACCTGTCGAAGTTTCGCGACAGAACCGGTACGACACTGCGTGACGTAAATAGTGAATTTACGATAGAGCGATATTTAGCCTTAGTGATCTAAATGAAAGTCGTAGAATACGTTAAACCGAGAGTGTGCATAAAAAGAACGTCTAAATCAGACTTCGTATGAGGAGGTTATGATTTTTCGAAGTTTCGACTTAGCGGTATGCAGCCCAAAGTTCGAATATGAGATCAAGTTATTTCTAGCCGAAACAATCTAAACGAGAATCGAAGATCTCATCGATAGTAGTCCAACGGTAAAAAGACAGACGAAAACGGACGTCAGATAAAGAAGTTATGAATTACTAACGGAGTTTTCCTGTCCCGGTCTACTAAAAATAATATAATAAAAATAAATTCAAAATTAGCCGACGGAGTCTAAATGAAAGTTGTAGAGCATAATTTCACCTACGCGTGGATATAAAGAACTTCGAAAACGGAGCTCGTATGCGAAAGATATGAATTTCTGAAGTTCGGGACACGAACCCTAACCCTGTGTCAGGGTTCATGACGTGAACAGTGGGTTCACGACATGAATTCAGTAATGTGACCCTTCTGAGCCTGGCACACCCAAGTTGCGACTACGCACCTGATGACGTCCAAGGTCACGACGTGAAATGATTGTTCACGACGTGAAAATCGAAAAATCAGTCATATAAATAGAAACCGAAGGGCAGCCGGCCATGGTTGCTAATTCATTCACTCTCTCACTCCCGATACCCTCTCTAGCCCACTTAAAGCACCCCCGAAGCCCCGGTATCATCCCGAGACCCGAAGCGAGTCCCGAAACACCGAAGATCCCGATAAGAAAAGAGTTTCCAAGCCGAAGCTCTGCCCGAGAGAAACCCGGCGTGTGAAGATATCCCGGATTCATCGAAGAGTTACTATTTAAGGAGCCGTAGTGCTGTCCGATAAACATCTTATCAAGGGAGTGCATAGTCCCTTTCATATACACGATTTTAATAAAAGTATTGATGAATGTATTAGATATATGATATGAGTAAGTGTGTAGTTGCTTTCTGATAATACACATATATGAATTATACTCTATGAAATTCGTGCTATGTGATTATATACTATTTGTTATGTGGTATGAGTATTGAATGAACATGTTATAAAAGTTTTAAGTTGTATATAAACAAGTATATTTTATCTACAAATATGTTGGGTAGAACATGGGTAGATAATGATGTGTGATGAAATAAAAATGATGAGAGACCTCGATGTTGTTGTTGATCTAGTCATCTAGCGGAGTATGGATGACGACCACTGAATCTTTCTAGACAGTCCAGTGGAACGCTGGCAGGTTCATAACCTATAGGTGTTGTTAACGATGTGTTCACCGGTGTACTCTATCCCCCTCATGGTTGCCTTTAGGACATCTACTGTTGAGGAAACCCTTTTGCAGTAATGTCCATCCTGATGAAATTCCTTAGACTAGGTCCCTTGTGATAGTTGTTGTTTTAGGGACGTAAAGTGAGGATAACGGGAATGGGTAATCGGGTTATTGTTGGTTGGTGAAATTAAATATAATTATTTATTGTGGGTTGAAAACCCTATATGCTCACCAGGCTCCCAAGCCTGACCCACTCAGTTTCATTGTATTACAGGTAGTGGCGCAAGAGCATAAGTTGGACAACTTGTGAAGATATTTTGTTTATAGGCCAGTAGTTGTATATAACTGTTGTAAGGCTTATAATGTGCCGTTTATGCTTTTGGTCTGTATCGGAACATGACATCCCGAGTTTTGTTATATATGAAAAGACATTTCTTTAAGGAATGCTTTGATAAATTTTATTTATCATATTTTGTTTTGGGAACAAATTCCGCAACTCTTTTAATCAAAGGATTACTCTGAAAATTATTTTAAAAGCATAAATTAAATCGGTCTTTTCTGGCCGTGATTTTGGGGATGTCACAGTTGGTATCAGAGCATTAGTTGAAGCGAACTAGGAATTTGTAGGATTTCTAGACTTAAACTTAGAATGCTAAGTGAAGATTGTGAGATGAGTATGTGTCATATTTTAGACACGAGCATTAGTTTATTTTAGGAAAAATGCCTAAAATGTTTTTATGTGCTAAATGTTATATGTTTGCCATATATGATATTATTTTTTCAGGTCTACGGTTTGTTGCCAACCGGATCTGGAGACCTTATGTGTTTAGGATTCTAAGCGTATGACGACAGTATTAGAACTAGCATGTAAACGTTTCGGAATGATATGGACGATTTATTTATCTATCGTGGATGAGGATCTAATTTCACCTTATTCGGTGTATAGATAAAAAATGGTAAGAACCAGAAGTGGCGTTGGAAACGCAGATGAAAACAGGAATCAACCACCAGTGATTGAGCAAGTACCTGTTGTAGCAGCAGCACCTGAGCCAGTGACAATGGCTGGGGTACAAGCGATGATCCAAATGATGTTGGATCGTCAAATGGAAGAAACTAGACGTCTGCTTCAGGAGAATCGCGAAGAAACTTCAATGCCGATTGAACAACCCGAATTAAATGAAGGGCATTCGGAAGGAGGAAACTTCAGTGGGACTGTTCGTCAAGCCAACCCACCAATTGTTAGGCAAATCAACTAGGATGGAGGAAATGATGGGTGTGGGTGCAAGTACAAGGATTTCATGGCGTCCAATCCACCATGTCTATCCGGAAGCCCTGTGCCGGTGGACGTTATAAACTGGATCTCCGAAATGGAGACAATGTTTGAGAGTTGCGAATGCAGCAACGGACAGAAGACCGCTCTTGCGATCCCACTGTTAAAATATGGCGTGTTGAGTTGGTGGAAGTTGTTAGCTGACTCGATGCCCAAGGGAGAAGTGAGCAAGATGTCTTGGGAAGACTTTGTTGTGCAGCTAAAATTGCAATACTGCTCAGAGCAGGACCTTCTAGAAATCAATAATGAGTTTCAGAATTTGAAGAAGGGAAAAACGAGCGTTACAGAATACGCTGCTAGTTTCACGGAAAAGATGAAGCTTATTCCATATTTAGTTCCAACTGAACTCTCTAAGGTCAACAAGTTTTCCCTCGGACTACCAGCAGACTTTGGTCCAATGGTTAAGAAAGCAACCACATTGAAAGCCGCCATCTGGGCTGCTAGAAATGTTGAGACCCATATCAGGGAGAAGGGTCTGGAGAGGTCAGAGGTTGGTGAGAAGAGGAAGTTCGACGGACCCTCAGGGTCCAACAAAAATGGTAAATTCTCGAAGTCTAGTTCTAGAGGAGGTGGAGGACGCGAAGCGAAATGGTGCGAAAAATGCAAGAAGAAGCATCATGGGAAATGTGGAGGGGAAGCCACATGCTTCAAATGTGGAAAGCCAAGGCACTATGCCAATGAATGCACCCTTACCAAGAAAGTCTGCTATGGGTGTGGTAAGGAGGGGCACATCTCGAGGGATTGTCCGAAAAAGAAGGAGGCAGCAAAGCCCAACATTCCACCAAAACCGAAGGCGAGAGCCTTCCAGATGACACTGGAAGCTGCTAAAGATGAAGCTGATGTCGCTTCAGGTACCTTTCTCGTAAACGAATTGCCTGCCCAAATTTTATTTGATTCTGGAGCCAACTACTCCTTCATTTCGCATGAACATTGTAGAAAACTAGCTTTGCCTGTCGATAGACTAGATAATGCTTTATTAGTCGAAGTTGTCAGTGGCAAGTTTATACCTGTTAGCCATCGTATGAAAAACATCTTAATTAATTTGGATGGGAATAAGTTCCATGAGGAATTATTGCCTATTGAGTTAAATGGTTTCGACATCGTGCTGGCCCATTCCATATATATACAAGTCCATATTTAATTAGTTCTTTTTGATCACTTAATTAATTCTAAATTAATTCTTGATCAATACTAATTAAATAATATGATTCCATATTAATATATTAGAACTTATAATATATTAATATAAATCATAAATATACTATTCTCAAAAGACTATCCATATAAATTGTGCCCGTGAAGTGCAACCCAAATGGACCATGCCGGGTCGGGTCAAGTACATACCAAATATAGTTATGGACTTAGACATTAATCCAACAATAAAACGTGCCTTTGTGTGCAATTCAATAATTAGTAGAACAAGCATATGAGTCGAAGTTTATCTGTTCCTTCTAGAAATAGAAGCGATATCTGGGCCCCTCGATGATTTTGTTTTGACCTATGTACCGGGCCCGGTCAGAACTAAATTGATGTGTTCGATTAAGTTCTTTGTTAAACAAATTAGAAATCGGGAAACAAACTGCTGGACAATAAGTAAGACATTGTTCCATGTATTTGTCCGGCTGATATCATGAGAGCAGAGGATTATGTGATCACTTATCTAAAATGGCGCTTCATAGTTCAACAGAGTTTTTGAGAGCTACGATTGACGGTTGGTTCCTGAAGCTATATAGGCAAATACAGTTATCAGACTTATCCAAGTGGGAGACTGTTGGATAAGGTGTCTAAGTCCATAACTTATTTGGTATATACTTGACCCGACCCGGCATGGTCCATTTGGGTTGCACTTCACCCGAACTATTTATATGGATAACATTATGAGAAGAGTATATTTGCGGCCTACTAATATATTATAAGTTATAATATATTAATATGAAATTGTATTATTTAATTAGTATTGATCTTAAATTAATTATGAATTAATTTAGTGATCATAAGGTGACTAATTAAATAATGGGCTATTGTACTTATATAGTGTGGGCTAACACTCATAAGGAAATGGGCTAAGCTTGAATGGGAGTCCATGGATGATCCATGGAGCTTTTAACCCATGGATCCTTGGAATAGGGAAATACATGGGTTATTAGGGTTTGCATGGTTCATAACCCTAATCATCTACACTATATAAAGAGGCTTATGGTGCTTGAGAAGAGACTATGTATGTGTGTGCATAAGGTGTGGCCGATTTCTAGAGTATTAGAGTGCTCTCTCATAAGTTTTCCAAGTTTGTGGTGATTTGTGATTTCCATTTGAGGCATTCACATTATTGGTGCTTGACTCTCAAACTCCCAAGGAATCAACTCACTAACAAAGGTATGTAATTCTTCTAGTATCTTTTATGTTTAAAAGTACCCCATGTATGCTAGATAGGTTATGAACCTTGGAAAATTATTTTGCATGTATTTTAGACAAACATAGATCCAAGGTTTCTAGGGTTGCATGAACACCTTAGGAGTGTTAGTTTGCTCAAAACCCAACAGTGGTATCAGAGCCTAGGCTTGTTTGTTTGATACTTGATGCAAACTTGTTGAAAAACTCAAGTTTTCTGCATTCTGCAGCATGAACTCGCCGAGTCCATGGGGGGACTCGTCGAGTCCATGAGTAAATTCATCCTACTCGTCGAGTAGGTTCGTTCACTCGACGAGTAGAAGCCTCAGAATGCAGATTTTCGAGTTTTGCTGCTGGAAATGGACTAGAAACATTACCCTAAACTGTTTTGGTGTTATAAAACCTGTTTTAGATGGTGTAATGTTTATGCTAATCCATTTACAATGGCTTATATCAAAATTTCATGATGATATGTGTTCATATGTTCTTGGAATTTTTGATATGATGTTCATGTTCTTATGAATTATTGTTAGATCATAGGAATTATTTGCTAAATTGTTTATTGATAATTCTTGATCATTTATGTGTTTTAATGGAGTCCATAATTTGTCCTCAAGTTATGGATTTCCAAAGGTCACTTTCATTTATGCACACTTAAAACACATAAGTTACATGAAAATGAAGAGTCTTCATTTTATGAACCTTTAATTCATAAGTTATGAAATGAAAAGTTTTGAATAGTTTCAAAACTTGTCCTCAAGTTTTGGAATTTGTAAAGTTACACACACTTTAATATACTTTAATTCCAAACCCTTAGAGTTTTAAAAGTTAAAATTCAACCCTTATACTATTTATAACATTAATGGTTAATTATTATATATATGTATAAGATTAAGTCGTTTTACCGTTAGTAGGCCTCATTCACGAAGTCGGTCTATAAGGGGGGTATAAGGTTGTTGCCTATAAAATGGCAACTTAATGGGTGTCCATTCTCACTCACCGCTTCCTTGATCGGCGGAGGGTCGTTAGCCGAACGAGTAGGACAATGACTTTAAATTCTCATTAAAAGTATAATGAATATTATAAAGTAACTAAACCTTTAATAAATTCCCAATCTTAGTTACTTTAGGAAAATATGAATATGGTGCTAACCCATGAAATTCACACTTTGTACCTTACCAAGTCGTTGGTGGAGCGTGTGTGGTTAACCGGCACACTAACTTGGACTAGTAAGGATCACGAAGGGTGACTTAATGTTTATCATAGATCGGTGGAGCGTGTGTGGTTAACCGGCACATTGATTAGGTGATAATATTAAGGGTACCAAGTGAATTTGCATGGTTATTCACACCTTGTTTTGTGATCCTCGGCATCCCAGTCACAAAACTTGAAGGGCACAATCGAGATTGAAACATGCCATTGAAAAGTTCAATGAATCTCAAAAGAATCTAGGAATTTCAAAACCAATTAAACCTAATAATTCATTTCGTTTTCATGGTGGAAATTGGTGAATCGTCATTCACCTACCTTCAAATATGTTATAGCTTAGATTACGACATCCCTCCTCTAAGTTATAATATATTGTGTTGGATCCTAGCCATAATATTACATTTGGGTGTATTATTAAGGATTCGATATATCGAATCTAAACTTGTTTTCTTCTTTTCAGATGTCTTCCAACAACAATGCTTCGGGCTCTAACCCTACTGGCTCCTATTCCCTCATGAACCTTTGTGGGAGGGTCATCTTTGATGGTTCCAACTTCATGGATTGGATCCGGAACATCAGGATGGTCACTCGTTACGAGGACAAGGAATATGTCCTCGATAAGGAGCTAAAGGAGCTTGATGAGTCCACTGCTACTCCTGAGGAGGTCGCTGAGTATCAGGCACATGAAAGAGATGCCACCAAGGTGGCATGCATCATGATGGCCACTATGACAGCTGAACTCCAAAAGTCCTATGAGGACTATTACCCTTTTGAGATGCATCAGGATCTGATGGAAAGGTACCATCAGAGTGCTCGTCAAGAGCGGTATGAAATAATCTCCTCCATGATCACTACCCGTATGAAGGATAGCGAACCAATCACGAACCACATGCAGAAAATGCAAAGGTATGTGGACCGTCTAATGAAACTGAATGTGAACTTCCCTGAGGAGTTGGAAATTGATATCATTTTGCACTCCTTGCCCTCGTGTTATGATCAATTTCGTATGACATACCACATGAACAAGGAGGAAGTCACACTCAGTAAGCTTCAAGGACTTCTGAAGACTGCTGAAAGTGGTCTTAAGAGTAAGTCGGTTACTACTCCTACTCCTACTACTACCCCTGTTTTGGCTATCGGGCAAGGCAAAGGGAAGAAGAGGAAGCACCCTTCGAAGGGTACCAAGGGAAAGTCCCTTGAAGGCTCCTCATCTGGAACCAAAGGTGGTTCTATCACTCCTTCTGCCATCCCTAAGGATGCTGAATGCTTCTACTGTCAAAATAAGGGGCACTGGAAGCGAAACTGCCCAAAGTACTTGCAGGATGTCAAGGATGGGAAAGTGAAACCATCCCATGCAGGTATTTACACTATATTGTCTAATAACTCACCATATTCTAATTCTTGGGTTCTTGATACAGGTTGTGGTATTCACATCTGTTGTGACTTGCAGGGCCTAAGAAGAAGTGAGGATGTGGAGCACGGAAAGATAAACTTAATCATGGGGAACAAGAAGGTTGCACCTGTTGCCAAGATTGGAGTTTATACTTTGTTGCTAGATAGTGGGTTAAAGTTAGATTTGAATAAATGTGTGTACTCGTCTGAAATGGCGAGGAATATTATTTCCTTTCATGCTTTGTACAAACAAGGTTTTACCTTTTCTTTTGATAATGAAGTTGGTAGTATTAATGCTTTCTTTAATAATGTTCTTTATTTTAAAGCATTACCTTGTGATGGTGTGTATGAAGCTATATCGGTTGTAGATAATTTAGGAAATAATGTATTATGTATTGATTCTTCTACTAGCTTGAATAAAGCATCTTTGTGGCATTGTCGTGTTGGACATGTAAGCAAGAAACGCATAGGCCAGCTCCAAAAGGATGAAGTCTTGGAGTCGTTCGACCTCAAGTCGGATGATAGTTGTGAGTCTTGTCTACTTGGAAAAATGACAAAATCACCCTTCACTGGTACTTGTGCAAGGGGTGAGGGTTTGTTGGACCTTATACATACTGATGTATGTGGACCATTCAAAACCGCCACAAGGGATGCTAATCGCTATTATGTGACTTTTATTGATGATTTTAGTAGATATGGTTATGTCTACTTAATCAAACATAAGTCAGAAACTTTTGAAAGGTTTAAAGAGTTTAAACAGGAAGTAGAAAATCAATTGGGCAGGAACATTAAGATGCTTCGATCTGATCGAGGTGGTGAGTATCTTAGTACTGAGTTCCTCGACTATCTTAAGGAGTGTGGGATTGTCTCACAATTTACACCTCCCAGGACACCACAGCTGAATGGTGTAGCTGAGAGGCGTAATCGAACTTTGTTGGACATGGTTCGCTCTATGATGAGTCGAGCTTCGCTACCAATCTCTTTTTGGGGGTATGCCTTAGAGACTGCCGCCCACATCCTTAATCTAGTCCCTACAAAGAAGGTTGCCAAAACACCTCATGAAATGTGGATTGGGAAAGTTCCCAATTTGGACCATATCAAGATTTGGGGTTGCGAGGCTTTCGTGAGGCGCGAGACTCATGACAAGCTCGAACCTCGAAGTGAAAGGTGTATTTTCATCGGCTACCCACAAAAATCCTTTTGTTACCTCTTCTACAGACCTAGTGAGAATGTGGTCTTTGTGGCTAGGAGAGGGGTCTTTCGAGAGAGAGAATTTATAAACCAAGGAGACAGTGGGAGGCAAATTGACCTTGAAGAAATTCAAGACTCAATTGGTGAAGGAACCTCACACACTAGCAATCAACTTGAGGAGGAAATTCCTGTTGATCCAGCTGACGAGTCTATACTTCCGAGGCGTTCCACAAGGGTTAGGAACACACCTGAGTTTTATTATGGATTTCATATTACTACGGAAGGTGATACATTTATCAGTGACAGTACACTGGTAAATATGGATGAACCTAACAGTGTTAAGGAAGCCATGGCAGGCCCAGAGTCTGCTAAATGGAAGGAGGCTATGGATAGCGAGATACAGTCCATGTATGACAATCAAGTTTGGAACTTGGTTGACAATGTACCAGGCCGTAAGACAGTCGGATGCAAATGGATCTTCAAGAAGAAGACCGACATGGATGGGAAAGTGCACACTTATAAGGCTCGACTGGTCGCGAAGGGTTTTACTCAGACTCAGGGTATTGATTATGATGAAACCTTTTCACCAGTAGCAAAGATTAAGTCTATTAGGGTTATGCTGGCCATTGCTGCATTTCATGATTATGAAATATGGCAAATGGATGTCAAAACCACTTTCCTTAACGGAAAGTTGGATGAGGATGTTTACATGAATCAGCCAGAGGGTTTTGTCAGTGCAGAGTACCCCAATAGAGTGTGCAAGCTTGAGAAATCCATTTATGGATTGAAACAAGCATCTCGATGTTGGAATCTTTGTTTCGATGAGAAGGTCAAAGAGTTTGGTTTCTCAAGAAGTGAAGATGAGTCCTGTGTGTATGTCAGAGCTAGTGGGAGTATAGTTAGCTTTTTGGTACTGTATGTGGATGACATACTACTCATAGGAAATGACATCCCAACCTTGCAGGAGGTTAAGTCCTGGCTTGGGAAGTGCTTTGCTATGAAGGACCTTGGAGAAGCTGCCTATATCCTAGGGATAACGATATTAAGAGAAAGGAGTAAAAGACTAATTGGACTTAGTCAGGGTATCTACTTGGATAAGGTGTTGAAAAGGTTCAACATGCAGAATTCCAAGAAAGGAGAATTACCGATCCAAAGCAATGCCAAACTGAGTAAGGCTCAGAGCCCGAGTACAGAAGATGAGATAGCTGAGATGAGTCGATTACCTTATGCTTCCGCTGTTGGCTCGATCATGTATGCTATGACTTGTACCCGTCCTGATGTGGCCTTCACTTTGAGCATGGTCAGCAGATATCAGGGGAACCCTGGCAAGGCTCATTGGACTGCGGTAAAGAATATTCTCAAGTACCTGCGGAGGACTAAGGATTGGATCCTTACCCTTGGTGGGAGTGATGACTTGAGAGTAGTAGGGTATAGTGATGCTAGCTTTCAGACTGATAGGGATAACTTCCGCTCTCAGTCGGGCTGGGTCTTTACCTTAAATGGAGGGGCAATCACTTAGAAGAGTTCCAAACAGGAGACTGTAGTTGATTCGACTTGTGAATCAGAGTACATAGCAGCGAGTGAAGCGGCAAAGGAGGCGATATGGCTGAGGAACTTCATTGGATACCTTAGAGTTGTACCAGCTATTAAGGAGCCTATGGAGATTTTCTATGACAGCAATAGTGCGGTTGCCTTAGCCAAGGAACCAAGAGATCATGGCAGATCCCGACACATTGACAGAAAATATCACTTCATAAGACACAAGATAGAAGAGGGACTCCTCGTGGCAAAGAGGGTATCGTCAGATGAGAACCCTGCGGATCCGCTTACGAAGGGACTGACAAGGGTGAAGCATTTGCAGCATGCGAGACGCATCGGGCTGAGGGACGATATTAGTTTTACAGATTAGATAGTTATTACTGAAACTTGTAAAATGTAATCGACGTTTGATGATGAATAAAAGTTGTGATTTATTTATGAGTAAGGTGTTGCTATCATTGTCAATTATTTACTATTGTTTCAGCTTTGCATGTTTTGACTTCCAGAATAATAAGTTTATTCAAACTCTCCACAGTCGGTCATATGTCGGAAGTAGGTATGAATCAAGACTGTCATGAATTGGGATTGTAGATGACTAAAGGTGTTTAGTCATAGCAATGGTTGCTACAACATTCATGAGTACTCATAAGTTATGAGTATTGGAATAAACCCACACTCACTTGTATCACTTCATGGAATTTATCTCGAGTGATCGTGAGACGGTAATATCATATAACTCTTCAAACCTAGAGATATGAGTTGTTACCTATGAGTTGGTTGTGCTTTGATTGCACGTAAACGCATCAGTAACATGATGTTATAAATGTTTGGTTTTGAGCTTTCTAACACTCCTATGGTGTACATGCAACCGTATAAACCTTGGATCTATGTTTTCTCTATTATACATGCAAATATTAACTATTCCAAGGTTTCATCCTAACTAGCATATTATGAAGCACCTATACTACAAAGTTCTAGTTAGATGACATACCTTTTGATGTAGCTTGATGTCTTCAAGCTTTAAGAGCTTAGCCCCAATAGTGTGGAAGCCTCAAATGGAATCACAAATCACCAAAACACCTTGGAAGAACTTGAGAGAATATGTATGCACACTAAAATCGGCCCACTCTTATTTTCACACACTTGTTCCAATTTTGTGAGCCAAGGACCCCTTTATATATTATGGAGGATTAGGGTTACATCCATGTAAACCCTAATACCCATGACCTTTCATTTACATAGGATCCATGGGTTAAAAGCTCCATGGACCATCCATGAAAGCTTAGCCCAACCTAAATGAACTTGGCCCATTCCATATATATAAGAGTCCATATTTAATTAGTTCTTTTTGATCACTTAATTAATTCTAAATTAATTCTTGATCAATACTAATTAAATAATATGATTCCATATTAATATATTAGAACTTATAATATATTAATATAAATCATAAATATACTATTCTCAAAAGACTGTCCATATAAATTGTGCCGGTGAAGTGCAACCCAAATGGACCATGCCGGGTCGGGTCAAGTACATACCAAATATAGTTATGGACTTAGACATTAATCCAACAGTCTCCCACTTGGATAAGTCTAAAACTATTATTGAGTATGACTTCAAAACCTAACTGGCAATCGTAGCTCTTAAAGCCGCTGTCGAACTCTGACCTTGTCAATGACTTGTCCATTAGATAAGGGATCATATATTCCTCCATTCTAGATATCATATGGACTGAGACATAGATTATAATCATTCTCTCTGTCCATTTGTTGTTTCCCGATTTTCGATTTATGATGACTGACTGATTGAACAAATCAAATCAGTCCTGGCTTGGCCAAGCACTCACATGTGTCATCGCTAAATCATCGAGGGGCCCACATATATCGCTTTTATCCCGAAGGTAAAAGGAATGGATAAACTTCGACTCATATGGCTTGTTCTACTACTTGTTGAATCATACACAAAGGCACGTTTTATAACATTGAGTTACCAATGCGTTTTCGTGCAATCAATGTATAACCAACTCATAGTAACAACTCATATCTCTAAGTTTTAAGAATATAAGATATTATCGTCTCATGATCACTCGTGATAAAATCCATGAAGTGATTCAAATGAGCATGGGTTGAATCCAATACTCAGAACTTATGAGCACTCATGAGTGTTGTAGCACCACTTTGTCCACCAACTTGGACCTCTACAAACCAACCCATGACAGTCTTGATTCGTATCTACTTCCAACATATGACCGACTGTGGATGGTTTGAATAACTTAATCATTCAGGAAGAGCGACTTAGTTATTCTGGAAGTCAAAACATGCAAAGTGAAACACAAGAATAAATGAATCAAATATGGTATCAAACCCTATGAATATAAATAAACACTTTTATTTATCACCATACTGATTACTCATTATTCATTGTTTCGGTTTTATCAACTTTATACTTGAATTAAAAACACTAGTTGTCCCATGCTCCAAGCATGTACACTATGTTTTTCTTAAACAATAGCTTTGCCATACACCAAGTATGCACTCTATGTTTGTCTATGATCCTTACTTTGTGAAATAAACCAATTGAACATAATTTCAATGATTCTAATTTCACACTCCCAAATCCTTATCGAAAAATGTGAGAATTTCAAATTCCTATCATTTATCGAAATCTGTTTAGATTTTAAACTTATATGCACTGACCCTCCTGTAATGAATATGTACAAAGTCACAAAGACTTGTCAACAGTCATTATAAGGTATTCCAATGGAGATCAACTCCATGAAAACTAAGTCTCATATTCAAAGTACATTGCTTTGGACATGCTTCTTGCATTAAGTTTTCTAATCTTACACATATAACTTCCACCTATGGAGACAACTCCATATTCTCATTTTGACTATCACTTCTGAATAAGAGATGCCTCTTTTCAGAATATGTCAATATGGTCCTTCCAAAATTAGCACTATACTTCCAACTCTCCCTGAGCAACCAATCTTTGGTAAACCTCAGATTGTCCTCGACAATTGCTTAATCATTTTAGTCATATCCAATTCTAGACCTTTTCCCTTCTTAATGCCTCTGGGCATTTGGAAAAATTTAGAAATGACAAATATTATAGCACATGCAATCGATCCTGTACCCAAAGCAAATGGTACACGATTCATGATGTCTCACATAAAGACATGATTCTAGACCAGTCTTTTGCTACAATATTTTTATTTGCCATGTTTTCAAAATTTGACTATGAAGAGGGATGCCGTAATCATAATCGAATTTTGAGAACGCAATATATAGAATTTCCTTAAGTTGAACCAATCCAACATGAAATTCATATATATATTCTTGACTTAAGATGATTAAGGTCTCAATCTAAGCCTTTAGAACTGAAATGAAGTATATCCTCGCCCTTAGTTATAGCAAAACAACTTTTTCAATCCCTGCAGCCTCACGAATTGAAACTTTTGTTTTCTATAATTAACATTGCTAACTTGCAACACTAACAATAATTATCATGCTCCCACTTACATGATGATTATTAGCATAACACTTATGCTCCCACTAGCTTTGACATGTACTCAGAAATCAGCTGGACTTCTAGAAATCCATACTTTATTGACTTTCTTACCAAAGTTTAGATTTCTGATACGAGATGCTTTGATAAAACTTTATCAAAATCATACACCTTTCCTTAGATAGCATGCATGTGTGTCTAAACAATTTCAGAACTATGAAAAGCGATGCCGTAATCATAGTCTCAATTGTTTAGACCTTTTGCCATCTGCTTCAAATCTACTTGGTGGAAGTGTTTCCTCACCATCATTTTCATGAATCGGAGAGAAACCTTATGACCCGTAGATTTTATGGTGTATGTGTTCTTATCCATGTGAATCGTCAAAACCATAGTCATAAGACAAGGATAATGACAAATCCAAACTCATATGGACTGAACTTATGCAATCTTAACTTCTTGCCACCTGGCAGTACAGTAGGGGTGAGCAAAAACCGCACCGCAACTAAAATTAACCGCAAAAACCGCATAAACCGCAACCGATAAACCGCAACCGCAATAAAAACCGATGGTGAGGTTTTCTGTTTTTTAAAAACCGCAAATTTGCAGTACGGTGCGGTTATTAGTTTTCAAAAACCGCAAAAAAACCGCACCGCACCGCATATATTATATACAACTCTTTTTATTAATTATTAATATATTAAATATTAAAAATAAGACAAGTTTCATGAATGAAAGATGAATAAAATACTAGAAGACAAAAGTATGGTTTTTTGTTATGTTTAACATTGAAAAATGGTGAAATTAGACAATTTTAAGAAATTTATTGTTAATTACTATTGACTTGATGTTTTTAAAGTATTAATTGTTTGTGATTTAAGTTAACTGTCTTATACATTATGGTTTTTTATTATTACAAGTAATATATTTGAACTCTTAAAACCATTTGAGCTCTAAACTGTGGTTAAAAACCACACAAAATAACCGCACCAAATCCATGCGGTTAATAACCGCAACACAGAAAAAACAAAACCGCACCGTAAAAATAACCGCCTAACCGCACCGCAAAAATAACCGCACCAAGCGGTTTTGAAAATGGATTAACCGCATTTGCGGTTAGTGGTGAGGTTTTGGCTAATAACCGCACCGAACCGCACCGCGCTCACCCCTACAGTACAGGGCCTGCCATTGCCTCCAAGTTGTTATGCAACCAATTGAGAACTTTCAGAACTCCTATGCAAAGCCAACTTTAACTGGAATGGGCACAGAATATGTCAACACGATAGGTTATAAACGTCAAGTCGTGTGCTAGTGAAGAACCTCAGGTTTTATTCTTGATTAGTTCTTGAAATTCTTTTTAGGATCTTTAAGACTCCCACTATCCTCTTGACATATAAGACTATCTTGCCAAATATTCAAGAGATAGTGCGGATTCTTTATCAAGACAAACACTTCACACAATTGGCCTTAGTTGGTCTTTGTTTTATCCAAAACATCACAACTTACCAATTTCAAATGCACAAGAGTAGGACACTTTTACTCTTACATTTGACAAGTGTTTTAAACCTTTCTTTAAGATATGTCACTCAAGTTACAATCTTGGAGTATGACTCTAAGAATTGTTTTGGAACGAAGTATGACTCATCTTCCTGATCTAACCATTTCAACAATTCATGACTCCTCTCCTTAGTCACAAGAATGCACTAAGATGACCTTTAGAGGACTAATTGTGATATGATTTCTAAATCATTAAGATGATCATAAACATGATACTAAAGTATTGTCCCATCTTTTCAGATTTGAGAAACTTTTATCTTTCTGCCTAATTTGATTTTTCCCATTCGTTCTGCCATACATTGAGACTTTTCCAATGTTTCAGAATTATACTTAAACTTGTAAGTATAACCATATTTACTAAACTTTAGTAAATCAAATAGTCTTAACGAGCTTTGTGGTGGACATGACCAGTGCACAAGAATGTGTACTCGATCCCTTTAGTCCTTCACTTGACTCACACATCCATGTGAACAAGTAATTAGTCTTGATTTTCCAATGCTTGAAAGTTCTCATTCATCATACTATTCAACTTGCATGATTCCAAGTTTCGGTCCAATTGAAACTTGGGTGATGAGGAACTTTCCTGATTTGGTAAATTTAGACACTACCACAAATGAAAGAATCAAATCCATTTTCCAATATTGCTGTCAGTGGAATCATATAAGCAATAATTTTCCACAAATGTCATTGTAAGGATACTTCAAATAAACAAAATTAAACAATTTTCTTTTATTTTAAAACTTTGCGGACAAACTTATCCTTACAATCCACATGGAAAATTGTTGTTATCTATTCCTTAGCAATATATCATAACTTCTTAAGCAACTGCTCAAAATTCTGATGCGATCGAAATCCACCTTCGCGATCAGAATCAACATATACTTCCTTTAAGATTTCTCTCTATTCTTTGATTCTTAAAACATCAACATGTGACCCAGTCACATCATGTAATGAGGATCTCAGAATAGAACTTAACAGAGTTAGATAATGGGCTCTACCTGATGTAGAGTCAAACTTATTGACTTTAACATCCTTAGGTAAATTTGGCAGCTTTGAAATCAACGCCCCTTCCTTTGGCAAAATAAACATATGGACCCTTTGGTAATGGGACTATCTCAGACTTAGCCTTTCTCTTTACCATTTGGTCAACCGGGTTGACTATGGCCAATCCCTTTCCATTGGGAAGAGAATGCTTTTTCTAGATTTCTAGTGTCACCATTGTCACTGTCCATAAAGTTTTTGGGAAGTTGATCTTCTAATCAAATTTGCTTCACTATCGTTCCAAATCATTGTTGATTCAGCAGCACCAAGCAAATAGATATGATCATTAAGGTTCATGTCATAGTATGTATATCATAGTAGTCCCAAAGGAACTCACTATGTGACTTAGAAAGTGATTGAACATCCAACTTTCTCAAGACTTTGAAACCCAACTCTCCCGGCTTGTCAATATGTGACTTCATCTCTAAGATGTGATCACACATAGACCTTGCTTGCCATTAGGGCTTGAGTGACCTTGAACTTGTGGGTTAGGGAGAATAATTGGAGGAGGTGGAGGAAGTAAAGTTCCAAGAGATTTGGGAAGATCATAGATGTCTGAACTCGACATCTTTTGGGAGATATTCAAGATAGTTGATCTAAAGTCCTTAATATAACACCTAATATGAAATATTAAGGCTAGGATCCAACAACCTATTTATAATTGGAAGAGGGATGCCATAATCCGAGTTATAAAATAGTTGAAGGTAGGTAAATGACGATTTACCAATTTCCACCATGAAAAACGAAATAATTTAATTAGGTTTTTTACTTGGATTTGAAACTCCTAGATCTTTTGAGATTCATTGAACTTTTCAATGGAATGTTTCAATCTCGAGTGTGCCCTTCAGGTTTTGTGAGTGGGATACCGAGGATCACAAAACAAGTTGTGAAGTAACCATGCAAATATACTTGGTACCCTTAATATTTACCCCTCAATCGATGTGTCGGTTAACCACACACGCTCCAACGATACTATGATAAACATTAAGTTACCCTTTGCCTACCTTGTTAAGTCCAGGTTAGTGTGCCGGTTAACCACACACGCTCCACTAACAGCTTAAACAAAGTGCAAAGTGTAATTTCATGGATGAGCACCTTATTCACATTTTCCTAAGTAACTAAGATTGGGAATTTATAAGTGTTTAGTTACTTAGTATTTATCATTATACTTATAATGAAGGGAGAATTATAGTCCTTGTCCTACCTGTTCGGCTAACGACCCTCCACCGGTCAAGGAAGCGGTGAGTGAGAGTGGACACCCATTAAACTGCCATTTTATAGGCAGTAACCTTATACCCCCCTTATAGACCGGCTTCGTGAATGATGCCTACTAATGGTAAGACGACTTGCTCTTATACATATAATATATTAAACTTTTAATATTATAATAGTATAAGGGTGTATTTTAGACATTTAAAATACTTGGTGGTTTAATCTATTAATTAAACTAGACTTTTAATTTAATTAAACTCAAACCATATATTTATGGATTAATAATACTCTTTTAATTAAACGCTTTAATTAACTATTAATAAAGTCCATAAGAGTTAATTTGAACTATTCAACAAAACATCATAATTTCAATTATTAAACTCAAAATTAAAACCATTTAATTAATTGTTTAAGTTATGAACCCAAGAGTTTTAGAATTCAATTCTTTTTTTCATAAAAAAACTTTTCTCAAATTCCAAAACTTGAGGGCAAGTTTTGTAATTCTTGAAAACCTTTGGATTCCATAACTTATGGAATTAATGGTGTTTTATGATGAAACTTTCCATGTTCCATAACTTAAGAACAAGTTATGGAATTCTTTAAAACATTAACACCAAATTTTGTAACTCCATAAAAACTTTGAATCAAATTTTTTTTTAAAAAAAAAAACTTTCATATCCATAACTTATGGAAGTTTCAAAAACCCTTAAGATCACAACTTTAAAAAAAAACTTCTGAGCTCCAAAATTTTATGACAAAATATGTAACTCCTTAAAACATTTAGATCAAACTTTTAAAACTAATAAAATAATCATATCATTTTATCTTTTACTAAATTTGACATAATTCAACTCATATAACAAATGATTCAAATTTTACAAATAATTCGTTTTTCACAAAACAAGTAATTATCTTAAAATTTGACAAACGTCATGTTTTTTTTTCCTTTTTTTTCCAACTTGAAAATAAAACATTTGCATCAATATAACAGAAAACAACCCATGGCTCTGATACCACTGTTTGGTTTTGAGCATTCTAACACTCCTATGGTGTACATGCAACCCTATAAACCTTGGATCTATGTTTTCTCTATTATACATGCAAATATTAACTATTCCAAGGTTTCATCCTAACTAGCATATTATGAAGCACCTATACTACAAAGTTCTAGTTAGATGACATACCTTTTGATGTAGCTTGATGTCTTCAAGCTTTAAGAGCTTAGCCCCAATAGTGTGGAAGCCTCAAATGGAATCACAAATCACCAAAACACCTTGGAAGAACTTGAGAGAATATGTATGCACACTATAAATTGGCCCACTCTTATTTTCACACACTTGTTCCAATTTTGTGAGCCAAGGACCCCTTTATATATTATGGAGGATTAGGGTTACATCCATGTAAACCCTAATACCCATGACCTTTCATTTACATAGGATCCATGGGTTAAAAGCTCCATGGACCATCCATGAAAGCTTAGCCCAACCTTAATGAACTTGGCCCATTCCATATATATAAGAGTCCATATTTAATTAGTTCTTTTTGATCACTTAATTAATTCTAAATTAATTCTTGATCAATACTAATTAAATAATATGATTCCATATTAATATAGTAGAACTTATAATATATTAATATAAATCATAAATATACTATTCTCAAAAGACTATCCATATAAATTGTGCCGGTGAAGTGCAACCCAAATGGACCATGCCGGGTCGGGTCAAGTACATACCAAATATAGTTATGGACTTAGACATTAATCCAACAATAAAACGTGCCTTTGTGTGCAATTCAATAAGTAGTAGAACAAGCATATGAGTCGAAGTTTATCTGTTCCTTCTAGAAATAGAAACGATATCTGGGCCCCTCGATGATTTTGTTTTGACCTATGTACCGGGCCCGGTCAGAACTAAATTGATGTGTTCGATTAAGTTCTTTGTCAAACAAATCGGAAATCGGGAAACAAACTGCTGGACAATAAGTAATACATTGTTCCATGTATTTGTCCGGCTGATATCATGAGAGCAGAGGATTATGTGATCACTTATCTAAAATGGCGCTTCATAGTTCAACAGAGTTTTTGAGAGCTACGATTGACGGTTGGTTCCTGAAGCTATATAGGCAAATACAGTTATCAGACTTATCCAAGTGGGAGACTGTTGGATAAGGTGTCTAAGTCTATAACTTATTTGGTATATACTTGACCCGACCCGGCATGGTCCATTTGGGTTGCACTTCACCCGAACTATTTATATGGATAACATTATGAGAAGAGTATATTTGCGGCCTACTAATATATTATAAGTTATAATATATTAATATGAAATTGTATTATTTAATTAGTATTGATCTTAAATTAATTATGAATTAATTTAGTGATCATAAGGTGACTAATTAAATAATGGGCTATTGTACTTATATAGTGTGGGCTAACACTCATAAGGAAATGGGCTAAGCTTGAATGGGAGTCCATGGATGATCCATGGAGCTTTTAACCCATGGATCCTTGGAATAGGGAAATACATGGGTTATTAGGGTTTGCATGGTTCATAACCCTAATCATCTACACTATATAAAGAGGCTTATGGTGCTTGAGAAGAGACTATGTGTGTGTGCATAAGGTGTGGCCGATTTCTAGAGTATTAGAGTGCTCTCTCATAAGTTTTCCAAGTTTGTGGTGATTTGTGATTTCCATTTGAGGCATTCACATTATTGGTGCTTGACTCTCAAACTCCCAAGGAATCAACTCACTAACAAAGGTATGTAATTCTTCTACTATCTTTTATGTTTACAAGTACCCCATGTATGCTAGATAGGTTATGAACCTTGGAAAATTATTTTGCATGTATTTTAGACAAACATAGATCCAAGGTTTCTAGGGTTGCATGAACACCTTAGGAGTGTTAGTTTGCTAAAAACCCAACAATAATAGTCTAGGTTAACCTTTGTAAACCGTTGTGAAATAATAAAAATGTATTATTTTGAGTGTTATGTGGTCTATGCTTAATTGTGTGACTTAAATGAATTAAGAACAAGAATAAGCGTAATAATAAAATATTAGATAATCCCGATATCGATACATGAGGACGTAGTGGTCGTGAAAAAGATTCCGAATATATAAAGAATGCCGAAATCCAAGTTATAACGAAAAAGTTATGGCTTGTCGAAATTTCGCGACAGAACCGGTACGACACTGCATGACGTAAATAGTGAATTTACGATAGAGCGATATTTAGCCTTAGTGATCTAAATGAAAGTCGTAGAATACGTTAAACCGAGAGTGTGCATAAAAAGAACGTCTAAATCAGACTTCGTATGAGGAGGTTATGATTTTTCGAAGTTTCGACTTAGCGGTATGCAGCCCAAAGTTCGAATATGAGATCAAGTTATTTCTAGCCGAAACAATCTAAACGAGAATCGAAGATCTCATCGATAGTAGTCCAACGGTAAAAAGACAGACGAAAACGGACGTCAGATAAAGAAGTTATGAATTACTAACGGAGTTTTCCTGTCCCGGTCTACTAAAAATAATATAATAAAAATAAATTCAAAATTAGCCGACGGAGTCTAAATGAAAGTTGTAGAGCATAATTTCACCTACGCGTGGATATAAAGAACTTCGAAAACGGAGCTCGTATGCGAAAGATATGAATTTCTGAAGTTCGGGACACGAACCCTAACCCTGTGTCAGGGTTCATGACGTGAACAGTGGGTTCACGACATGAATTCAGTAATGTGACCCTTCTGAGCCTGGCACACCCAAGTTGCGACTATGCACCTGATGACGTCCAAGGTCACGACGTGAAATGATTGTTCACGACGTGAAAATCGAAAAATCAGTCATATAAATAGAAACCGAAGGGCAGCCGGCCATGGTTGCTAATTCATTCACTCTCTCACTCCCGATACCCTCTCTAGCCCACTTAAAGCACCCCCGAAGCCCCGGTATCATCCCGAGACCCGAAGCGAGTCCCGAAACACCGAAGATCCCGATAAGAAAAGAGTTTCCAAGCCGAAGCTCTGCCCGAGAGAAACCCGGCGTGTGAAGATATCCCGAATTCATCGAAGAGTTACTATTTAAGGAGCCGTAGTGCTGTCCGATAAACATCTTATCAAGGGAGTGCATAGTCCCTTTCATATACACGATTTTAATAAAAGTATTGATGAATGTATTAGATATATGATATGAGTAAGTGTGTAGTTGCTTTCTGATAATACACATATATGAATTATACTCTATGAAATTCGTGCTATGTGATTATATACTATTTGTTATGTGGTATGAGTATTGAATGAACATGTTATAAAAGTTTTAAGTTGTATATAAACAAGTATATTTTATCTACAAATATGTTGGGTAGAACATGGGTAGATAATGATGTGTGATGAAATAAAAATGATGAGAGACCTCGATGTTGTTGTTGATCTAGTCATCTAGCGGAGTATGGATGACGACCACTGAATCTTTCTAGATAGTCCAGTGGAACGCTGGCAGGTTCATAACCTATAGGTGTTGTTAACGATGTGTTCACCGGTGTACTCTATCCCCCTCATGGTTGCCTTTAGGACATCTACTGTTGAGGAAACCCTTTTGCAGTAATGTCCATCCTGATGAAATTCCTTAGACTAGGTCCCTTGTGATAGTTGTTGTTTTAGGGACGTAAAGTGAGGATAACGGGAATGGGTAATCGGGTTATTGTTGGTTGGTGAAATTAAATATAATTATTTATTGTGGGTTGAAAACCCTATATGCTCACCAGGCTCCCAAGCCTGACCCACTCAGTTTCTTTGTATTACAGGTAGTGGCGCAAGAGCATAAGTTGGACAACTTGTGAAGATATTTTGTTTATAGGCCAGTAGTTGTATATAACTGTTGTAAGGCTTATAATGTGCCGTTTATGCTTTTGGTTTGTATCGGAACATGACATCCCGAGTTTTGTTATATATGAAAATACATTTCTTTAAGGAATGCTTTGATAAATTTTATTTATCATATTTTGTTTTGGGAACAGATTCCGCAACTCTTTTAATTAAAGGATTACTCTGAAAGTTATTTTAAAAGCATAAATTAAATCGTTCTTTTCTGGCTGTGATTTTGGGGATGTTACACGTGTGCACACACAGAATTCCCATCTTGGTGTTTGCATGCCAATAAGGCTAGAGTAACCTTGAACTTTTCAAGTTGACGTAAACGTGGGCCAGGGAGAATCACAGGAGGAAGTGAAGGAAAATCATGATTTCTAGTTCCACCAATGCACAAAGAAAGGAACAATCATTCTGTTGGGTTTTATGTACTCTAACATTCCTATGGTGTACATACAACCCTAATCCTTTGGATCTTAGTTTTCTCTAACTATACATGCAACATTGGTTTCCAAAGCATGAAGCCTAAACTAGCATACAAAATTTAACATATGAATCATAAAATAAGTTAGAAAATTACATCTTGATGTAGCTAGTAAGACTTTGGCCTTGAGAGAGTTTAGCACCCCAAGTGTTGTGCCTCAAACTATTCACAAACACCAAATAAACAAGTAGATGGATATGAGAGAGGTTAAGGAGACTAAAAACCGATTTCTCTCATTGGAATGCAAGTAGTTGTCGATTTTAGGGCTTAGCACAACATATATATATATATATATATATATATATATATATGTGTGTGTGTGTGTGTGTGTGTGTGTGTGTCTGTGTGTGTGTGTGTAGAATATCAAAGGTCATGTGTAACCCTAATCCATACACATTAACTATGACAACCGTCAATTTCTAGTCAAGTCAAAGTCAAATAAAGTCAACAAGTCAAACCGGTCAACTTATCTAACCCTTGTATATTAGGGTTTCCGTTATGCTTGTCATTGTACAACTCGCAAATCTTAATACAAAGTATCACTTAGAGTATTCACGTGTTCAGAAATTCTAAACCGTAATCAGGGTAAGTGATGAATCTATTCGATAAAACATTATTCCTTAACCCTCGAGGGCATATAACAATCATAACGAGGCTTAACAGAGTGTACAAACCTTGTGTTGCGAAGCCAAACACTCAAAAAGGTCACAAACGTAGTCTCTCTCAACCTCTTTCACTCTATCTCTCCAAGTGTGTGAAATCTCTCCCAAATCTCTCCAAGTATGTGAAATCTCTCCCAAATCTCTCTCTGTTTGAGAAATCTCTCCAAGTATGTGAAATCTCTCCCAAATCTCTCTCTGTATGAGAATCTCTCCAAGTGTGTGAAATCTCTCCCAAATCTCTCTATGTATGAGAAATCTCTCCAAGAATGTGAAATCTCTCCCAAATCTCTCTCAATATGAGAAATCTCTCCAAGAATGTGAAATCTCTCCCAAATCTCTCTCTATATGAGAAATCTCTCCAAGAATGTGAAATCTCTCCCAAATCTCTCTCAATATGAGAAATCTCTCCAAGAATGTGAAATCTCTCCCAAATCTCTCTCAATATGAGAAATCTCTCCCAAATCTCTCTCAATATTGAGAAATCTCTCCAAGAATGTGAAATCTCTCCCAAATCTCTCTCTCTATATGAGAAATCTCTCCAAGAATGTGAAATCTCTCCAAAATCTCTCTCAAAATCTCTCTCAACTTCTTATAATCACTCGGGGCATCCCGACCTGTAATTTAGTCGAAAACCGCTCGAAAACGAAAGTTTACGCGAAAAACAGCTTTAAGGAGCCGAACCCTCTTAAGGAGCCGAACCCTCCTAGGAACCGAAACCCTAAGAAGCCTCCTAGACCGAACTTCACCTTCGCTTCTGACAAGATTCGGCTCTGACAAGATTCACCTTCGGTCCAAGATACAAAGCTGAGACCGAACCCTACTCTCGGTTCCAACACACAACCGAACCCTACCTTCGGTTCTATGCTCCTAAGACCGAACCTTCGCAACTTCGGCCCCAATTTCGGATTTTTCCCATTTCCTTCCCGGTTTTTGACCGAATCTTCGTTTTAAGCCCGTTTTTCGTGATTTTAACGCGGGATTTTCACCGAAACTCGTAATTTAATATAAGAGACCCTAAATATTCATTTTGAATCATATTTTTGGGGGAAATCTTTGTCCAAGAATAAAATCTATTAAATTAGATTTTGGGGTAGAGTGTTGACTTTATCTAGAGTAAGACACAAGCAACCTCCCCCATACCTTCATGGTACAACCCTCAGTCACTATTCCCCCTACCTAGTCAACTATTTGTCCTTTGACACCCCTCCTCCAGCTGTAAAGGTTCACCAAAAGCTGAAAATCTCCTCTCTCCTCCCATTTCACTCACTTTTCACCAAAGAGCAAACACTTTTCTCTCTCACTCTTCTCTCCAAATTCTCGAATTCTCCAGGAGTTCTAAGGCTTCTCATACTCCTTGGTAAGTAAATCTTTTCCCACACTTGATTTCCTTACACTTCTTCACTCAAATCATGAGTTCCTTACACAAATATCGTCATAATTGTTGTTAGATCTTCGAATCTTCAAGCATCATCTAAGTGTTCTTGAGTTGAACACTTCTTTTCTTCGTCATCCATCTACTGAAATCACTCAAGGTGAGTTCATACCCCTACATTTTCATGTTTTCTTCAAGTTTTAGGTGGGGAATACAAGTTAAAACACCAAAAACTTAACTAAACTCAAACAACAGCTTTCATCAGAAAAGTTGAGTCCTATTCATGGACTGTTTTGACCAACTTAGACTTAATATCTTTCAAAACTGCTTAATATGAAATTAGTTCAGGTTCATACCTTTAAAATGACTACTTGCAAATCTCCATATGATTTTTCTACGATTTATGGTGATTTTTACAAAACGGCCTATCATTGTAGCTACGAATTCAGACCAGTCTCTGACTATGAACATTTTCACACCAGTTAGAGACTTCTAAAAATCATAATAAAAATTATGAACAAACTAGACATATTTTCTAAATCCTCAGAATTTACGGAATCAGTTTTCGACTCCGTATGATTTTTCTATAATTATTCCAAGGACAGGAACAGAAAAGATAAAATTAGAAAATTGTCAGTAACTCATTTACACCTTGTAACTTGCTGAGCAAGGTGTGTATTATCATATATAAGTACATGTTGGTTATATTACATGTCTTTTACCTCATTACAAGGGTTTACATCATATACAAAGAGGATTTTTACCATTACAAAACGTTTTGATAAGCTATAATAGGTATAGTTTATGTTTCCATTAACACGACAAACACATGTCGGAAGGTTTTATTCCCACAGAAAAAGGTTTTACACTTACGCACACCACACGTAAACTTGTTAACGTAAATCGTGAGACATTCCTCTTAGTACTCCTAGAGTACGGGTTAAAATTCCTGGTAGTTATAACCAGAGTCTCTTGTAGGGAGAACGTGATAGTTGTGTATAGATCTATATTGGGTTTGACAAACCACATCTGAGCTGCATGCAACAGCTAGACCGGTAGGTTTGGGGTGACAAGTGTCATTATCTTTTTCAACGCCTGAGAAACGTCGTGGCTGGTTCATTAGTCATAGTATGGTTATAGCGACTCACATAGGGAGTTAACAACACATAAAGTTTACGGGGATTTTCTCAAATCAAAAAGGGTTTTATGTCGATTTAAAATCACTTTTTATATTAATAAGTATGGATAGTATTGTACACTTTCGGTCTTGGAATTAAAGACAACACATCACTTTTGTAAGGAAAATATTAGATTTTTCTTGGTATCACACAATTCATAACAAAGATCGGTTTCCAAACGCTTCATCTAAAAAGCTTATGAACTCACCAACTTAATTGTTGACACTTTTTCAAAACTACTTGTATTCTCAGGGAATCAACGAAACCAGGTAATCGCAAGCTTTTGAGGATGGAACGCTACGACGTTGAACAACTATTTTTATATCATGTTGTAATCAATCATTGAAATATGTAACACTTGAAACCATGTAATTCTTTTCCTTTAAATTTATGATTGGTTGTATTGCTTTGATCACTGTTATACACGTTGTTATGATACTATACATGAAGTCCGCCACCCCCGGACGTTTCCGCCATCCTTGGTTTGGGGGTGTGACAGATTGGTATCAGAGCATTGTTTATAGTGAACTAAGTATATCGAACCACATAAGATATACAAACTATAAATACATTGGGACTAAAAGTCTCTGATTTAACAATTTCAAAACAATTATACTTTTAGAAATGAAATAGTTTCTTGTTAAAAGTATGAGTACATACATACAAACTAGTATAGTATCGTATCTAGGACAATACAAAAGTAAAACGAGGAGTTGAACACTACGAGTAGAACTTGGGATATGTAATCAGACTTGGGATGAATATAGCCTGATCAACTATATTTATCCGAGGTGTGACTATTATATGCCGGTGTATGGTCGTAGTGAGCAACAAGCCTAAAAACTTCCCAAACAAGAAAATCGTTAAGAACCAAACATAACATTTAAAATACTATAGGAGTATTTTGTGGTACTGTAATTTATGTGAAAACTAAACAGATCCTTAATAATAGGTCTATAGTCACTAAGTGGATACTCTAAAGTTATATATAACTTAGAGATCATAGACTTAGAATCTGTGGTCATTGCCTTACTTCATTTTCCTTGTTTGGATGTGGACTTAGGGTGGGATCACTTATTCGAAGGTCTATCATATCTTTGTTATATGTAAATAGTATGCACTATGTCGTTATAGAAGTAACTAATGAGGATCAAACCCCTATAAGTATTTCTAGGAATACGACTAATATATGCTTCCTACCCCTCCTATTCTCGCACGTATAACATGGAAAGATTCTACTTACCAGGCGACTCCTACTTTCCTAACCAGGGAAATGGTGGACGGTTAGGAGAAGAAACTGAAGAAGACCCCAATGAAGAACCCGAGGAAAACGAGGAAGGAGAATCTGAAGATGAGGAAATCAAAATAATGACGAGTGAAGATGAAGACGAGGCAGAATCAGAAGAGGAACCGGAGGTGATCAACCCTCCGTACATAGCCAAGGTTCCCACAAATCGCTTCGACTACATCGGACCTGTGCCCCGTTGGCCAACCGTGATCGAGGGTTGGAATCGACAGCAACGACAGCGATCACCATTTGGAGACCAACGAAGTTGCTATGACCTCAACCACGGGGGACCGACTGACAGAGCCCTCTCGGCGAAGACCCGACAAATCGCGAACATCGGGGATTAAAACAGGGGGACTGCAAATCGAGTACGGAAATTGCGCGCTACTATAAACACCACCATCTCACGTACCCGATACTTGGAAAGAGACTGCTATCCCAGAGACCAACTTCTTAAGAACCTTATCGCCGCTCGGGCGGAGGCAAAAGAGAAACAGGGTAGACGCACAGCACTCGAAGAGAGAATGGTTGTAGCCAAGCGTCGATTGGCAGAGCTGCAAGGTACATCGACTTTGTCTCAGGCATCGCAAGGTACGGATCGTCGTAGGCAGAGTTCATATTGCTCACAAGACCTTGTAGATTAGGTTCATGAGTATGAGTTAGTGCTACTCTATTCTATGTGTAAGCTCAACCCTGTGATTTAAGTGGTTATTCTAATCGGGGGATTTATTTACTGTCAAAACTTTTCCTTACAATGATCTGGTGTAGACCTGCATCGAGGTCAAAATTTTCTCTGAAACCAAAATTACTAGAATCACATTAACAAAATGGGCTTACGGCAGGCCCATTAGACTCAAGGGTCTATTAAGTCTTAATCATACCAAAAAGCATACATCAATTGGTCGTAAGAAGGACCTAGCTTGGATCAAATTACAAGGTTTCACTTGGATACAGAACTACTAAAATACATGGGTTTATTACAGACTTTCATTAGGAATTGCTTTCAGAGCACCATAAATATCGAAATACAATACACTTAGAACTAAGATAAACTTAGTTGGATAACCCATGACGCATAACCCTTTCTAACGATTCATTATCGTCTCACCTTTAAAATATTTTGGTTGAAAAGTGCCTTCTTCGTAGACCTATAGGGTGCGATCATACCAGCACTAATACACCGGATTCCATCAGAACTCCTTAGCTAAGAGTGTTTGGGCAAAGATAGTAACTAGGATGGGTAAATTTAGCATTCGTACAAAACCTACTTCTACCCATTTCCGTAACTCCATCTCAGGAGTGTTTAGCATGAACACTGAGAATAGTACAGCAATGTGCGAAATTTGCATATGTGAATATAAATTGTAAGAATGCACTTGAGGTAATCATCCCCACTCACGAAGTCGTTTTTCATCATGAAACAGAATTATGTCTTCACCAAGAGGTAACCAACCAACTAGCAAGGCACCAACCCTGCAGATAAACTCTGCTACTTTTCAAGCTGCAGTCACGGCAGCCGTGGCAGCCGTCATGGCGCAACTCAATGCTAACCACGCCAGCGGGCGCGAAGATGGCGCCGGAAATACTAACCGCGATAACAATCAAGAACACTAGCGGGCGAATACCAACGAAAATGCCTCAGACCACAAACCTAAGAGCAAGAAACGGAAGTTTTGGGACAAAAAGCAGTGTAACCCATCTCAAAAACTCGCTAAAGGACAACGATCTGTGGCTGCTCCTATAATTACGACAGAAGTCGCAACTCATGCCTCGACATCAGCCACAACATCTGCCACTCAAGCACCAGACAGACAATATATGGGGACACTTCCAAAGTGTAACAAGTGTAACTACCATCACACAGGAGCTTGTCAGATTCTACACTGTATCAACTGCAACAGGAAAGGATATACTGTCCGCTTCTGTAGGACCCTGACCCAGCACATCGCTTCAACCACGAATACTGGTGTAAATCCAGTATGCCACCTATGCGGTGAAATGGGACACTTCAAGAGAGACTGTCTAACCGAGAAGAATGACGGAGGAACGGGAGGAGTGTGACAACCGAACCAGCGAAAGCAACAAGGAACCTTATTAGGACTTTTGGAACGTTTCAAAACAAGAATATTTAAGTACCATATGTATGTAATGTACGTGGAATGTTGCTAAGATCATCGTCTTTTAAAATTAGTTGAAATACTCTCTCGTTCAATTAAATCAAAACACTTATGCGCATCGAGCGAACATCTAGAGGCCTGTTAGGGATCATAATATGAAGTATCATCGCTGACTATCAGAACACGTATACTACCAGTACTAGTTGCTGCAATGCGAATCATCTGCAATAATAATAACACCAACCAACACAGAACGTACTAACAAGAGGCACAGGATACTCTATCTCCCTAACAAACATTTCATTCGAATACAACTTAACACACGTTTTACTAGGAAGTTTTGATAACGTCATTCGATTTGGATTGGTTTAGTCCTCACCGTTCCAATTAAATGTGCTATGGAAAGACCCCTCACCTAACCTCCTGAATATCGAAACCCTCGTCTCTCATAAGCACAAATCCGATGCGGACCTCCGGGTCATCTCTCGTTACGGAACCTCAAAGTACTCAAGAGAGGAGTACCACGCCATCTGACTGTTTTACCAAACTCAATTACATATAACCTATACACACGAGTTAATGATAGATGGACCAGGAATGATTCCTACCATGAACTTCGAGATAAGGCTACCCAGAAGAGCGAGTGGATGTTCTACCATTCGATTTAGTCTAGTCGCATAAACCAAACCCATACGTTCCCCACTGACCTAAACAGAAGACAAGATGGTGAAAATCCGTTGGAACGAAAAACAAGAATAAAAAATCACATAGAGAGAGAGAAGCAAGAAACCGCCCTCCAAACACAAAAGCAGGCCCTACGTAATGATCAGGAGTCATTACCAATACCTCAAGACGGCTAAAAGTGTATGAAGTCGGCTAGACCACACGTGACCCATAACTAGGAACAGTAGTGTTCACCCCATAAGATTGGAAGCGTCATCCCTACGACGCAAAGATGCACAAGTTTTCATCGGTCATAAGAGCATTCAGTACATTCTCGACCGAAAAGAACTTTGCCTGATTCAAGGACGATGGGTAGAGCTACTAAGCGACTAGTAGTACAAGATTCGTCATTATCTGAGCAAGGCCAATAAGGTGGCCAATACCTTGTACAGAAAGGAATACTCGTGCTGCCAAGTAAGGTCATTGTGTAGTGACAAAGAACATGGTTTGGCATGCGGAATTAAAGCTTGCACAAATGAACATGGTGATTTGGGTGTTCAAGAGATGTATTGAATATGTATTGTGTTACAAAAAGGGACATAGATCTACATCTACATAAATAACACACACTCACACACTCACTTTTACATCTCTCAAGCACACCTCTACAAGTGGTATGAACCCACTATTTATAGAGGTGTTTACATGTCTCTCTCTCACTCTCACTAACACATGGGTCTAAAGGCTAATGCACCACATGCAAGTGGGTCTACAAGAGTCAAACCATTACAAAGTCATACATGAAGAACTTTGTACCCCAACATTCTCCCCCTCAAAGTTAGGAATGGATGACCCACTTCAAATCTTCCAAAATCGAGCAACTACGCGACCCGAGCCTCAAGCATGACACATGTCGAAACGAACTTCAATCTTCAATTCTTCCATGATTCTTCAGTTTGGGCTCTAGGATGTGAGACCATACAAACCGAGCAGCAACGAATGATTAACTCCAAATAATCACCCAAAAGTTGCGCATAAAAACACATCCCAAAAATAAATCATTTTCGAACTTCCAATTGCATCATTTCGTAGACTTCAAAAATCAAGGTCACTTCGGTCTTCAAATCCGCGTAATACGAAAAATTCAAGTTCGAATTTCCATATAAAACTTCTCCCCCTTTTTATAATCGAAAATTGATTATAAAACTCCCAAGGAAAAAGAACGTGCTCTATTCGGAATTTTTCGTGTCAAAACTCCCCCTTAACATGTGGCATAAACTATGTGCTTCAATCCGGAAAATCCAAAAAATATTGAATTTTTAGCTTCGTTCACGGATCGCCTTTGACAAAATTTCTCAAAAATGGGTAGAAATTGTCAATTTCAAAATTCTGCAGTGACCCGGTGCGCCCAAAACAGCAAAATATGCAAAACTCTCCCCCTTTTCCAAAGCTGGGTAAACAGCGTCAATTTGCACAAACTGCAGGGGCCTGAAATGCATTTTCTTCAATTTTCAGCAAAAACAGTCCTTTTTCGAATTTGTGTATGAAACGCCAAACATTCGAAGCCTCAGGGACTATTTTTGAAAATTCTGCCATTTGCACCAAACATACGAAGAATCCCCAAAATATTCGAAGCTCCAAAAAAATTTTCGAATTTGGGTGAAAAGTGTCAAACATTCGAAACTTCAAAATTTTCGAATTTGGGTGAAAAGTGTCAAACATTCGAAACTTCAAAAATTTTCGAATTTGGGTGAAAAGTGTCAAACATTCGAAACTTCAAAATTTTCGAATTTGGGTGAAAAGTGTCAAACATTCGAAATTTCAGGGGCTGAATTCGAAAATTCTGCTTTTTGATCAAAATGTTCGAAGCTTTTTGCCAATCATTCGAAGCCTTGCTTTTTCCCTTTGTTAAACAGTCAAATCTTGAGGGACTACATGCGAAACTTTTGGTTTTGCTTCCCAACATACGAACTTTTGCAACCCAACATACGAAATTTTCAGGTGACAAACATGCGAATTTTCCAGGACCATTTTCGAAAATTTGTCTTTCTTTTTCATCAATTCACATGATCGCTTCGTACGTTTCTTATGAACGCTTCGTACGAAAATCTCAGGAACCAAACACACGAAAATTTTTCACCCAAACATACGAAGATTTTCCTTCTCTCTCCTCTTCGTATGAAAATCATCTTCCCAAAATTTTTCCTAAACACATGAATGCGAAGCATACGAAGACTCTGAATGTACAGTAACCTCTTAATCGTCCCTCTGAATCGACTTTGTTTACTTCGTACATTCAACCAAAAAAAACAATTCTTCGTTCTTACAGTTCATTGTTACAGTTCTTCAAACCATCGATTGCCAAATCTTCGAATCTTAATCACCAAATCAACACAGTCGATCACTTTTCGTTCGTTTTTCAGTTCACCAAATATCCAAAAACTCATCGACATCCAAAAATCACCACAAAACGAAAAACTTTCGTTCGTTCTATCATCAACTATCGACTCCAAACATTCGAACAATACGCCCCAATTCCAAAATCGACTGTAAACCAAAACATCAAACATCCAATAAATTCGAACAATCCCAAAATCAAATTTTCGCACATTGATTCCAAATATCAATTCTTCGAACATCAACCTGTTCGTTCCTGGACATTCGTACCCTCGACCATCATCTTCAATTTTTCGTGAATTCAGATTCCAAAAACCTTCGTTCTTAACTTTTTGAACCTGATATCAAAGCCTTTCCAGTCGATTCTTAGCATCCTTTAAACTCAATACCATATTTCGAAATCAATCATCAAAATCGACTTCAAATCCAAATCAAAACCAGTAAACGTCAAGCCATCGTCATTGACTTATTCACAGTTTGAGTTTTCAAAATCAAAGAACATAAACACGAAATTGATGATTCTAAGGTCTAATTTCAGATCAAAAGACGTTCCATTAGCTGTTCTTCACCTTCATCAAGTGTTCTTGATCAACAATTTCATCAAAATCAAAGTACCAATTTCTGATTTCAAAGATATGACTCATATAAAATCGATTTCATCATATATGAATCATATGAAATCGTAAAGCTTTATCTGATCATTAATCGACATCAATCCAAAGAAAGAAGGAAAAATTATCGAGAAATTGAGAAGAACATTCAAACGCAGTAGATTAAGAAGCAAGAACAGATGCGTATGAGTTCTAAGGTACAACCAGTTGAAGCGTGCTAAAAAATCAAGACGCTGGAATGGAATCTGAGCTCACCTAATGAAAGCGGATCAAAAACAAATGTATTGGGTTCTAATCAGATGAACAGTAACCGAACTCATTCTTTTGGATCATAAACTAACGAAATATTGGACTCTTGATTTTAAGATATCGGATCATATACTTTTGGGCTTACAAATCCAATCCGATGAACAGTAAAAGATATCGTATTTTAAACAAACTTTGGGCTCCATTAATGAACAGTAAGATTGATTTTGATTTTGGTTGGCTTGATCTAAAAAAAATTATTGGATCACACAACGGGGTTTTTCAAGAAAAATTTGATCCAATGATTCAAATCGATCAAAATTCAAAAATGCAACGCACGATTTAATGATTACAAGAGATCATAGAGAGAGACTCACCAAAATTGTTCCAAATTGCGATAAAATTTGCCAAACCGAGAATCGTTCTTCAAAAATCACCTTGATCTTGAAGACCCGCTCTGATACCAATTGTAGTGACAAAGAACATGGTTTGGCATGCGGAATTAAAGCTTGCACAAATGAACATGGTGATTTGGGTGTTCAAGAGATGTATTGAATATGTATTGTGTTACAAAAAGGGACATAGATCTACATCTACATAAATAACACACACTCACACACTCACTTTTACATCTCTCAAGCACACCTCTACAAGTGGTATGAACACACTATTTATAGAGGTGTTTACATGTCTCTCTCTCACTCTCACTAACACATGGGTCTAAAGGCTAATGCACCACATGCAAGTGGGTCTACAAGAGTCAAACCATTACAAAGTCATACATGAAGAACTTTGTACCCCAACACATTGGCAATGACAATCCATCCATTCCTGTCTACGCAAATCAGGAGAACTTGAACTAGAGACCTTGAAACCAGAGTATGCGATGGGTGAAAACTTAAGAGGAGTGAATAAGAACCTAGAAGTCAAGAGCGACGGGGCTCGGTACCTCCGGAATAGAAATCTGGACACCAAAGTTTGGTGGATTCAGGGACGTCGTCACGAACGAAGCACACAAAACTCGCCACTCAGTCCATCCAGGTCCAGAAAAGATGTATCTGGACCTTAAGAAACACTATTGGTGGCCGAACATGAAAGCTGACATCGCTACATATGTGGACAGTATCTGACTTATGCCAAGGTCAACGTAGAGTAACAGAAGCCTTCGTGTTTCCTACAACAACCAGTGACACCCGAAAGGAAGTGGGAGCGGCTAACCATGGACTTCATAACCAAGTTACCCAAGACATTGGGTGGTCTCGATACCATTTGGATAATCGTCGACAAACTGGCCGAATTTGCGCACTTCTTACCAATCAAAGAAACCGGCATGATGGAGAAATTGGCTAGGACGTACATCAAAGTGACTATACGACTGCATGGTGTGTCAATATCCATTATCTTTGTCAGAGATAGGAGATTCATTTCGCGATGCTGGCAACCCTTGCAGGGATTAGGTTAGACTTTAGTATGGTCTACCACCTATAATCCAACGGACAGAGCAAAAGAAACTATTCAAACCTTGGAAGACATGCTAATAGCTTGGGCGATTGACTTTGGTAAAGCATGGGAATGCCCACTTACCACTCATTGAATTTTCAACAACAACAACAACAATCACCCTAACATCAAGGTCGCTCCATTCGAAAATCTCTAAATCAGCAAGGGCAAATCACCACTGCACTGGCTGAAGTGGGAGATACATAGCTAGCGAAGGAGCAAGTCCCTAACAGCACCCTCTATGGCCCGAAACCATAAGGGAGACAACGGAAAAGATCCTACAAATTCGAGACCGATAAAAGAGCTATGCAGATGAGCGACTCAAACCCTTGGAATTCCAGGTTGGGGACCATGTACTACTGAAGGTCTCACCGTGGAAAAGAACGATACGTTTTGGTAAACGTGGGAAACTAAACCCAAGATACATCGGGCCATTTGAAATCCTTGCCAGAATTGGCCACTGGCGTACAACTTCGACTACCACGAGAACTTAATAACGTACACCCGACCTCCCACATATCAAACTTAAAGAAGTGTCTGTCCGACGAGACTCTTGTAATACCACTCGGCGAAATCAAAATCAACGAGAGTCTCCACTTCGTAGAAGAACCGGTTGAAATCATGGATCGGGAAATCAAGAGAACGAAACAAAGTCGCATTCCTAATGTGAAGGTCCGTGGGACGCTAAACGAGGACCCGAGTTCACCTGGGAGCACGAAGACCGGATGAAACAAAAACACCCGCATCCTTTCCCCAACTCTTGAAGTCCCAGTCGAAACGTTAATTTCGGGACGAAATTCCTTCTAACGGGGGGATGATGTGACAACCGTCAATTTCTAGTCAAGTCAAAGTCAAATAAAGTCAACAAGTCAAACCGGTCAACTTATCTAACCCTTGTATATTAGGGTTTCCGTTATGCTTGTCATTGTACAACTCGCAAATCTTAATACAAAGTATCACTTAGAGTATTCACGTGTTCGGAAATTCTAAACCCTAATCAGGGTAAGTGATGAATCTATTCGATAAAACATTATTCCTTAACCCTCGAGGGCATATAACAATCATAACGAGGCTTAACAGAGTGTATAAACCTTGCGTTGCGAAGCCAAACACTCAAAAAGGTCACAAACGTAGTCTCTCTCAACCTCTTTCACTCTATCTCTCCAAGTGTGTGAAATCTCTCCCAAATCTCTCCAAGTATGTGAAATCTCTACCAAATCTCTCTCTGTATGAGAAATCTCTCCAAGTGTGTGAAATCTCTCCCAAATCTTTCTATGTATGAGAAATCTCTCCAAGTGTGTGAAATCTATCCCAAATCTCTCTCTGTATGAGAAATCTCTCCAAGAATGTGAAATCTCTCCCAAATCTCTCAATATGAGAAATCTCTCCAAGAATGTGAAATCTCTCCCAAATCTCTCTCTATATGAGAAATCTTTCCAAGAATGTGAAATCTCTCCCAAATCTCTCTCAATATGAGAAATCTCTCCAAGAATGTGAAATCTCTCCCAAATCTCTCTTAATATGAGAAATCTCTCCCAAATCTCTCTCAATATTAGAAATCTCTCCAAGAATGTGAAATATCTCCCAAATCTCTCTCTGTATGAGAAATCTCTCCAAGAATGTGAAATCTCTCCAAAATCTCTCTCAAAATCTCTCTCAACTTCTTATAATCACTCGGGGCATCCCGACCTGTAGTTTAGTCGAAAACCGCTCGAAAACGGAAGTTTACGCGAAAAACAGCTTTAAGGAGCCGAACCCTCCTAGGAACCGAAACCCTAAGAAGCCTCCTGGACCGAACTTCACCTTCGCTTCTGACAAGATTCGGCTCTGACAAGATTCACCTTTGGTCCGAGATACAAAGCTGAGACCGAACCCTACTCTCGGTTCCAACACACAACCGAACCCTACCTTCGGTTCTATGCTCCTAAGACCGAACCTTCGCAACTTCGGCCCCAATTTCGGATTTTTCCCATTTCCTTCCCGGTTTTTGACCGAATCTTCGTTTTAAACCCGTTTTTCGTGATTTTAACGCGGGATTTTCACCAAAACTCGTAATTTAATATAAGAGACCCTAAATATATTCATTTTTAATCATATATTTTGGGGAAATCCTTGTCCAAGAATAAAATCTATTAAATTAGATTTTTGGGGTAGAGTGTTGACTTTATCTAGAGTAAGACACAAGCAACCTCCCCCATACCTTCATGGTACAACCCTCAGTCACTATTCCCCCTACCTAGTCAACTATTTGTCCTTTGACACCCCTCCTCCAGCTGTAAAGGTTCACCAAAAGCTGAAAATCTCCTCTCTCCTCCCATTTCACTCACTTTTCACCAAAGAGCAAACACTTTTCTCTCTCACTCTTCTCTCCAAATTCTCGAATTCTCCAGGAGTTCTAAGGCTTCTCATACACCTTGGTAAGTAAATCTCTTTCCACACTTGATTTCCTTACACTTCTTCACTCAAATCATGAGTTCCTTACACAAATATCGTCATAATTGTTGTTAGATCTTCGAATCTTCAAGCATCATATAAGTGTTCTTGAGTTGAACACTTCTTTTCTTCATCATCCATCTACTGAAATCACTCAAGGTGAGTTCATACCCCTACATTTTCATGTTTTCTTCAAGTTTTAGGTGGGGAATACAAGTTAAAACACCAAAAACTTAACTAAACTCAAACAACAGCTTTCATCAGAAAAGTTGAGTCCTATTCACGGACTGTTTTGACCAACTTAGACTTAATATCTTTTAAAACTTCTTAATATGAAATTAGTTCAGGTTCATACCTTTAAAATGACTACTTGCACATCTCCATATGATTTTTCTACGATTTATGGTGATATTTACAAAACTGTCTATCACTGTAGCTACGAATTCGGACCAGTCTGTGAATATGAACATTTTCACACCAGTTAGAGAATTCTAAAAATCATAATAAAAATTATGAACAAACTAGACACATTTTCTAAACCCTCAGAATTTACGGAATTAGTTTTCGACTCCGTATGATTTTTCTATAATTATTCCAAGAACAGGAACAGAAAAGATAAAATTAGAAAATTGTCAGTAACTCATTTACACCTTGTAACTTGCTGAGCAAGGTGTGTATTATCATATATAAGTACATGTTGGTTATATTACATGTCTTTTACCTCATTACAAGGGTTTACATCATATACAAAGAGGATTTTTACCATTACAAAACATTTTGATAAGCTATAATAGGTATAGTTTATGTTTCCATTAACACGACAAACACATGTCGGAAGGTTTTATTCCCACAGAAAAAGGTTTTACACTTACGCACACCACACGTAAACTTGTTAACGTAAATTGTGAGACATTCCTCTTAGTACTCCTAGAGTACGGGTTAAAATTCCTGGTAGTTATAACCAGAGTCTCTTGTAGGGAGAACGTGATAGTTGTGTATAGATCTATATTGGGTTTGACAAACCACACCTGAGCTGCATGCAACAGCTAGACCGGCAGGTCTGGGGTGACAAGTGTCATTATCTTTTTCGACGCCTAAGAAACGTCGTGGCTGGTTCATTAGTCATAGTATGGTTATAGCGACTCACATAGGGAGTTAACAACACATAAAGTTTACGGGGATTTTCTCAAATCAAAAAGGGTTTTATGTCGATTTAAAATCACTTTTTATATTAATAAGTATGGATAGTATTGTACACTTTCAGTCTTGGAATTAAAGACAACACATCACTTTTGTAAGGAAAATATTGGATTTTTCTTGGTATCACACAATTCATAACAAAGATCGGTTTCCAAACTCTTCATCTAAAAAGCTTATGAACTCACCAACTTAATTGTTGACACTTTTTCAAAACTACTTGTATTCTCAGGGAATCAACGAAACCAGGTAATCGCAAGCTTTTGAGGATGGAACGCTACGACGTTGAACAACTATTTTTATATCATGTTGTAATCAATCATTGAAATATGTAACACTTGAAACCATGTAATTCTTTTCCTTTATATTTATGATTGGTTGTATTGCTTTGATCACTATTATACACGTTGTTATGATACTATACATGAAGTCCGCCACCCCCGGACGTTTCCGCCATCCTTGGTTTGGGGGTGTGACATTAGCCCATTATCCATCCATTTGATTTGAATAAATACTTCATGGATTAACCCATAAGCTCATCACAAATCGAACCATGGATCATTAGCCCAACTCATATGTATCAATTTAATTAGTCTCTTTTGATCACTAAATTAATTCTTAATTAATTATTGATCAATACTAATTAAATAATATGATTCCTCAATTAATATATTATACTTATAATATATTAATAAATCATAAATAACATTTTACTCAAATATCCATCTATCAAATTGTTTTGGTGAAGGCAACCCGAAATGGACCATGCTACTATCGGGTCAAGTACATACCAATTATAGTTATGGGCTTAGACACCTAATCCAACAGTCTCCCACTTGGATAAGTCTAATAACTATAATTGCCAATGCAACTTAAAATCTGATTAGCAATCGTAGCTCTCAAAAAGCCGCTGTTAAACTCTGACGTGTCCATTAGATAAGTGATCATATAATCCTCTATTCTACAAGATATCATGCGGAAAAATACATGGAACATAGTCATACTTATTATCCTGCAGTTTGTTTCCCGATTTCCGATTTTTCCGACATAGAACTTAATTGAACACATCAATAGAGTTCTGACCGGGCCCGACACATAAGTCAAAACAAAATCATCGAGGGGCCAAAGATATCGCTTTTAATCCTCTTAGGATAAAAGGAACAAATAAACTTCGACTTATATGCTTGTACTAACTATTCGTTGAATCATACACAACAACATGTTTTATAACATCGAGTTACCGATGCGTTTTCGTACTATCAATGTACAACCAACGAATAATCGCCAAGTCATATATTTTGGTTTGAAGATTATACGATGTTATTGTCTCACAATCACCCATGATAAATTCCATGAAGTGATATGTGAGTGTGGGTTTAGTCCAATACTCAAATCTTATTTCAAGAGCACTCATGAATGTTTATAGCAATCTTTTGCTATGTCTAACTGATGGGTTTTAGGTAAAACAAATAAACTAGAAAACAATTCCTAAGTTCACATGCAACCTACTTTGGATCTATGTTTTAACTATTGAACATATAACTTTGAATTGCAAAACAAGAACCCTAGAGGAGAGAGGCTAATTTCGAAATTAACAAACTAGGGTTTAGGAGTTACATACCTTTCAATTGTTATAGCAAACAATTGATAATCCTCTTGATCTTGATCTTGATCTTCTTGGAAGCTTAGCACCACAAATGTAATGCCTCTAATGGAATCACACCCAAGAACTAGCAAGAAGGAAACTTGGAGGAGAGATGATGGAGAGAGTATGCAATTTCGGCCTTAGGGTTTCTTCCAAAGAAATCAGTGTCCTCAAATGTGAGCCAGGAGGCTCCTTAAATAGCTGAGGGATCTAGGGTTTAGGGAAAACCCTAGTTATCCTTTGCTTAGGGCCTAAGCAAGATCCAAAGGCCTTATTTGGACCCCTTGGACGAAATCTCTAGGGTTTCCCCTATGGATTTCGTCCACCTCCATTCAAGGAGGTTCTGGATCCTTCCATTCAACTATTAGTTAATTGCAAACTAGTCCCTGCACTTTATAATTAATTCTTTTAACCCCAAAATTAATTCTGATTAATTTCTGGCTAACTATTAATTAAACATAATGATTTCTAATTAATATATTAATCTATTAACATATTAATAAATCATTTATATATTAATTTATTAATCTTATAAATTAATATCTCTCCTTTCATAATTTCCTTGTCCAAATGAATGTTTATAGCAATCTTTTGCTATGTCTAACACCTTAGACAATCATACAAAAACCCATTCATGACAGTCTTCTTTCATAACCTACATCCAAATGTCAATTAAATTTTAACTATTATAAGTTTCTAAAATTCTATCTAATCATTAAAACTAATATCGTCCTCCTGCCCGATTCTTCTAGCATGCTACAAGTGCTTGACCCTACTCAGTCCCTTCGTAAGGGGATCTGCTGGGTTCTCCTCTGACGATACCTCCTTCATTATGAGGAGTCCTTCTTCTATTTGATGTCTTATGAAGTGATATTTTCTGTCGATGTGCCTGGATCTTCCATGATCCCTTGGTTCCTTGGCTAATGCTTCCGCACCCTCGTTGTCACAGAAAATCTCCATAGGCTCCTTTACAGTTGGTACAACTCCAAGGTCTTCGATGAAGTTCTTTAGCCATATCGCCTCCTTCGATGCTTCACTTGCTGCTATATACTCTGATTCGTACGTTGAATCAGCTACAGTCTCTTGTTTGGAACTTTTCCAAGTTACTGCTCCACCATTTAGGGTAAATATCCTGCCCGACTGAGAGCGGAAATTATCTCTGTCGGTCTGAAAGCTGGCGTCACTATACCCTATCACTCTTAAGTCATCACTCCTACCGAGGGTAAGGACTCAGTCCTTAGTCCTCCGCATGTACTTTAGAATGTTCTTTACCGCAGTCCGGTGAGCTTTACCAGGATTCCCTTGATATCTGATAACCATGCTCAAAGCAAAGGCTATATCAGGGCGAGTACATGTCATAGCATACATGCTCGATCCAACAGCAGAAGCATATGGTATTCGACTCATTTCTGCTATCTCAACATCTGTACTTGGACTCTGAGTCTTACTCAGTTTGGTATTGCTTTGGATAGGTAAGTCTCCTTTCCTGGACTCCTCCATGCTGAAACGTTTCAACACCTTGTCCAAGTAGGTAGTTTGACTAATTCATATTAGTCTTTTACTCCTGTTTCTCAATATCCTTATCCCTAGAATATAAGCGGCTTCTCTGAGGTCCTTCATAGCGAAACACTTCCCAAGCCAGGACTTAACCTCCTGCAAGGTTGGGATGTCATTTCCTATGAGTAGTATGTCATCCACATACAATACCAGAAAGCTAACTATACTCCCACTATCTTTGACATATACACATGATTCATCCTCGCTTCTTGAGAAACCAAACTCTTTGACTTTCTCATCAAAACAAATATTCCATCTGCGAGATGCTTGCTTTAATCCATAAATGAATTTCTCAAGCTTGCACACTCTATTAGGGTACTTTGCATCGAAAAAACCCTCTGACCGATTCATGTAAACATCCTCAGCCAACTTCCCATTAAGGAAAGCGGTTTTGACATCCATTTTCCATATTTCATAATCATGAAATGCACCTATGGCTAGCATAACCCTTATAGATTTAATCTTCGCTACTAGTGAGAAGGTCTCGTCATAGTCAACTCCAGGAGTTTGAGTAAATCCCTTCGCAACCAATCGCGCCTTATAAGTGTGTACTTTTTCATCCATGTCGATCTTCTTCTTGAAGATCCATTTGTACAGATCTCATCATACAGCTACTCTAATCTACAATCCTAAAATTGTAAAAAACACAAAAAAAGTATGGCTTGGAAATGAACACTCCTTGCATTGAAAATCAACTTTTTGAGCTAGCTTAGTTAGTTATGATAATTGAAAGTGACCAAAGTGTGCAGCCCATGCCTCTTCTTTGCGATTTTTGCGCCCAAAATGGACATCATTTCGACATGTGTCCATATTTACAAGGAAGATGGGAAGAAGTGCAAGAGAAGGGAAGCTATTACTGGTCAAACGAATTGAGTTATGATCATCCTCAACATGATCAATGGGATGATCAATGGTGGGAAAACAACCAAGCTTGGGGAAATAACCAATACCAAAACCTATACCAAGCTTGGGGAAATAACCAATACCAAGCAACTCCACAGTTACAACAACCATATCCTTACCCTCCTCAACAAACTGAAACTCCAAGCAAGTCCATAGAGGACATTGTGAAAAGAATTACCACTTCTACCCAAATTTTCCAGGAAACTACCCAAGTTAGCCTCAAAATCTTAGAGCAACAAATAACACAACTTGCTCAATCAATGAGTATGTCACACCCCCGAACCAGACGGCGGAAACGTCCGGGGGCTGGTGTGACTTACATTGAAATATCATCACAATGAATATACATGAAACATAACATAAACATCCCCATGCATTAATACATTACAACCGTCATTGTTCACATCCAGTACATTGTTTACATTACAAAATCCGTAGTATAAATTGTTTGAGAATCACAAAACATAACATCCTAACACACTTGGCAATTTTTCTTCAGCTTATCTGTTACCTGAGAATACAAGTTATTTTGAAAACGGTCAACATATATAATGTTGGTGAGTTCATAAATGTGTTTGATGTAGAGTAGTTTATGTCATTGATAAAACCCAGAAAATCCGATATTTTATGTATTAAAACTTTTCTTGAAAATGTTGTGATGATCCGGTAAGTATATGCGTGAATGATTTCAAGACATGAATAAATAAAAAGTTTTGCATTATAGTTTTTGAAGATACAAGTGAATGAAACTGGTTTCCCCGGGAGACCCGATGTCTTCCGAATAAAAAGTTATAATTGTTTTTGCTTTATTGAATCGTTACATTGAATGAATATGATTTCCCTTTATTAATGATTTCCCTTGATTAATGATTTCCCTTGATTAATGATTTCCCCTGATTAATGATGTCGGATTTCTACGTGAGTCGTTATAACCATGCATGATAATGACTAGTTCGTCTGTCTTGGTATTCTAAATGAACACTGAAATTTGATCTTAAGACTTTGTCGCCCTAGACTGGCCGAGTCTAACTGTAGCGAACAGCTTAGGTGTGGGGGAGTCACCCCCGTATAGATCTATACACAAACTCTCGCTCTCCCTCCAGGAGACTCTGATTACAACTACAGACTACGACCGACACTTATAGGTGTCACCCGTTATTACTCACTCAATCCACATGAACTTGATTAACCTTGATTAATGATTCATTTTATTTTACTTGAAGAAAAGGTAAGCCTAACAGACGAGGAGAAGAGGACTACTAGGCCCTACTAATTTCGTATGTTATTTAAGGCTGTCGAGTGTACGAAGAGCGCGTTGGCCCATTTCGCATATAATTTTATTTGGACCTTACTAGTAATACTAATGGGCCACTGAGGCCCAATAGTATGTAAAAAACCATTGATGGTCCATTAAGCATGCAATTGGGTCACAAGAGGCCCAATAACATGAATTATTTATGTTGGGCCCAAAAGGCATGTTAATGAGTTACGAAGGCCCATTAAGCATGATTAAAAACTCTCAAGCCCAACCACTTGAACGTTTACTTGTTTTTTATAGTATTAATGTTGCGAGTTGTTTAATCGATGTATCTTACAAATCACGGATTTGTTTTATAACGATTTATAGATTTACAAACATAGTTGTTTTTCTATTTAAAACCCATAAGTTATAAAGTTTTGTATATTTTGACTCAATTACTATTATTATTAATATAATTGACCAAAGACATTAATTTGACCTATTCAGCCCCTTTATTTTGGTAAAGTTGGCAATTTTAGTCCTTTTTATAAAAAGAATGACGTATTAGGTCCTTGGACTATTTTTCTTGACATCTTTGACCCAAAGACTTATTTAAATAATGTTTTAAGCCCAAAAGTAAATTTTTGGAAAGTTTCAACCCTTTATTTAAAAGATTTGCATTTTAGTCCAACTTTCTCGCAATTTTTACACTTTTTACCCAAAACCCAAAATCTTTGCATTTTCAATCCTTTTTGACAAATAAGGCCATTTTAACCCCTGAAATAAGTTTATTTACTTTTCTACCCACTGTTTTGAGAAATTTACCATTTCAGCCCCTTAAATTCAAAGTTTTCGCAACTTTGGGCCTATGGGCCGAAAAGCCCAAAAATTTAGCCCAATAAGCCATAAATTTCGTTTTTAGTCCTTTGAAAAACATAATGTTCATAGAAACTTCTATTTTAACTGTTTTGGCCTTTTTGAACCTTGTAAAAACCGTAAATGATAAATTTTCCCCAAACTTTTACTTATTTGACAAAAAGAGTCCAAAAATGAGTTTTATGTTGTAGTGTGGTATTTTAAATCTTGTATGTTAGTTTATCTTGACATGTTAAAGTGAAATATGAACTAGATCACATGTTTTTTCTTCTTGAACTATAGATCTCGAATTATCTTTCATATTTAGCATATATATACCACAAAAACACAAGAAATCACATATATCATACAAATACACATAGATCTTCACATTTTACTTGCATTCTCCCCCATAAAACATATGAAAACCAAAAATAGAGGGGTATGAACTCACCTTGCTTTGTTGCTCACGGTTTTGAAGAAAGAGATAAAGAAAATTTGGTCCTAGCAAGCCTTCTTAGGTGGATCTCGATCTTAGGGGTTTCTAGGATGATGATCATGAGTTTATATGAGTTGAGAAGAGAATTTTGATAAAACAAAGAATCTAGATCATGGATCCAAGCATCAACTTACCTAGTATGATGATTCTTGTGGAAGAACCTCCTTGAAATGCTCCAAAATCTCGAAAATTTGGATGGGGAATAGGATGTGCTTGAGAGTGTTTAGGATGAAAGTTTGAAGATGTGTGTGTGTGTTTGGTGATCCTTGGCCGAAACAAGAAGAGAAGAGAGAGGGGAGAGTCTTGAGGTGATGGTGCATGGAAGTATGGGATTTGGTGCATGGATATCCCATGGGTAATTATGAGGTGGCACAATGGAAAGTCAACCCTCCCTTATCCATTCTTTTCCTATTATTTTTTTTTGTTTTGTTTTACTTGGGCCGGGAGAGAGAGAGGGGAGAGAAAAGATTTGGGCCTTGGTGTTAGAGTCCAAAATATGGAGCCCAAATTAATAGTTTTCGGCCCATTTGGGCCTTTGGAGTGGGTTACGGCCCAAACGTGCATGCAAGAATGGATTTGTGGCTTTTTAGGGCTTATTGGATTGTTATGGCCCAATAAGGCCCATTAAAGGTAAACTAGTCCATTTTAGACTTATAAAGCCCAAAAAGGTTAAGTCTTATGAGAGTGGGTCCAATTAGAGCCCATTTAAGAGTTCTAAGCCCAAGATAGTCACATTGGAGGTTTGTTGGCCCATTAGGCCCAATAAAGAAGTCCTAGTCGATAATGGACTTAAACCGGGATTTCTAGGGTTTCCAACCTTTCGTTGACTATTTGAGTGTTTTGAATAGAGTGTTTGATGGAATTTGGTTGTCATTGAATAAGCATCATACGTTGCTTTCAAGTTTTAGTTACAATGTTATCCTTGTTTAATGTTTACAAAGCATTAGAATTCCTAGTTGTGACAGAGTATAATGGAAGCTCAAGACAAACTACCATATGAAGAGAGCCCATCGCATATCGCATGTTCCATTCCTTTGAAAGATGAGAAAAGTTGTGATGGCCTAAGAGTGTTATATGAAGAAGAGGAAGAAGAAGGAGAAGTGGAAGAGACTGTCAAAGAGGAGGAAGAAATTGAGAAAGTTGTCAATGAAACTATAGAGGAAGTGTTGGGGGTTAACGAAAGAGAGGTTGAGCCACCTACTATCATTGAGAAACTAACTCCAGTAGTAGAACAACCACAAGATCCGGAAACGATAAAGCTGTCAGATCCTTCAAAGGATACGTATCCCGAGAAAGAAGATACCTAATCGGTCACCTACTCAACCACCATGTCAAAGAGGGAAGATTTGGTCGCGATACTGAACAAGTACACAAAAGAATGTGGTTGGATGATTTCTATTATCAAAGGTCTAAGTCCGGTATGGTTCTCCTGTAAAAAGAAAGTCAAATACACTAAAAGAGTCCCAATGGAGGTGTGGAAATTAAAAAATGTCGACATGGGGCAAATTTACAAGTTTAATGGACATCGATTGAAGCTTCTCTATGAAGGTTTTGATTCAAATGTCCAAGATGTCGTCCATTTGGATGCCCCAAAGTGTTAAAGTGAAGTTTAGAGGCGTCTCGCCAAAGACGTTAAAGAAGGGCATTTTTGGAAAGCATTGTGCTTTCATGTTTTTAAATTAAAATAGACAAGTTTGAAGATGTTTTTGGGATCCTCAAGGAGTTTTCTTTGAAGGAATTAAGTGTTTTCATATGTTCGGGGCCTTCCAATCCAAGAAAATGCGAAGAAACGGAAAAAAAATGAAGCAAAAAAGACGATCAGGAACTGCAGGTTGCGCGGGCGCATGCTGCTGCGTGGGTGGTATGCGCTGGTAGGTTACGCGAGCGCGTGCTGCTGCGCGGGTAGTCTGCGCGGGTGGACCTGATCAAATGGAGATGCTCGCAAAAATCAACAAATTTAACTGAAAGGTCTGTGCGGCCGCGTGCCCCTTCTGCGCGACCCGCGCGCCCCCTGGACCATTTTTGACGATTTTTTACCATATTTGACCAAATCTTTAAGTAGGTTGACTTTCGTTAACCATATGACCTATGAATGCAACCTTCTTTTTTATTTCTCCCTTGTGTTCATCAAGTTCTTCCCTCAAACTCTATTTCTCGCAAGAACATAAGCTCCCAAACACCCACCTCGCCGAAAAAATAGAGATTGCCGAAGTTCTACCGGTCGGAATTTCACACAACCACCGCCACAGACACCTTCCGCCGCCCGATCCTCCGATTTAGGTCATTTCTGCCCTTACCTTAAGCATTAAGGACAATGCACGTCCTCAAGCTTGGGTTGGGATATTTCCTTTTAGTTTTTCATGCATTTTTTTAGTTAGGTTGCATATCATACTAGTTTTAAGCTAATTTGCATTCATTTTTTTTTATTATTTTATAAAATTCCAAATAGATTTTATTTTCTTCTTTTCCACTTTTTATTATTGCATAACATTTAGCTTAGATTCATACATTTTTGTTGTCTGTTTATTCTCACCTCCTTGGATGTTATGGAACATGTTCATAGTTATTGTATCATTATTGGTCCAGGATCTTGTTGCTATCTCACCCATCAAACCGGGACCATTAGGCCGCAGTTTGGGACTTCATACTTGGGATCAACTGTTGGAGCTTAAAGGGGTAAGTGATCATGGCCAGGTAGTTTTCATGAAGAATTATGCATGCAATACTAACAACTGTAGGATATACTATAGCAATGGATGTTTTTAGCCTTGCGGTCCATACCACTGAGAGGATCACACTTGATCAAGTTTGAACCGTTAGGATGAAGCATTGGTACTTGTCCCCGAGTAGAATTCATATTCGGTCTCTTTACATCACCATATATATATATATATATATATATATATATATATATATATATATATATATATTGCGATTTTCTTAGGTTTTTAGATAGTCTTTTAGCCCACATTTGGGCATTTTCATTGTATTTGGAAAATCACAAGTTTGAAAAGGAGTCTACATCTCTATGCTCCACACATTGTCATTTTCACAATTTAGACCATTCGGATTATTACTATATTTCATTTCCACTTACATACTTTTGGGAACCAAATTTCAAGTAAAAAAAGTTTTCTTGATATATATATATATATATATATATATATATATATCAATATGTTAGTGCTTTACCTTCAAGTAAATACTAAAAAAAATCCAAGAAGCTCAAGCAAACAAATTCTAGGCTGTGATTATCTTAGATGGGTGACCGGTTCAATTATCGAACAAATTTTCCTACATTTTGGTCACCCGACGTTTGATATTCATTTATATAGGTTTGTTTTATTGTATATAGATCTAGTTGTTTTTTTTCGCAAATTGGTGATGTTTGGGAGATTGTCGAGTCAGATACTACGGGAGGTTTGGGCCAACACTGAGTGAATTGATTCCTACAACGGTGCCCAAGCGATGAAATCCAATCACACATGAGAGTAGCCGGCAGACGTGAGATCACACAACTTTCGTGATAAGAGTGTACACTTAAAGAAGAGCTCCACACAAGCTCGTCCATCTGCTTTCTCCCTACTACAAATGTTCTTCATTGTATGCATGCTCCGTTGGGGCTGCGACTGACCGTCCTTCCTTACTCACCTAGAGGAGTTGTCCTAGCTGTGGTTTATGGTTCCATTGTCATCGGATAAAAAATTCTTGGGATAACAACGAGCTTAGTTCTGACCATGTTGACTAACGGTGATCTGGTTCTATGGTTCTATCCATTCTTTTTATTTTCTTTACGATAGTTCATCCCAAGTTCATTTTAGTCTTGTTTACTTAAGGACAAGTAAGGTTTAAGCTTAGGGTGATTTGATAGTTTCATTTTATTTACTTCTTTTTATAGTTTATTTTAGTATATTTCAATCATAATTTAGTTAATTTCCATGCATTTTTTCATTTTTTTTTATTTTATGATTATTTTGGGTACTTTCTAGTTTAGTAAGCATAATTGCAGATTTTAAGGAAACTAGCAGAGCAGGATCTTTAGGAGGCGATTGGACTTTGAGGACAACAAGGATTATGGGCTTGATGGCTAGTGAAGATGATGCATGGAACGAGCTTGATGATTATTTGAAGGCTTGGAGAAAATGAACTTTGAATTTGCAAGAAACGGAAGAATATTCGAGCGTGTGGAGATTATTAATCGGACGAGTTTCCGAGCTATGGGCAATTTGGAGAAGCCAAATTGTGCTTAAAATGAAGAAAACTTGAAGAAAATGGGCTAGGAGCTGGTTGGACTCGAATTGGGCCAAGTGGCTAAGCTGTGGAGGCCCAATACTCAAAGAAGCCACATCCAGGGACCACCCGCGCAACCCACCCGTGCACAGCTGCGCAGCCGCGCACGACACTGCAGGGGTAATTTCGAAATTTCATTTAGAAGGCTATTTGAGGAAGGTTGGTGTGCATCTTTTGCACACACTTGCACATACTTGTACATCCGATTTCGGGAGCATTTTCTCTGGAGATTTTGAAGACTTTAAAGGCCAAGAACACTCGAAGAACATCATATTTTCATCTCTAAATCTTGTTACATGTTTGGTACATTTTACTTTAGCTTTAGTTCCTTGAGTTTAGCCATGTTAGGCTAAACTAATCTTGGTTGACTTTGGTGAAATCCTTTGAATTTTTGTTGAATGTTGAAGACTCCATGAACTTGTTCTTGAATCTTTATGACAATATTTTGTGTTTTAACATCTTATTACTACTTGTATGTATTTATTCATGAGTTTAAATGTGCTTGTGGTGATTAGTTGACTAATTTCTTGATTAAGTAAATGATCCTCAAATTAGCAAGCAACTAATGATTCTTGTGTTAGTTTTGCTTCACACAATCATAAAAACATTTTCTACAACACTATAGTGAAAGCATTTGACTCCTCTTGGATTTGGTGACTTTTAGTTTTTAATGCTAGTTGACTTTCACTAATTACATGCTTAATGGAAATTGTGACTTTGACAAGGAAATTGTTATGAGCTTCTCTAACCATTTTAACAACTAAGAAAAGTCTAGGTAATCTCAAGCTTTTTGGATTACTATAGCCAAATTAAAGGTTTAAAACAAGTATTGCACAACTGGATTCTAATGATATGTTCCTCAAATGTTCAAGTGAGGAAACCTTAAGTCAACCATCTTTCTCTTATTGATTTTACATCAAACTCTTATTTTTGTTGAATTGTCTATTTAAATCTTAGTTTAACTCTAGTTTTATTTGAAGTATTTCAAAGGAACTAAACCCCCATTTTTATTTTTATTGTCATTTTACAAGTACTTATGCAAAGAGATTTTTCATAGAGTTATAAAATTGAACCAATCTCTGCGGATCCGACCCCTTTACCATTATACATTATTTTAGTCTAAAAGATTTAGGGTTATATTTTTGTTGGCCTCGACAACCACCAACCATCCATGTTTTCCAAAAACAAGGATTATAACATCTTACTAAATAATCTAACAAAGCTTGCAAAAATGGCCCTGATACCAATTGTTGGGTTTTTATTCAAAAATAATATAATTATAGTGTCAAACTTGACGTAATTAACAACGGAAACGATTTTACATTTAAATAAACTAAATTTTTTTTACCCACCAATGATCATTTTGCAAAGCCATGAAATATTAAAACAACCATGGAAAAGGGGAAGATTACAACATTCAAAGTCTTTGGTTCCTTTTGGCAATTAAGAAGCCGATGAAGATGGCAAACGACTCAAAGAAGAGTTTCTCTAGAAGTATCCACCAAACAAGAATCAACCACCATAAGATGCTAGTATTCACTTGTATATATGGTGTTCTTAATCCATTAAGACATATACTAAAATATGCCTATGGAGAAACAACATATGAGGCTTTAAATTTTACACCAAAAATACAAGACCAAGGAGAGGGGAGATCCCATTATACCTATAATTTTATAGGAGAAAAAGAAGAGAAGAAGATGCAAAAGAAATAACTCATTTCTTCTAATATACTCATCGTTATATACCATACTTTATGTATTAATTCACCATACCATTAATCAAATCAAAGGATGTACAAAAGGACAAGTATGGGAGGAAAAAATAAGACCAATGCTCCATCTCTTCCCATAGAAGAGGATCTTCGACATACCATGGTGGTAGGCCCAAGGTGTGATCTTTAATCCAACACATAACTAGCTTAGTTAGATGCAACTTTAATGGTTACTCAAAGTGGCTAAAATGTTGTACACAACATTAATAATCATACCATATGTTATTTCATTGCATCATTATTTCATAGAAATAATAATTCCCAATATGTTGGTAAAACATTATTTTCATAAAATAATGTTTTCCAGTTAGATACAAGTGTTAATTATATTTGTTAATAATCAAATTATTATAATAAATAATCAATTGGTAGTAACTTGCTATAAGGTGTGACCCTATATGATCACGTGTCATTAGCAATATTATTCTGTAATGACTCTTGAGCATATAGATCTTTTATTATTTTCCCAAATTGTCCTTACCCTTCTATTATGTGTTTAATCTGTCCTTATTTACATACCCTTCCTATGTGTACCAACTAAAATAGATTTGCTTTAAATTAAAAGTATTCAATTGAACCTTGCCTCCATTTTCTTGATGGCAACCCTTGTTGTAATTGTATTCATCTTTATGGACCATTTTGCCCATATATTATTATTATTATTTTGTTCAACTTTGTGGACCATTACTTGACAACAAAAGTGGATTGTTGTTTCTGGTCTTTCTAATTCTTTCTTATAACCAAAGACTGGTACAATTAGGGTGACCCTAATCGTGAAATGTAAGTGTCCCATCCCCTTCTCTCTCTCTCTCTCTCTCTCTCTCTCGCTCTCTCTCTCCATCTTCCTCTAGCTTTGTATATAATCGTGCAGACATAGGACCCCAAAAAATGTATAGAAGCGATAATGTTAGACCATTTTTGGTGGGTATTGTTTTATGAGTATTATACAATATGTGGTATACATGGACCAGACTGTTAGCAGAAAAAAAGATTTCCTTCCCATTATTATCTTTATTCTTTATGAGTATTATAGAATACGTGGTATACATGAAATATAAGTTTCCCTCTCTCTCACTCTATATATAATCGTGCAGACATAGGACTCCAAAAGGATATATATATATATATATAAGCGATTGTGTTAGACCATTTTTGGTAGGTATTGAATGATGGGTATTAATTTATGAGTATTATACAATATGTGGTATACATGGACTAAACTCTTAGTAGAAAAAGGTTTTCCTTCCCATTATTATCTTTATTCTTTAGTAAAAAAGGTTTTCCTTCCCATGTGACAATTGTACACTGTTTAACTGGTGATTATTCTTTAGCTAAATGTTTTCCAACTTTTAATAGAATCCAAAACAGGCAAAGCATGATTATTCCTTCTACATACAAAATAAGACTTCATGTTTCACAAGCCATTTTATGGATTTAGTAGAAGATGAAGCCATGAGAGGACCGAAGAAGTATAAGTAGATGAAGTAAGAGAAGAAAAATCTCAGGTAGTTCCTGCTGCTAGCCCTAATTCGATTAAAAGAAGACAAATATATTAATAAATGTCATCTCACCTACTCTTATGCCATGTTATTAGTTGTTAGACCAACTCACCAATATTTAATTGAAGTCATCATTTTATCAATAAGAATCGGTTATCACTAGGTAGGATTTGAACAAAAATTATATTTTCTTAACATTTTTTTTTGTATACAACCTTTAGTTGGATGGTTTTCTTTTAAACAAACAAAACTTCAATCGTTTTTTAACAATTTTGAAACATCATTTTCCTGGTAAGTCATTTCCCCCCACGTTAATGAAAACGTAGGCTTTGGACATTTGGGCACCTTAGGGCCTAGACCAACGGGGTTTAGGTTTATATATCTTTGCTATTAACCGGATCCACTAAAATACGGTGTTCGCATTTCTTTTCCTTTATTATCCAACAGAACTTCATATTCATGGCTCGCTGCAATCCCTTTCTTCGTGTTCTTCAATTGGGGGTTTTGAACACTTAAATTTATCCACCACAGCTTCAACCTTTTTTTCCTTTGTTACTCCCAAACCGATATTTCCTACTCTTCTTCAATTATTCCTATTAGTTTTCGGGGCTCAAATCAATATAAAGGGACATGGGGAAGAATCAGGCGTACAAGGCGATGCAGAGATCAAGGGTGGGATCTACCTCAGGCGGCCCCGATGATGTGGATGACGGCATGGTTTGTACCCTTCCATATCATATTTTCAGTGGATTTGTTGTTATTTTCATTGTGCACAGTATTCAGATGAAGAAACATGTTAACTCGTGGTATGATATCGTAACCAATAAATCTTTGGTTGAGGATGAGAAGAGGCAGGGGGTTGTGACTTCTCTAGAGCCTAATTCCCTGTTTCTCTTTGTTAGAATCGCTTACTTTTTAGCTCAATGACTGATAAGGGTTAGCTAAATACTCTGTTAACATGGTGATTAGACCTGCGAATTGATTTTTGTGTGTCCAACCTTTAGGCATAGAGTTGTGATTGTGAAGATATAAGTTGAAATAATAGATGCTCAAATATGATTCTGATGACTTTGGATAAATCTGAATAGGCAGGAAACAATACAAACATGTTTTTTATTGTTCCATGATGGCTTCATTTTATAATTTCTTTGGATTTCTTTCATATTTGGTGTCTGGGACAGAATATTTTAGGAATTGCAAAGTTTTATAGTCAGTTTTGTTTGAATTTGTACCCTTTCTGATTAAGAGAGTCGCAGGTGGATGGTTCATTTCATTCACCAGAGTGGCATGCAGCTCGTTTGGCCAGCCTCAAAACTTCACATACAGTTACTTGGGAAGAGTACAAAAAGAAGCAAAAGGTAACTATTTATCTTCACTTTTGACTCCTCTCCTCTGTAGAGTGTATGTAGATCTCCAAATGATAAATATCTTGTTTTGATGTTGAATGTACTACCACTATCTAGTTCTTTTTCATCATCAATACATATTGCTTTTTCTTGTTGAAATTGACTGACATGGTAGTTTGGTTTCAAAATTCTGGTTTCCTGAACTCCCTTTAAATGATATTGGACAAGCAATTGGGAAAACAAAACGGAATGAAAAAACAAAGTAGGGAAAATTTGTAAACAGTTAGAACTTTTTGTATGCATTAAATGGAAAAGAAACATTCATAGGATTAAGCTCTGTCCCGGTTAAGTTCAATAAGTCAAAGAAAGAAGAGAAAGAAGAAGTTACTTGTTTTCTGGGATGTTTAGGGTGTGTTTGGTTGTGAAATTTTTTCCAGTTTTCTAGGAAAATTTTCCAAGAAAAACGGAAATTTTGAAAACGCGTTTGGTTCGTTCAGTTTTCCAAAATTTTCCAAGAAAATGAAAATTTTCAGTTTTCCAAATTGTATGTAAATTAGAAAAGTGTTTTTTACAGTTTTCCAAAGTTTTCCAATTTTCTAAGATGGAAAATGAAAACTCCCCCGGTTTCAACCAAACGTGTTTTCTAAAATTTTCATTGAAAATTGAAAACGAAAACTCAACTCTATTTTCTGAAAACATTTTCTCAGAAAATGAAAACAGTTTTCCACAACCAAACGCACCCTTAGGGTGCGTTTGGTTGCGGAAAAATGGACCGTTTTCCGGAAAATTTTTCCAAGAAAAATGAGAATTTTGAAAACACGTTTAGTTTGTCTATTTTTCTAAATTTTTCACGGAAAATGAAAATTTTCCATTTTCTAAAATTACAAAGAAGTTGGAAATTTTTGGAAAACCAATAATCATTGTTTTCCACATTTTTCTAATTCCAAAATTTTTCTAAAATATAAACACATATCCACTCTCACCTCTATCTACCCTCACCATAACACCTCCAACCCACCACACCCCTACCTACCCACACCCACCCACCCACACACTCACACATACAAACACACCCACACCCACACACAACCATAAACAAACACCCACACACAACCGCAAACAAACACCCGCACCCACACCCACCCCCACAAACACACATACACACACACACACCCACACCCACCCCCACATCCACCCCCACACACACCGACCCACACACACACAAATACACACCCACCCCAACCCCCACCCACACCCCCACAAACACACACACCCACACCCACTCCCACCCCCATAAACACACACACCCACAAACACACACACCCACACCCACCCCCACCCCCATAAACACACACACACATACACACCCACCCAATCAACACCACTACCACAATCACCGACCTACCATCACCAACATCACCACCGCCGCTTCCACCACCACCGTCGCCATCATCGACACCACCACTGCCCCCACCCCCAGCCTACCACCGGTACCGTTTTCTAAAAATGAAAACCGATAGAAATATACACATCTAAACACGTTTTCTAATTTTCTAAAACTGAAAATGAAAAATGAATAATTTTACCTAAACGCGTTTTCTATATTTTCCAATGAAAAATGAAAACGGAAAACGAAAATTGAAAAGGGAAAACCAAAAACGGAAAATGAAAACTGTTTTTCCGTAACTAAACGCAACCTTAGGTGGCGTGTTTGGTTTTCTAGTTTTCCAGAAAATCTTTCTAAGAAAAAAAAAGTTTAGAAAACATGAAATTTTTTCTAAGAAAAGAGAATTTTCCAATTTTCTAAAATACATATAACTTGAAAATGTGATAAATGTTGTTTTCCATACCTTTTCATTTTTGAAGTTTGTGTAAAATATAAACCCCACCTACCCCAACACCACACATCCACATCCACATTAGATAATATGTTAAATATTGTGCTATTTGAAAATTGAAATAACAAAAAATGAAAACTGGTAGAAATTACACATCCAAACACGTTTTCTAATTTTCTAAAATGGTAAATGAAAACTTAACCAAACGTGTTTTCCTAAATTTTCTACTAAAACCTGAAAATGAAAACTCCATTCCTTTTTCTAAAAACCTTTCCAAGAAAACCGAAAACAGTTTTCCACAACCAAACACATCCTTATATTCTCTGATTGCCGCAGCTGCTATTTAATTATTAATATATTGGGAAGCCTTTAAAAAATTTGATTTTCCTTTATTTGTGCTGTTGCTTTAATGGCGACTCCTCAACTATAACATGGAGTTAAGTGGCAGTGTTGAATGATTATATTTATATAGATAGGAAAATATCTAATTTGTTTTTGTTAGGAAGAAGAAATTAAAAAGGGGGAGTTAGAAGCTGACAAAGATAGAATGATGCGGGAATATCGAGCTCAACTAGATGCAGAACGGGCAAGCAAGCTTGCCCATGGCAAAAACCACTCTAAAATTAAATCTACTCAGAGGAAGAAGGGTATTTATGTCCATTACAAATTTACAATACCTCAAGTCCTTTATATACATAATCCTATTGCCCCTTGTTGCAGATAATAAGAAGGACAAAGATCTCAAGAAGCGCTCCAACAAAAAGAGAAAGGTGCCTTGGAATTCTTAGACTATTTTTATTAGAAAAGAATGCTCCAAAAATGGATATTCTTGCTTTTTTGATCCCTGTGGTTTGGATTTTCTCCTAAACCCATCTCATAATGGCTGTTTTGCTCCTATTTATATATATATTTTAAAGGATGAAAAGTAACTAATTTTTTTTTTTGTTTCCCGTAATAAAAATAATAGCGTTTGAGGAAATCTTGTGGGTCTAGTTCTTCTTCAAGTTCGTCATCTGAGTCTTCAAGTAGTGATGATGAGGATGATTCCAGAGAATCAAAAAGAAGGTCAAGATCAAGATCAAGGTCAAGAAAGAGGAAAGACAAGAGGCAGAGCTCAAAATCCAAGCATTCAAGTGGTGATGAACATGAGGCAGATGGGCCTTTGCCCCTCTCCAGGTTCTTTGGGAACACAAAGAACTGATGTTAATTTATCATCAATATCACTAAATCAATGAATGATTATTGTTTATGTTTTACCCTGTAGTAAACTGTGAATTAACCAGACATAGTGTGATACATTTGCGGTTTTTAGACTCATGTTTTTTGAGGTTGGGTTAAATTATTTTCCGTAGCACCTGAATCTGAATGAATGGAATGTTATGCGATGGTATTTATGTCACCAAAGCTTCAATTTCTTTGTAATTTTCAATTGTTTCTTTATCATTAGTTACTACTCATGGATTTTCCTATATTGTGTTTCTATTTAAATTTTGGTGTTGGTTTCTCTCCACTCATCTTGTGTTGATTTCTCGTTGTGATTTGATGATTGATTGATATGAGATTAGATCAATAAATCATTTTGATGATCGTTAGAATCTTGGTACTTTCGATCTGGTTCAACTTTGTTGGACATTGGATTTGGGATTGCAACAACTAGGTGTACCTTGACTTCTACACAAGTAGTTTGTATAGTATCAAGGCATAGGTTTTAGTTTGACGGACATGACTCGTGTTACATTAGTAAATGTCATCATTATAGCAAAATTTCTATTGCTGTAACCTACTAGGTGAATCTTGAGTTATACAAAAGTGATAGGTCATAGTTGTACTTGAACCTTAAAAGATGTTGCAATTTGCATAAAATAGGAAAAATCAGTAATAATAGGCAGTGAATTAGGTGGCTTTCATGATATAATGGAACATCTCATCTGTAGTATCAAAGCATGGGTTTTAGCTTGATAGACATGATTCGTGTTTACATTAACATATGTGATCATTATAACAAGATTTATATTGGTGCAAACTACTGGGTGTACCTTGATTTATACACAAGTGATAGGTACACCTAAAAGATGTTACAATTTGCATGTAACATTCCAATAACCATAACTTTTATTTATTTATTTATTTTGAAAATCAATCATGTCATTTTCAAAATAAGAGTTTCAGACCATGTCAAAACACAATTAATGTAAAATAAACATCATTAAAATACGGAAACTTGAGTTTTAGTTTTGAGATTTCCTAACATAAATTAAATAACATAGATAGGTGCCACCCCTAAGAATGTCCATATCCTCCAAATCAAGCCAGCTCTTTGCCCTTCGCACCTAAAGAACCTGCAACTAAACAAAAGTCGCAATTGTAAGCCTACGACTTAGTGAGTAATCACACACACACACACACACACACACACACACACACACACACACATATATATATATATATATATATATATATATATATATATATATATATATATATATATATATATATATATATATATATATATATATTGGAACGGCGGAAATTTTATAAAAAACTAGCAAGAAGCTAGAAAAAAGACATGACAACATATTACAAGCTAAAAGAGGTTATGTAACCAAGAAGTCCAACCTATTTTAGCTTTGCTACATCTATTAGAAATCCAAAAGAAAGCCCTATCTATCACCTCATCAAAAAGAACCGATTTCCTAGGCAAAGTTGATCAAAAAATAACGGAATTGCAAAAATCCCATAAACACCATAAAGTGGTCAAAATTACCACATCAAAAGCTTGACGAATACCACCTCTAAGGGAAATAGAATTCGACCACGCAAGGAGGGAATCAATAGAAAAATGTTGAGGAGACCGAACATCCCACCAAATAGTAACACGGGTCCATATCTCAATCAACTGGCTATAACCTGCAAAAAGTGATCAATAGTCTCAACAGCAGTGGTGCAGACAAGGCATAAAATCGAGTCAACCGTAATGCCTTGATGAGAAAGTCTCTCTCTAGTAGGAATACTATATAATCGCAATCTCCAAATGAAGATGTTCAACTTGATACAAACCCAATTATTCCATCTAGTTTCACATCCACCGGTGAACAACATCCTATTATCCGAAAAAGTAAGAGCAGAAAAGACAGAGAAAGAATCAGACACGTCAATAGTCCACCCTAAACGATCAGGACTTGACTGAAACTGAATGTCATGTATCAAAGAAGTAAGAGCATCCCACTGAGTCTACTCGATGCCTCCCCTTGGAATCCGTCTGAGAGAATCAATATTCCAACCAAATAACATCCTATCTCGGATCGATGCTGATTTGTGAATGTCCAGGGCAAAAATCCTATGAAAAGATAAAGCCAGAGGAGCACCCACTTCCAAACATCATGCCAAAAAGAAGTAACTCTCCCATCCCCAATCCTAATGGGGCAATAAGACTGAAGATCTAAGTCACGGTATTTAAGCTGAACTAACATCCGAATAAAATAACTGGAACTCCTTCTTAACCCTCCCAAGGTCGTCAACCCAAATTCCATCTATCATAACAATCCTGATAGCAAGCTGACGCCTCTTTCAATGGATAGTGCTGTGAAAAAAACTCGAGTTCTCGTCCCCCTCTATACCCCACTGAACTTTCGCCTTCTAAGCCAACTCCACCCTAGAAATATGATCCAAGTCTGTCAAATCTTTAATAGTTGAAACCCTTTGTTCTCGAAGGTCGGCACTACCACCATCAAGCATAAGAGAAGCATCAATGGACTCTATCTTGTCTTGCAAAATTTTTCTCTTTCCAATCAATCGATCTCGAGTGCAAGAGTTCCAAACTTTTAGATTAGATTTAAGAAGCTGAAGTTTCTTCTTAAAAATAACTCAAGGATTATCAAAAATACCCCCATCAACAACAGTAGACCAAGAGTCATGAACCACAGCATCAAAACCATCCAACTCAAACCAGGAATGAAATAAACGAAAAGGAGATGGGCCATAAACAACACGGTGCTCCAACAAAATACTAGGGCGATGATCTGGAATATTTTTTTTCTAGAACTAAGCCTGTGAGGTGAGGAAAAGACCTCAAGATGACTTCGAGAACCAAAAACGATCTAGTTTACTAAACTTCGACCCCCACCTGTCACTCCAAGTAAACCAAGGACCACCCAAAGGAATATCAACCAGATCCGCCTGATCAATAAACTGATTAAAATTCCTAGCTGGATTAGGGTAGAATTGAGAACCCAATCTTTTAGACTCATCCCTGACTTCGTTAAAATTCTCCATAACAACACATTCCCCCAAAAAAGAAGCAATCAACTGAGAAATCTCACCCCAAAGTTGCCTTTTACTTTCAGCCCCTTGAGGGGCGTAAACTGAAATAAGCAACATATCCAAACCAGTAACTGACCAAACTCCCTCCACCGCCACATACAAATCATAAATGATCACTCTATTATGAATAAAATGATCCGGGTCCCAAATAAGTATAATACCTCCCGAAAAGACAGAGAAAGAATCAGACACGTCAATAGTCCACCCTAAACGATCAGGACTTGACTGAAACTGAATGTCATGTATCAAAGAAGTAAGAGCATCCCACTGAGTCTACTCGATGCCTCCCCTTGGAATCCGTCTGAGAGAATCAATATTCCAACCAAATAACATCCTATCTCGGATCGATGCTGATTTGTGAGTGTCCAGGGCAAAAATCCTATGAAAAGATAAAGCCAGAGGAGCACCCACTTCCAAACATCATGCCAAAAAGAAGTAACTCTCCCATCCCCAATCCTAATGGGGCAATAAGACTGAAGATCTAAGTCACGGTATTTAAGCTGAACGAACATCCGAATAAAATAACTGGAACTCCTTCTTAACCCTCCCAAGGTCGTCAAACCAAATTCCATCTATCATAACAATCCTGATAGCAAGCTGACGCCTCTTTCAATGGATAGTGCTGTGAAAAAAACTCGAGTTCTCGTCCCCCTCTATACCCCACTGAACTTTCGCCTTCTAAGCCAACTCCACCCTAGAAATATGATCCAAGTCTGTGAAATCTTTAATAGTTGAAACCCTCTGTTCTCGAAGGTCGGCACTACCACCATCAAGCATAAGAGAAGCATCAATGGACTCTATCTTGTCTTGCAAAATTTTTCTCTTTCCAATCAATCGATCTCGAGTGCAAGAGTTCCAAACTTTTAGATTAGATTTAAGAAGCTGAAGTTTCTTCTTAAAAATAACTCAAGGATTATCAAAAATACCCCCATCAACAACAGTAGACCAAGAGTCATGAACCACAGCATCAAAATGTCACACCCCAAAACCGAGAACGGCGGAATACGTTCTGGGGTGGAGGACGTCATGTACAGTATCATAACAAAGCATAATAGTAAAGACAAGCAACAACATCCATTGCATTAAGATAATAATTGTAATACAACGTGTTCAGTACAAATGTTAGACACCAAAAATACAATCAAAATAAGGTGGAGTCTTATGTGTGCTCCGTCTTCTCAAAAGCGGCATCCGTACCTGTCTACTGATGACCTGAGAATACAAGTTATTTTGAAAACGTTTATCAGCATAAAGCTGGTGAGTTCATAAGTATTTAGTGTCATTTCCTGTATAAAAATATTCATAATTATACATTTGTAAAATAAAGTTTCGGTGTTTGAAAATAGTATGAGCCCTAGAAAACCCTATGTTTTCCAGAAAAAGGTAGTCTTCACTAAGACCCGATGGTTTGTTTGTTCCTTTGATAATGTACAAGTTTTCCCAGTAGTTATTTGTTTGAAAATATAGTTTGACTTTATCCATGTATAGTTATGAGAAAAATGTTTTACCCCAACAGTATCACTGTCGGCCATATGTAATGAAATGCAGGCTCCAGGTAGTATTAAATGTACAATACTCCTCAGGGAGTCTGTTGCCTTTAATTTTTAAAGTATTAATTAAAGGTTTGAATGTGAACTCGTACGTAACCATGCTGATTGACGATCGAATCCCTTTGACCCTCCGAGTCATATGTAAATGTGACATTTTGTCACCCCTGGGCCTAGACGGCTCGGACTGTAGCTAGCAGTCGGGATGTGGGAGTGTCTGTCCCGTATAGATCTATACACATAATGCCCGCTCTCCCTCCAGGAGACTCTGGTTATGCGGTGATAGCACAAAGATGTGTCGTATCGAGAAATAGTATGTCACATTCTATTTTAGTAAGTTCTCTTGTATAGTATGTAGTGTTCTCTTTGTATAGTACATAATGTTCTCCTTGTATAGTATATAGTGTTCTCTTGTATAGTATATAGTGTATATTGACTCACAACTGAACTGACTCTAGTAGTTGTCATGGCAATAGTAGCATTGAGTAGTGTCCCTTAACTATACCTATTATAGTTAAGATATGAAGACTTTTATATCTGACACAAATATATAAGATATATAACTAAGAATTCAACGAGAGTCGGACTAATAACAAAATACCCTAAGCCCACAATCAAACAAGAACAGGAAGTAAGGTGAGCTATTAGTCCTAAGTCCTTCAAGTCTTACTTATATAAATATATTGGTGTAGATACCTATTATAGTTAAATAGTGTTGTTGGTTGCGTGTCTTTGATATCCAAAGGCATTGAACTGATATGAAAACTTTTATATCTGACACAAATATATAAGATATATAACTAAGAATTCAACGAGAGTCGGACTAATAACAAAATACCCTAAGCCCACAATCAAACAAGAACAGGAAATAAGGTGAGCTATTAGTCCTAAGTCCTTCAAGTCTTACTTATATAAATATATTGGTGTAGATATGGTTTGAGACAAAAATTGGTTTAAACGAATTTTGGAAAATAGTTTTATAGTGATTTAACATGAAAATGAATTTGGTAAGCATTTGAAAACAGTTTAATTGGCAATATAGTTGAAAACATAGAAAATCCCTTTTTGGTGGTAAAAACAGTTAATAGTGTAGAAAATCCTTTTGGTTGCAAGTTATAATTCACATGCGATTGTTACTATAACTTATTTGGTTCAACTTGTATTCCCCCCATAAAACAGTTAAAAACATTTAAAAGGTTCATTTTGGGGTATGAACTCACCTGTAGTGAGTGAAGTGGATGGAAACGCCGGGTAGGATGCTAGGTGTCAAGTGAGGACTTGAACACACACACAGATCCTATGTAACATGTAGTGATGTATAAAGTATCTAATTAGTTGTGTAATCACTAATTAAGTGAGTAAAGGCACTTTAATGTATGAAAACACTTTGTTTCAAGTGTTAGGAGTGCTAAGGGTTGCACCTAAGGAGTGTATGGCCTCACTATGGAGTTTACACTTCACTTTGCCACACTTAAGTGTGTTTACGGTTGGGAGACCATTTCCCCCATGAGTTTACGGCCGTAAACTCATGGAAATGGTGAGTTTGTGTGTCTAAAGGTCTCATGCATAACAAGGAAGGTTCCTAGGATCAATTCGAGGGCTTTGGAAGTGATTAGGGTTCAATTGGGTACTCCCTTGGAGTTTACGGTCCTTGGACCACTCCTTGGGAGTTTACGGTCGTAAACTCTAGGGTTTACGGTCCTTGGACCACCCTTGGGGAGTTTACGGTCGTAAACTCATGGGTTTACGGCCGTAAACCCACCTTTGTCCATGTTTGTCCATTTTCCAAGTGTTTTGGTGGTTTGTAGGCCATTCATGCAAGTTCTAGACTCAAATACAAGCCATGCAAAGTGTTTGGAGCATTAAAACACCCTTGGAAGGTGTTTACGGTTTTGGGAGACATTCCCAAACCGTAAACTCATGTTTACACTTCTTTGGACATGTTTTAGGGTTCTGAGATCATCCAAGCAAGTTTCAAGGCCATTAGACATACATTGGAAGGGTTAAGGAGCATCAAAACCCCTTGAAAGGGTGTTTACGGTTTTTGAACATTCAAAAACCGTAAACTCATGTTCATGGCCAAAAACTCATGATCTTGTGGTTCTAACTCCATGCATGTAAGGATCTAAGCATTAGAAGAGGTTTGGAAGTGTTTTTTTTTGGGCTTCTAAACCCCTTTTTGGGAGTTCACGGTTTTGGGAGGCTCCCCAAACCGTAAACGCATGCATGTTGGGGTATTTGGATGATCCAACTCGAAATAGCATGAATACTAAGCTAGAAAATCAAGTTAGGAAGATTACCTTTGATTTTTGAGGCTTGAAAGTGGTGTTCTTGAGCCAAATCCGATTTTAGAGAGAGAGAGTAGAGAGAGAAAGCTCCAAGGTGGGAAAAGGCTCTAAAGGTGGACACTCCTCCTTTATATATGGCTGCCTAGTGGGGACCCACCATACACTGTCGTTTAAACGGAGCTAAATGTTTTTACCGGGTAAACTAACCGTATCCCGACTTAGTTGTTTTTATTCCGTCATTAAATATATATTATTTTAATAACTCAAAATGAATTATTTTAATAATAAAAGTTAACGGAAAATTTTAATAGAATCAACTTTTATTAACGGAAACGGGTTACAGTGACGGAGTAAATTTCGGGTTGTCACATCATCCCCCCGTTAGAGGGAATTTCGTCCCGAAATTCAGAATTCAAGTAGTTACGTTATTACAACACAACTAAGCAAAGAGATGAGGATAGTTAAGTTTCATTTGATCCTCGCGCTCCCAAGTGAACTCTGGTCCTCGTTTGGCGTTCCAACGAACCTTCACAATCGGGATGCGGCTTTGCTTCGTTCGTTTGACCTCTCGGTCCATGATCTCCACAGGTTCTTCCACGAAGTTGAGGCTCTCATTGACCTCGATTTCATCGAGTGGAATTATGAGAGTCTCATCGGATAGGCACTTTTTCAAGTTCGAGACGTGGAAGGTAGGATGCACATTACTAAGTTCGCGGGGTAGATTGAGTTTGTAAGCTACGGGGCCGATTCTAGCGAGAATCTCAAAAGGACCTATGTATCTTGGATTCAGCTTTCCGCGCTTTCCGAAGCGTATCAAGCCTTTCCAGGGTGAGACTTTCAAAAGGACTCGGTCTCCCACCTGGAATTCCAAGGGTTTCCTCCGTTTGTCTGCGTAGCTTTTCTGTCGGTCTCTTGAGGCTTTAAGTCGTGCTCGGATTTGTACGATCTTTTCGGTGGTTTCGCGGATGATTTCTGGACCGGTGAGAGAGCTGTCAGGAACTCGTCCCTTAGCTAATTGAGTGTCGCCTACCTCGGCCCAACACAGAGGGGATCTGCACTTCCGGCCGTATAGGGCTTCGAATGGGGCAGCTTTGATGCTTGTGTGATAACTGTTGTTGTAGGAAAACTCGACTAGGGGTAAGTGGGTATCCCACGCCTTACCAAAGTCGATTACACAGGCTCGCAGCATATCCTCCAAGGTTTGAATAGTTCTCTCACTCTGTCCATCGGTTTGAGGATGGTAAGCTGTGCTCATATCCAGCTTAGTTCCAAGAGCCTTCTGTAGTGACTGCCAGAACCTTGAGGTGAACCTGCTATCCCGATCGGAAATAATGGACACAGGTACACCGTGCAGTCGGACTACCTCTTGGATGTAAATTCGCGTAAGTCTCTCCATTTTGAAAATTTCCTTGATAGGAAGGAAGTGGGCGGATTTGGTTAGCCGGTCGACAATTACCCAAATGGTGTCGTACCCACTCGGAGATTTGGGCAATTTGGTAATGAAATCCATAGTAATTCTCTCCCACTTCCATTCAGGTATCTCTGGCTGTTGGAGAAGACCCGAGGGTTTCTGGTATTCGACCTTGACCTTAGCGCAAGTAAGGCACTTATTCACGAAGGTAGCGATTTCTGCTTTCATGTTAGGCCACCAGTACGATTTCTTGAGATCCAGGTACATCTTGTCTGAACCTGGGTGAATGGAATATCGAGTGTTGTGCGCTTCTTTCATGACCAAGTCTCTGAAGCCACCGTGTCGCGGTGTCCAGATCCGGTCCATGAGGTAGTAAGCTCCGTCATCCTTGACTACCAGATTCTTATCCATTCCTCGCAGGGACTCTCCCGCCACATTTTCCGGTCTCAAAGCTTCAAGCTGTGCTCCCTTAATTTGTGTGGGTAGATGCGAATGGATAGTCATGGTCAGGGACTTGACTCTTCGCCCAGAATATTCCTTCCGACTTAGGGCGTCTGCTACTACATTGGCTTTACCCGGGTGGTAACGAATTTCACATTCGTAGTCATTGAGTAGCTCGACCCACCGTCGTTGTCTCATGTTGAGCTCCTTCTGGTTGAAGATGTGCTGGAGGCTTTTGTGGTCGGTATAGATGGTGCTCTTTGTACCATACAGATAGTGTCTCCATATTTTTAGGGCGAACACGACCGCTCCTAGCTCGAGGTCGTGCGTGGTGTAGTTGACTTCGTGTGTCTTCAGCTGTCTTGAGGCGTAGGCGATGACCTTACCTCGTTGCATCAGAACACAGCCGAGCCCCTGATTGGATGCATCGCAATATACTACGAAGTCTTCTGTCCCTTCGGGGAGGGACAGTATCGGCGCAGTGCACAAGGCTCGCTTCAGGGTTCGGAATGCCTTCTCTTGTTTTTCTTCCCAGTCAAAGGCCACGCCTTTCTGGGTCAATGTCGTAAGAGGCTTCGCAATCCGAGAGAAATTCTGAATGAATCTTCGGTAGTAGCCAGCGAGGCCTAGAAATTGGCGAATTTCTGTAGGCGTCTTCGGTGCTGACCAGTTCTCAATAGCTTTAATCTTGGATGGGTCCACGTGGATTCCTTCTTTGCTAACCACGTGTCCTAAGAATTCGACTCTTCGGATCCAAAATTCGCACTTTGAGAACTTTGCGTAAAGCTTCTCCGATCGTAGAGTTTCTAGGACCTGTCGCAGATGATTGCTATGCTCTTCCTCACTTCTAGAGTAGATAAGTATATCATCGATGAAGACGATGACGAACTGATCCAAGTAAGGGCGGCATACTCTATTCATCAAGTCCATGAAGACTGCGGGCGCATTGGTCAGTCCGAACGGCATCACTACGAACTCGTAGTGCCCGTAACGAGTCCGGAAGGCTGTCTTCGGAACATCCTCCTCGAGCACTCGCAACTGGTGATACCCGGACCTTAGATCAATTTTGGAAAAGTAACTCGCCCCTTGCAGTTGGTCAAATAAATCGTCTATACGAGGAAGGGGATAACGGTTCTTGATTGTCAGCTTGTTGAGTTCTCTGTAGTCGATGCACATGCGGAACGATCCGTCTTTCTTCTTTACGAACAAGACTGGTGCTCCCCAGGGTGAGAAGCTTGGTCTTATAAAGCCCTTGCTGAGCAGTTCGTTAAGTTGGCCGGATAGTTCTTGCATCTCAGCAGGCGCTAGACGATAAGGCGATTTAGCTACGGGGGTAGCTTCTGGAATTAAATCGATTCTGAACTCGACTTGACGTTTGGGAGGTAGGCCTGGCAGTTCCTCTGGAAAGATGTCAGGGAAGTCGCAAACGACGGGGAAATCTTTGAGTTCTTTCGTTTTCCGGCTCGTGTCGACAACGTGTGCAAGGAATGTGCGATATTCCTTGCGCAAGTATTTCTGAGCTTGAATGCTCAAGATGATGCGAAGGCTCGTACTGGGTTTGTCTCCGTAGATCATCAATGTTTCATTGTTGGGCAGGTTTAGACGGATGGCTTTGTCGAAACACAGGATGTCGGTATGATGGAGGCTCAACCAGTCCATGCCTATGATGACATCAAAGCTCTTGATCGCTACTGGTATGAGATCGATAGGAAACGAATGATTATCTAGCGTGAGGGTACAACCTATGTAGATTTCGTTAGAACTTTCCGTCTTGCCGTTAGCCATTTCTACGACGAAGGTTTCTTTCAGTGATTGCGGTGATTGTTTGAGTAAGTGTTTAAAGTTTTGATTTACGAAACTTCTTTCTGCCCCACTATCGAATAGAATACAAGCATAAGAGTTATCAAGAAGGAACGTACCCGTGACTACGGTGGGGTCTGCTACAGCCTCATTATGGCCAATAGCAAGTAGTCTACCTGCTCCTCCCGCGTTGCCAACCTTTGGACAATTTCTTTTGAAATGTACGACTTCGCCACAGCCATAGCAGGCCTGGCTTGCTCCCGAACTGGGAATTTGGGAAATGGGTTTGGGAGGTGCTCTGCAGAACCGGATGGTGTGGCCCTTCCGGTCGCAATTGGCGCAGTGCATTTCACGGCATGGGCCGTTATGATGGAAGGCACACTTATCGCACTTGGGTAGATTCCCCGCATATGTTTTGGCGGGTACAGGGGCAGTAGGAGTAGTGGCAGCATGGACAGCCACTATTTGCTGGTTACTGGAAGAGGATTTGACTGATTTACCCTTCTTTCGATCTCCCCGTTTTCTCTTGTTGTCGGAGGCGTGAGTTGGAGCAGTAGTGATGGTTGTAGTTATTGATGGAGCACGGGGAACTTCATGATCGACAAGCATTTAGGCCAACTCCTTGGCACTTTCGAAGGTCGTTGGCCTTGATGATAGAACGTTCCCACGATACGGAGGCACTAGGCCCCCGATGTATCGTTCAATCTTCTTGGCTTCCGAGGGAACCATGTTAGGGCATAGGGCCACCAGCTCGTAGTACCGGGTTGTGTAAGCTACTATATCGGAACCCTGCATTTTGAGGTTCCAGAGTTCCTCCTCCAATTTCTGAATTTCTCCCTTTGGGCAGTACTCTGTCATCATTAGGCCTTTCAGTGTATCCCAACCCATGGCGTTAGCTGCTACCAGGGAGAGGGCTTTGACATGGCCATTCCACCATGTTAGGGCCCTTTGGGTAAGGGTACAAGTAGCAAACTTTATCTTGCTTCCTTCGGGGCAGGAGCACATTTCGAATACTGCTTCGGTTCTTTCGAACCATTGGGTTAGGGCGAGGATTCCCCCGGTCCCGTTGAAGTAGGTAGGCTTGCAGTTGATGAAATCTTTGTAAGTGCATTCCCGAGCACGGGGGTGGGTTTCACCCTGGCTAGAGTTAGTGCCCAGTCCACCTCCACTGGCACCACCAGAATTGACTTGCGCCAGAGCGACGGTCACGACAGCAGTCACGGCTGTTTGGAACAACACTGGGTCGAACTGCGGAGGAACCGGCGGTGTAGGTGGTGGTGGTGGAGCTTGAGTTGCAGGAGTTCTCCTGGTTGGACGCTTGCGAGGCGGCATCCTGTACTGAAAGGTTACGAAAACAATGACAATAGTAAGAATCGATTTGTAACATGATAAGAGTGTTTCTTGGGCTAACTCTCTATAGTCTAACAATCAAAGGGAAAAGACCTCAAGATGCCTTCGAGAACCAAAAACGATCTAGTTTACTAAACTTCGACCCCCACCTGTCACTCCAAGTAAACCAAGGACCACCCAAAGGAATATCAACCAGATCCGCCTGATCAATAAACTGATTAAAATTCCTAGCTGGATTAGGGTAGAATTGAGAACCCAATCTTTTAGACTCATCCCTGACTTCGTTAAAATTCTCCATAACAACACATTCCCCCAAAAAAGAAGCAATCAACTGAGAAATCTCACCCCAAAGTTGCCTTTTACTTTCAGCCCCTTGAGGGGCGTAAACTGAAATAAGCAACATATCCAAACCAGTAACTGACCAAACTCCCTCCACCGCCACATACAAATCATAAATGATCACTCTATTATGAATAAAATGATCCGGGTCCCAAATAAGTATAATACCTCCCGAAAAGACAGAGAAAGAATCAGACACGTCAATAGTCCACCCTAAACGATCAGGACTTGACTGAAACTGAATGTCATGTATCAAAGAAGTAAGAGCATCCCACTGAGTCTACTCGATGCCTCCCCTTGGAATCCGTCTGAGAGAATCAATATTCCAACCAAATAACATCCTATCTCGGATCGATGCTGATTTGTGAGTGTCCAGGGCAAAAATCCTATGAAAAGATAAAGCCAGAGGAGCACCCACTTCCAAACATCATGCCAAAAAGAAGTAACTCTCCCATCCCCAATCCTAATGGGGCAATAAGACTGAAGATCTAAGTCACGGTATTTAAGCTGAACTAACATCCGAATAAAATAACTGGAACTCCTTCTTAACCCTCCCAAGGTCGTCAACCCAAATTCCATCTATCATAACAATCCTGATAGCAAGCTGACGCCTCTTTCAATGGATAGTGCTGTGAAAAAAACTCGAGTTCTCGTCCCCCTCTATACCCCACTGAACTTTTGCCTTCTAAGCCAACTCCACCCTAGAAATATGATCCAAGTCTGTCAAATCTTTAATAGTTGAAACCCTCTGTTCTCGAAGGTCGGCACTACCACCATCAAGCATAAGAGAAGCATCAATGGACTCTATCTTGTCTTGCAAAATTTTTCTCTTTCCAATCAATCGATCTCGAGTGCAAGAGTTCCAAACTTTTAGATTAGATTTAAGAAGCTGAAGTTTCTTCTTAAAAATAACTCAAGGATTATCAAAAATACCCCCATCAACAACAGTAGACCAAGAGTCATGAACCACAGCATCAAAATCATCCAACTCAAACCAGGAATGAAATAAACGAAAAAGAGATGGGCCATAAACAACACGGTGCTCCAACAAAATACTAGGGCGATGATCTGGAATATTTTTTTTCTAGAACTAAGCCTGTGAGGTGAGGAAAAGACCTCAAGATGCCTTCGAGAACCAAAAACGATCTAGTTTACTAAACTTCGACCCCCACCTGTCACTCCAAGTAAACCAAGGACCACCCAAAGGAATATCAACCGGATCCGCCTGATCAATAAACTGATTAAAATTCCTAGCTGGATTAGGGTAGAATTGAGAACCCAATCTTTTAGACTCATCCCTGACTTCGTTAAAATTCTCCATAACAACACATTCCCCCAAAAAAGAAGCAATCAACTGAGAAATCTCACCCCAAAGTTGCCTTTTACTTTCAGCCCCTTGAGGGGCGTAAACTGAAATAAGCAACATATCCAAACCAGTAACTGACCAAACTCCCTCCACCGCCACATACAAATCATAAATGATCACTCTATTATGAATAAAATGATCCGGGTCCCAAATAAGTATAATACCTCCTGAAAAGACAGAGAAAGAATCAGACACGTCAATAGTCCACCCTAAACGATCAGGACTTGACTGAAACTGAATGTCATGTATCAAAGAAGTAAGAGCATCCCACTGAGTCTACTCGATGCCTCCCCTTGGAATCCGTCTGAGAGAATCAATATTCCAACCAAATAACATCCTATCTCGGATCGATGCTGATTTGTGAGTGTCCAGGGCAAAAATCCTATGAAAAGATAAAGCTAGAGGAGCACCCACTTCCAAACATCATGCCAAAAAGAAGTAACTCTCCCATCCCCAATCCTAATGGGGCAATAAGACTGAAGATCTAAGTCACGGTATTTAAGCTGAACTAACATCCGAATAAAATAACTGGAACTCCTTCTTAACCCTCCCAAGGTCGTCAACCCAAATTCCATCTATCATAACAATCCTGATAGCAAGCTGACGCCTCTTCCGATGGATAGTGCTGTGAAAAAAACTCGAGTTCTCGTCCCCCTCTATACCCCACTGAACTTTCGCCTTCTAAGCCAACTCCACCCTAGAAATATGATCCAAGTCTGTCAAATCTTTAATAGTTGAAACCCTCTGTTCTCGAAGGTCGGCACTACCACCATCAAGCATAAGAGAAGCATCAATGGACTCTATCTTGTCTTGCAAAATTTTTCTCTTTCCAATCAATCGATCTCGAGTGCAAGAGTTCCAAACTTTTAGATTAGATTTAAGAAGCTGAAGTTTCTTCTTAAAAATAACTCAAGGATTATCAAAAATACCCCCATCAACAACAGTAGACCAAGAGTCATGAACCACAGCATCAAAATCATCCAACTCAAACCAAGAATGAAATAAACGAAAAAGAGATGGGCCATAAACAACACGGTGCTCCAACAAAATACTAGGGCGATGATCTGGAATATTTTTTTTCTAGAACTAAGCCTGTGAGGTGAGGAAAAGACCTCAAGATGCCTTCGAGAACCAAAAACGATCTAGTTTACTAAACTTCGACCCCCACCTATCACTCCAAGTAAACCAAGGACCACCCAAAGGAATATCAACCAGATCCGCCTGATCAATAAACTGATTAAAATTCCTAGCTGGATTAGGGTAGAATTGAGAACCCAATCTTTTAGACTCATCCCTGACTTCGTTAAAATTCTCCATAACAACACATTCCCCCAAAAAAGAAGCAATCAACTGAGAAATCTCACCCCAAAGTTGCCTTTTACTTTCAGCCCCTTGAGGGGCGTAAACTGAAATAAGCAACATATCCAAACCAGTAACTGACCAAACTCCCTCCACCGCCACATACAAATCATAAATGATCACTCTATTATGAATAAAATGATCCGGGTCCCAAATAAGTATAATACCTCCCGAAAAGACAGAGAAAGAATCAGACACGTCAATAGTCCACCCTAAACGATCAGGACTTGACTGAAACTGAATGTCATGTATCAAAGAAGTAAGAGCATCCCACTGAGTCTACTCGATGCCTCCCCTTGGAATCCGTCTGAGAGAATCAATATTCCAACCAAATAACATCCTATCTCGGATCGATGCTGATTTATGAGTGTCTAGGGCAAAAATCCTATGAAAAGATAAAGCCAGAGGAGCACCCACTTCCAAACATCATGCCAAAAAGAAGTAACTCTCCCATCCCCAATCCTAATGGGGCAATAAGACCGAAGATCTAAGTCACGGTATTTAAGCTGAACTAACATCCGAATAAAATAACTGGAACTCCTTCTTAACCCTCCCAAGGTCATCAACCCAAATTCCATCTATCATAACAATCCTGATAGCAAGCTGACGCCTCTTTCAATGGATAGTGCTGTGAAAAAAACTCGAGTTCTCGTCCCCCTCTATACCCCACTGAACTTTCGCCTTCTAAGCCAACTCCACCCTAGAAATATGATCCAAGTCTGTCAAATCTTTAATAGTTGAAACCCTCTGTTCTCGAAGGTCGGCACTACCACCATCAAGCATAAGAGAAGCATCAATGGACTCTATCTTGTCTTGCAAAATTTTTCTCTTTCCAATCAATCGATCTCGAGTGCAAGAGTTCCAAACTTTTAGATTAGATTTAAGAAGCTGAAGTTTCTTCTTAAAAATAACTCAAGGATTATCAAAAATACCCCCATCAACAACAGTAGACCAAGAGTCATGAACCACAGCATCAAAACCATCCAACTCAAACCAGGAATGAAATAAACGAAAAGGAGATGGGCCATAAACAACACGGTGCTCCAACAAAATACTAGGGCGATGATCTGGAATATTTTTTTTCTAGAACTAAGCCTGTGAGGTGAGGAAAAGACCTCAAGATGCCTTCGAGAACCAAAAACGATCTAGTTTACTAAACTTCGACCCCCACCTGTCACTCCAAGTAAACCAAGGACCACCCAAAGGAATATCAACCAGATCCGCCTGATCAATAAACTGATTAAATCTCCTAGCTGGATTAGGGTAGAATTGAGAACCCAATCTTTTAGACTCATCCCTGACTTCGTTAAAATTCTCCATAACAACACATTCCCCCAAAAAAGAAGCAATCAACTGAGAAATCTCACCCCAAAGTTGCCTTTTACTTTCAGCCCCTTGAGGGGCGTAAACTGAAATAAGCAACATATCCAAACCAGTAACTGACCAAACTCCCTCCACGGCCACATACAAATCATAAATGATCACTCTATTATGAATAAAATGATCCGGGTCCCAAATAAGTATAATACCTCCCGAAAAGACAGAGAAAGAATCAGACACGTCAATAGTCCACCCTAAACGATCAGGACTTGACTGAAACTGAATGTCATGTATCAAAGAAGTAAGAGCATCCCACTGAGTCTACTCGATGCCTCCCCTTGGAATCCGTCTGAGAGAATCAATATTCCAACCAAATAACATCCTATCTCGGATCGATGCTGATTTGTGAGTGTCCAGGGCAAAAATCCTATGAAAAGATAAAGCCAGAGGAGCACCCACTTCCAAACATCATGCCAAAAAGAAGTAACTCTCCCATCCCCAATCCTAATGGGGCAATAAGACTGAAGATCTAAGTCACGGTATTTAAGCTGAACTAACATCCGAATAAAATAACTGGAACTCCTTCTTAACCCTCCCAAGGTCGTCAACCCAAATTCCATCTATCATAACAATCCTGATAGCAAGCTGACGCCTCTTTCAATGGATAGTGCTGTGAAAAAAACTCGAGTTCTCGTCCCCCTCTATACCCCACTGAACTTTCGCCTTCTAAGCCAACTCCACCCTAGAAATATGATCCAAGTCTGTCAAATCTTTAATAGTTGAAACCCTCTGTTCTCGAAGGTCGGCACTACCACCATCAAGCATAAGAGAAGCATCAATGGACTCTATCTTGTCTTGCAAAATTTTTCTCTTTCCAATCAATCGATCTCGAGTGCAAGAGTTCCAAACTTTTAGATTAGATTTAAGAAGCTGAAGTTTCTTCTTAAAAATAACTCAAGGATTATCAAAAATACCCCCATCAACAACAGTAGACCAAGAGTCATGAACCACAGCATCAAAACCATCCAACTCAAACCAGGAATGAAATAAACGAAAAGGAGATGGGCCATAAACAACACGGTGCTCCAACAAAATACTAGGGCGATGATCTGGAATATTTTTTTTCTAGAACTAAGCCTGTGAGGTGAGGAAAAGACCTCAAGATGCCTTCGAGAACCAAAAACGATCTAGTTTACTAAACTTCGACCCCCACCTGTCACTCCAAGTAAACCAAGGACCACCCAAAGGAATATCAACCAGATCCGCCTGATCAATAAACTGATTAAATCTCCTAGCTGGATTAGGGTAGAATTGAGAACCCAATCTTTTAGACTCATCCCTGACTTCGTTAAAATTCTCCATAACAACACATTCCCCCAAAAAAGAAGCAATCAACTGAGAAATCTCACCCCAAAGTTGCCTTTTACTTTCAGCCCCTTGAGGGGCGTAAACTGAAATAAGCAACATATCCAAACCAGTAACTGACCAAACTCCCTCCACGGCCACATACAAATCATAAATGATCACTCTATTATGAATAAAATGATCCGGGTCCCAAATAAGTATAATACCTCCCGAAAAGACAGAGAAAGAATCAGACACGTCAATAGTCCACCCTAAACGATCAGGACTTGACTGAAACTGAATGTCATGTATCAAAGAAGTAAGAGCATCCCACTGAGTCTACTCGATGCCTCCCCTTGGAATCCGTCTGAGAGAATCAATATTCCAACCAAATAACATCCTATCTCGGATCGATGCTGATTTGTGAGTGTCCAGGGCAAAAATCCTATGAAAAGATAAAGCCAGAGGAGCACCCACTTCCAAACATCATGCCAAAAAGAAGTAACTCTCCCATCCCCAATCCTAATGGGGCAATAAGACTGAAGATCTAAGTCACGGTATTTAAGCTGAACTAACATCCGAATAAAATAACTGGAACTCCTTCTTAACCCTCCCAAGGTCGTCAACCCAAATTCCATCTATCATAACAATCCTGATAGCAAGCTGACGCCTCTTTCAATGGATAGTGCTGTGAAAAAAACTCGAGTTCTCGTCCCCCTCTATACCCCACTGAACTTTCGCCTTCTAAGCCAACTCCACCCTAGAAATATGATCCAAGTCTGTCAAATCTTTAATAGTTGAAACCCTCTGTTCTCGAAGGTCGGCACTACCACCATCAAGCATAAGAGAAGCATCAATGGACTCTATCTTGTCTTGCAAAATTTTTCTCTTTCCAATCAATCGATCTCGAGTGCAAGAGTTCCAAACTTTTAGATTAGATTTAAGAAGCTGAAGTTTCTTCTTAAAAATAACTCAAGGATTATCAAAAATACCCCCATCAACAACAGTAGACCAAGAGTCATGAACCACAGCATCAAAACCATCCAACTCAAACCAGGAATGAAATAAACGAAAAGGAGATGGGCCATAAACAACACGGTGCTCCAACAAAATACTAGGGCGATGATCTGGAATATTTTTTTTCTAGAACTAAGCCTGTGAGGTGAGGAAAAGACCTCAAGATGCCTTCGAGAACCAAAAACGATCTTGTTTACTAAACTTCGACCCCCACCTGTCACTCCAAGTAAACCAAGGACCACCCAAAGGAATATCAACCAGATCCGCCTGATCAATAAACTGATTAAATCTCCTAGCTGGATTAGGGTAGAATTGAGAACCCAATCTTTTAGACTCATCCCTGACTTCGTTAAAATTCTCCATAACAACACATTCCCCCAAAAAAGAAGCAATCAACTGAGAAATCTCACCCCAAAGTTGCCTTTTACTTTCAGCCCCTTGAGGGGCGTAAACTGAAATAAGCAACATATCCAAACCAGTAACTGACCAAACTCCCTCCACGGCCACATACAAATCATAAATGATCACTCTATTATGAATAAAATGATCCGGGTCCCAAATAAGTATAATACCTCCCGAAAAGACAGAGAAAGAATCAGACACGTCAATAGTCCACCCTAAACGATCAGGACTTGACTGAAACTGAATGTCATGTATCAAAGAAGTAAGAGCATCCCACTGAGTCTACTCGATGCCTCCCCTTGGAATCCGTCTGAGAGAATCAATATTCCAACCAAATAACATCCTATCTCGGATCGATGCTGATTTGTGAGTGTCCAGGGCAAAAATCCTATGAAAAGATAAAGCCAGAGGAGCACCCACTTCCAAACATCATGCCAAAAAGAAGTAACTCTCCCATCCCCAATCCTAATGGGGCAATAAGACTGAAGATCTAAGTCACGGTATTTAAGCTGAACTAACATCCGAATAAAATAACTGGAACTCCTTCTTAACCCTCCCAAGGTCGTCAACCCAAATTCCATCTATCATAACAATCCTGATAGCAAGCTGACGCCTCTTTCAATGGATAGTGCTGTGAAAAAAACTCGAGTTCTCGTCCCCCTCTATACCCCACTGAACTTTCGCCTTCTAAGCCAACTCCACCCTAGAAATATGATCCAAGTCTGTCAAATCTTTAATAGTTGAAACCCTCTGTTCTCGAAGGTCGGCACTACCACCATCAAGCATAAGAGAAGCATCAATAGACTCTATCTTGTCTTGCAAAATGTTTCTCTTTCCAATCAATCGATCTCGAGTGCAAGAGTTCCAAACTTTTAGATTAGATTTAAGAAGCTGAAGTTTCTTCTTAAAAATAACTCAAGGATTATCAAAAATACCCCCATCAACAACAGTAGACCAAGAGTCATGAACCACAGCATCAAAACCATCCAACTCAAACTAGGAATGAAATAAACGAAAAAGAGATGGGCCATAAACAACACGGTGCTCCAACAAAATACTAGGGCGATGATCTGGAATATTTTTTTTCTAGAACTAAGCCTGTGAGGTGAGGAAAAGACCTCAAGATGCCTTCGAGAACCAAAAACGATCTAGTTTACTAAACTTCGACCCCCACCTGTCACTCCAAGTAAACCAAGGACCACCCAAAGGAATATCAACCGGATCCGCCTGATCAATAAACTGATTAAAATTCCTAGCTGGATTAGGGTAGAATTGAGAACCCAATCTTTTAGACTCATCCCTGACTTCGTTAAAATTCTCCATAACAACACATTCCCCCAAAAAAGAAGCAATCAACTGAGAAATCTCACCCCAAAGTTGCCTTTTACTTTCAGCCCCTTGAGGGGCGTAAACTGAAATAAGCAACATATCCAAACCAGTAACTGACCAAACTCCCTCCACCGCCACATACAAATCATAAATGATCACTCTATTATGAATAAAATGATCCGGGTCCCAAATAAGTATAATACCTCCCGAAAAGACAGAGAAAGAATCAGACACGTCAATAGTCCACCCTAAACGATCAGGACTTGACTGAAACTGAATGTCATGTATCAAAGAAGTAAGAGCATCCCACTGAGTCTACTCGATGCCTCCCCTTGGAATCCGTCTGAGAGAATCAATATTCCAACCAAATAACATCCTATCTCGGATCGATGCTGATTTGTGAGTGTCCAGGGCAAAAATCCTATGAAAAGATAAAGCTAGAGGAGCACCCACTTCCAAACATCATGCCAAAAAGAAGTAACTCTCCCATCCCCAATCCTAATGGGGCAATAAGACTGAAGATCTAAGTCACGGTATTTAAGCTGAACTAACATCCGAATAAAATAACTGGAACTCCTTCTTAACCCTCCCAAGGTCGTCAACCCAAATTCCATCTATCATAACAATCCTGATAGCAAGCTGACGCCTCTTCCAATGGATAGTGCTGTGAAAAAAACTCGAGTTCTCGTCCCCCTCTATACCCCACTGAACTTTCGCCTTCTAAGCCAACTCCACCCTAGAAATATGATCCAAGTCTGTCAAATCTTTAATAGTTGAAACCCTCTGTTCTCGAAGGTCGGCACTACCACCATCAAGCATAAGAGAAGCATCAATGGACTCTATCTTGTCTTGCAAAATTTTTCTCTTTCCAATCAATCGATCTCGAGTGCAAGAGTTCCAAACTTTTAGATTAGATTTAAGAAGCTGAAGTTTCTTCTTAAAAATAACTCAAGGATTATCAAAAATACCCCCATCAACAACAGTAGACCAAGAGTCATGAACCACAGCATCAAAACCATCCAACTCAAACCAGGAATGAAATAAACGAAAAGGAGATGGGCCATAAACAACACGGTGCTCCAACAAAATACTAGGGCGATGATCTGGAATATTTTTTTTTTCTAGAACTAAGCCTGTGAGGTGAGGAAAAGACCTCAAGATGCCTTCGAGAACCAAAAACGATCTAGTTTACTAAACTTCGACCCCCACCTGTCACTCCAAGTAAACCAAGGACCACCCAAAGGAATATCAACCAGATCCGCCTGATCAATAAACTGATTAAAATTCCTAGCTGGATTAGGGTAGAATTGAGAACCCAATCTTTTAGACTCATCCCTGACTTCGTTAAAATTCTCCATAACAACACATTCCCCCAAAAAAGAAGCAATCAACTGAGAAATCTCACCCCAAAGTTGCCTTTTACTTTCAGCCCCTTGAGGGGCGTAAACTGAAATAAGCAACATATCCAAACCAGTAACTGACCAAACTCCCTCCACCGCCACATACAAATCATAAATGATCACTCTATTATGAATAAAATGATCCGGGTCCCAAATAAGTATAATACCTCCCGAAAAGACAGAGAAAGAATCAGACACGTCAATAGTCCACCCTAAACGATCAGGACTTGACTGAAACTGAATGTCATGTATCAAAGAAGTAAGAGCATCCCACTGAGTCTACTCGATGCCTCCCCTTGGAATCCGTCTGAGAGAATCAATATTCCAACCAAATAACATCCTATCTCGGATCGATGCTGATTTGTGAGTGTCCAGGGCAAAAATCCTATGAAAAGATAAAGCTAGAGGAGCACCCACTTCCAAACATCATGCCAAAAAGAAGTAACTCTCCCATCCCCAATCCTAATGGGGCAATAAGACTGAAGAGCTAAGTCACGGTATTTAAGCTGAACTAACATCCGAATAAAATAACTGGAACTCCTTCTTAACCCTCCCAAGGTCGTCAACCCAAATTCCATCTATCATAACAATCCTGATAGCAAGCTGACGCCTCTTTCAATGGATAGTGCTGTGAAAAAAACTCGAGTTCTCGTCCCCCTCTATACCCCACTGAACTTTCGCCTTCTAAGCCAACTCCACCCTAGAAATATGATCCAAGTCTGTCAAATCTTTAATAGTTGAAACCCTCTGTTCTCGAAGGTCGGCACTACCACCATCAAGCATAAGAGAAGCATCAATGGACTCTATCTTGTCTTGCAAAATTTTTTTCTTTCCAATCAATCGATCTCGAGTGCAAGAGTTCCAAACTTTTAGATTAGATTTAAGAAGCTGAAGTTTCTTCTTAAAAATAACTCAAGGATTATCAAAAATACCCCCATCAACAACAGTAGACCAAGAGTCATGAACCACAGCATCAAAACCATCCAACTCAAACCAGGAATGAAATAAACGAAAAGGAGATGGGCCATAAACAACACGGTGCTCCAACAAAATACTAGGGCGATGATCTGGAATATTTTTTTTCTAGAACTAAGCCTGTGAGGTGAGGAAAAGACCTCAAGATGCCTTCGAGAACCAAAAACGATCTAGTTTACTAAACTTCGACCCCCACCTGTCACTCCAAGTAAACCAAGGACCACCCAAAGGAATATCAACCAGATCCGCCTGATCAATAAACTGATTAAAATTCCTAGCTGGATTAGGGTAGAATTGAGAACCCAATCTTTTAGACTCATCCCTGACTTCGTTAAAATTCTCCATAACAACACATTCCCCCAAAAAAGAAGCAATCAACTGAGAAATCTCACCCCAAAGTTGCCTTTTACTTTCAGCCCCTTGAGGGGTGTAAACTGAAATAAGCAACATATCCAAACCAGTAACTGACCAAACTCCCTCCACCGCCACATACAAATCATAAATGATCACTCTATTATGAATAAAATGATCCGGGTCCCAAATAAGTATAATACCTCCCGAAAAGACAGAGAAAGAATCAGACACGTCAATAGTCCACCCTAAACGATCAGGACTTGACTGAAACTGAATGTCATGTATCAAAGAAGTAAGAGCATCCCACTGAGTCTACTCGATGCCTCCCCTTGGAATCCGTCTGAGAGAATCAATATTCCAACCAAATAACATCCTATCTCGGATCGATGCTGATTTGTGAGTGTCCAGGGCAAAAATCCTATGAAAAGATAAAGCCAGAGGAGCACCCACTTCCAAACATCATGCCAAAAAGAAGTAACTCTCCCATCCCCAATCCTAATGGGGCAATAAGACTGAAGATCTAAGTCACGGTATTTAAGCTGAACTAACATCCGAATAAAATAACTGGAACTCCTTCTTAACCCTCCCAAGGTCGTCAACCCAAATTCCATCTATCATAACAATCCTGATAGCAAGCTGACGCCTCTTTCAATGGATAGTGCTGTGAAAAAAACTCGAGTTCTCGTCCCCCTCTATACCCCACTGAACTTTTGCCTTCTAAGCCAACTCCACCCTAGAAATATGATCCAAGTCTGTCAAATCTTTAATAGTTGAAACCCTCTGTTCTCGAAGGTCGGCACTACCACCATCAAGCATAAGAGAAGCATCAATGGACTCTATCTTGTCTTGCAAAATTTTTCTCTTTCCAATCAATCGATCTCGAGTGCAAGAGTTCCAAACTTTTAGATTAGATTTAAGAAGCTGAAGTTTCTTCTTAAAAATAACTCAAGGATTATCAAAAATACCCCCATCAACAACAGTAGACCAAGAGTCATGAACCACAGCATCAAAACCATCCAACTCAAACCAGGAATGAAATAAACGAAAAGGAGATGGGCCATAAACAACACGGTGCTCCAACAAAATACTAGGGCGATGATCTGGAATATTTTTTTTCTAGAACTAAGCCTGTGAGGTGAGGAAAAGACCTCAAGATGCCTTCGAGAACCAAAAACGATCTAGTTTACTAAACTTCGACCCCCACCTGTCACTCCAAGTAAACCAAGGACCACCCAAAGGAATATCAACCAGATCCGCCTGATCAATAAACTGATTAAAATTCCTAGCTGGATTAGGGTAGAATTGAGAACCCAATCTTTTAGACTCATCCCTGACTTCGTTAAAATTCTCCATAACAACACATTCCCCCAAAAAAGAAGCAATCAACTGAGAAATCTCACCCCAAAGTTGCCTTTTACTTTCAGCCCCTTGAGGGGGGTAAACTGAAATAAGCAACATATCCAAACCAGTAACTGACCAAACTCCCTCCACCGCCACATACAAATCATAAATGATCACTCTATTATGAATAAAATGATCCGGGTCCCAAATAAGTATAATACCTCCCGAAAAGACAGAGAAAGAATCAGACACGTCAATAGTCCACCCTAAACGATCAGGACTTGACTGAAACTGAATGTCATGTATCAAAGAAGTAAGAGCATCCCACTGAGTCTACTCGATGCCTCCCCTTGGAATCCGTCTGAGAGAATCAATATTCCAACCAAATAACATCCTATCTCGGATCGATGCTGATTTGTGAGTGTCCAGGGCAAAAATCCTATGAAAAGATAAAGCTAGAGGAGCACCCACTTCCAAACATCATGCCAAAAACAAGTAACTCTCCCATCCCCAATCCTAATGGGGCAATAAGACTGAAGATCTAAGTCACGGTATTTAAGCTGAACTAACATCCGAATAAAATAACTGGAACTCCTTCTTAACCCTCCCAAGGTCGTCAACCCAAATTCCATCTATCATAACAATCCTGATAGCAAGCTGACGCCTCTTTCAATGGATAGTGCTGTGAAAAAAACTCGAGTTCTCGTCCCCCTCTATACCCCACTGAACTTTTGCCTTCTAAGCCAACTCCACCCTAGAAATATGATCCAAGTCTGTCAAATCTTTAATAGTTGAAACCCTCTGTTCTCGAAGGTCGGCACTACCACCATCAAGCATAAGAGAAGCATCAATGGACTCTATCTTGTCTTGCAAAATTTTTCTCTTTCCAATCAATCGATCTCGAGTGCAAGAGTTCCAAACTTTTAGATTAGATTTAAGAAGCTGAAGTTTCTTCTTAAAAATAACTCAAGGATTATCAAAAATACCCCCATCAACAACAGTAGACCAAGAGTCATGAACCACAGCATCAAAACCATCCAACTCAAACCAGGAATGAAATAAACGAAAAGGAGATGGGCCATAAACAACACGGTGCTCCAACAAAATACTAGGGCGATGATCTGGAATATTTTTTTTCTAGAACTAAGCCTGTGAGGTGAGGAAAAGACCTCAAGATGCCTTCGAGAACCAAAAACGATCTAGTTTACTAAACTTCGACCCCCACCTGTCACTCCAAGTAAACCAAGGACCACCCAAAGGAATATCAACCAGATCCGCCTGATCAATAAACTGATTAAAATTCCTAGCTGGATTAGGGTAGAATTGAGAACCCAATCTTTTAGACTCATCCCTGACTTCGTTAAAATTCTCCATAACAACACATTCCCCCAAAAAAGAAGCAATCAACTGAGAAATCTCACCCCAAAGTTGCCTTTTACTTTCAGCCCCTTGAGGGGGGTAAACTGAAATAAGCAACATATCCAAACCAGTAACTGACCAAACTCCCTCCACCGCCACATACAAATCATAAATGATCACTCTATTATGAATAAAATGATCCGGGTCCCAAATAAGTATAATACCTCCCGAAAAGACAGAGAAAGAATCAGACACGTCAATAGTCCACCCTAAACGATCAGGACTTGACTGAAACTGAATGTCATGTATCAAAGAAGTAAGAGCATCCCACTGAGTCTACTCGATGCCTCCCCTTGGAATCCGTCTGAGAGAATCAATATTCCAACCAAATAACATCCTATCTCGGATCGATGCTGATTTGTGAGTGTCCAGGGCAAAAATCCTATGAAAAGATAAAGCTAGAGGAGCACCCACTTCCAAACATCATGCCAAAAAGAAGTAACTCTCCCATCCCCAATCCTAATGGGGCAATAAGACTGAAGATCTAAGTCACGGTATTTAAGCTGAACTAACATCCGAATAAAATAACTGGAACTCCTTCTTAACCCTCCCAAGGTCGTCAACCCAAATTCCATCTATCATAACAATCCTGATAGCAAGCTGACGCCTCTTTCAATGGATAGTGCTGTGAAAAAAACTCGAGTTCTCGTCCCCCTCTATACCCCACTGAACTTTTGCCTTCTAAGCCAACTCCACCCTAGAAATATGATCCAAGTCTGTCAAATCTTTAATAGTTGAAACCCTCTGTTCTCGAAGGTCGGCACTACCACCATCAAGCATAAGAGAAGCATCAATGGACTCTATCTTGTCTTGCAAAATTTTTCTCTTTCCAATCAATCGATCTCGAGTGCAAGAGTTCCAAACTTTTAGATTAGATTTAAGAAGCTGAAGTTTCTTCTTAAAAATAACTCAAGGATTATCAAAAATACCCCCATCAACAACAGTAGACCAAGAGTCATGAACCACAGCATCAAAACCATCCAACTCAAACCAGGAATGAAATAAACGAAAAAGAGATGGGCCATAAACAACACGGTGCTCCAACAAAATACTAGGGCGATGATCTGGAATATTTTTTTTCTAGAACTAAGCCTGTGAGGTGAGGAAAAGACCTCAAGATGCCTTCGAGAACCAAAAACGATCTAGTTTACTAAACTTCGACCCCCACCTGTCACTCCAAGTAAACCAAGGACCACCCAAAGGAATATCAACCAGATCCGCCTGATCAATAAACTGATTAAAATTCCTAGCTGGATTAGGGTAGAATTGAGAACCCAATCTTTTAGACTCATCCCTGACTTCGTTAAAATTCTCCATAACAACACATTCCCCCAAAAAAGAAGCAATCAACTGAGAAATCTCACCCCAAAGTTGCCTTTTACTTTCAGCCCCTTGAGGGGCGTAAACTGAAATAAGCAACATATCCAAACCAGTAACTGACCAAACTCCCTCCACCGCCACATACAAATCATAAATGATCACTCTATTATGAATAAAATGATCCGGGTCCCAAATAAGTATAATACCTCCCGAAAAGACAGAGAAAGAATCAGACACGTCAATAGTCCACCCTAAACGATCAGGACTTGACTGAAACTGAATGTCATGTATCAAAGAAGTAAGAGCATCCCACTGAGTCTACTCGATGCCTCCCCTTGGAATCCGTCTGAGAGAATCAATATTCCAACCAAATAACACCCTATCTCGGATCGATGCTGATTTGTGAGTGTCCAGGGCAAAAATCCTATGAAAAGATAAAGCTAGAGGAGCACCCACTTCCAAACATCATGCCAAAAAGAAGTAACTCTCCCATCCCCAATCCTAATGGGGCAATAAGACTGAAGATCTAAGTCACGGTATTTAAGCTGAACTAACATCCGAATAAAATAACTGGAACTCCTTCTTAACCCTCCCAAGGTCGTCAACCCAAATTCCATCTATCATAACAATCCTGATAGCAAGCTGACGCCTCTTTCAATGGATAGTGCTGTGAAAAAAACTCGAGTTCTCGTCCCCCTCTATACCCCACTGAACTTTTGCCTTCTAAGCCAACTCCACCCTAGAAATATGATCCAAGTCTGTCAAATCTTTAATAGTTGAAACCCTCTGTTCTCGAAGGTCGGCACTACCACCATCAAGCATAAGAGAAGCATCAATGGACTCTATCTTGTCTTGCAAAATTTTTCTCTTTCTAATCAATCGATCTCGAGTGCAAGAGTTCCAAACTTTTAGATTAGATTTAAGAAGCTGAAGTTTCTTCTTAAAAATAACTCAAGGATTATCAAAAATACCCCCATCAACAACAGTAGACCAAGAGTCATGAACCACAACATCAAAACCATCCAACTCAAACCAGGAATGAAATAAACGAAAAGGAGATGGGCCATAAACAACACGGTGCTCCAACAAAATACTAGGGCGATGATCTGGAATATTTTTTTTCTAGAACTAAGCCTGTGAGGTGAGGAAAAGACCTCAAGATGCCTTCGAGAACCAAAAACGATCTAGTTTACTAAACTTCGACCCCCACCTGTCACTCCAAGTAAACCAAGGACCACCCAAAGGAATATCAACCAGATCCGCCTGATCAATAAACTGATTAAAATTCCTAGCTGGATTAGGGTAGAATTGAGAACCCAATCTTTTAGACTCATCCCTGACTTCGTTAAAATTCTCCATAACAACACATTCCCCCAAAAAAGAAGCAATCAACTGAGAAATCTCACCCCAAAGTTGCCTTTTACTTTCAGCCCCTTGAGGGGCGTAAACTGAAATAAGCAACATATCCAAACCAGTAACTGACCAAACTCCCTCCACCGCCACATACAAATCATAAATGATCACTCTATTATGAATAAAATGATCCGGGTCCCAAATAAGTATAATACCTCCCGAAAAGACAGAGAAAGAATCAGACACGTCAATAGTCCACCCTAAACGATCAGGACTTGACTGAAACTGAATGTCATGTATCAAAGAAGTAAGAGCATCCCACTGAGTCTACTCGATGCCTCCCCTTGGAATCCGTCTGAGAGAATCAATATTCCAACCAAATAACATCCTATCTCGGATCGATGCTGATTTGTGAGTGTCCAGGGCAAAAATCCTATGAAAAGATAAAGCTAGAGGATCACCCACTTCCAAACATCATGCCAAAAAGAAGTAACTCTCCCATCCCCAATCCTAATGGGGCAATAAGACTGAAGATCTAAGTCACGGTATTTAAGCTGAACTAACATCCGAATAAAATAACTGGAACTCCTTCTTAACCCTCCCAAGGTCGTCAACCCAAATTCCATCTATCATAACAATCCTGATAGCAAGCTGACGCCTCTTTCAATGGATAGTGCTGTGAAAAAAACTCGAGTTCTCGTCCCCCTCTATACCCCACTGAACTTTCGCCTTCTAAGCCAACTCCACCCTAGAAATATGATCCAAGTCTGTCAAATCTTTAATAGTTGAAACCCTCTGTTCTCGAAGGTCGGCGCTACCACCATCAAGCATAAGAGAAGCATCAATGGACTCTATCTTGTCTTGCAAAATTTTTCTCTTTCCAATCAATCGATCACGAGTGCAAGAGTTCCAAACTTTTAGATTAGATTTAAGAAGCTGAAGTTTCTTCTTAAAAATAACTCAAGGATTATCAAAAATACCCCCATCAACAACAGTAGACCAAGAGTCATGAACCACAGCATCAAAACCATCCAACTCAAACCAGGAATGAAATAAACGAAAAAGAGATGGGCCATAAACAACACGGTGCTCCAACAAAATACTAGGGCGATGATCTGGAATATTTTTTTTTCTAGAACTAAGCCTGTGAGGTGAGGAAAAGACCTCAAGATGCCTTCGAGAACCAAAAACGATCTAGTTTACTAAACTTCAACCCCCACCTGTCACTCCAAGTAAACCAAGGACCACCCAAAGGAATATCAACCAGATCCGCCTGATCAATAAACTGATTAAAATTCCTAGCTGGATTAGGGTAGAATTGAGAACCCAATCTTTTAGACTCATCCCTGACTTCGTTAAAATTCTCCATAACAACACATTCCCCCAAAAAAGAAGCAATCAACTGAGAAATCTCACCCCAAAGTTGCCTTTTACTTTCAGCCCCATGAGGGGCGTAAACTGAAATAAGCAACATATCCAAACCAGTAACTGACCAAACTCCCTCCACCGCCACATACAAATCATAAATGATCACTCTATTATGAATAAAATGATCCGGGTCCCAAATAAGTATAATACCTCCCGAAAAGACAGAGAAAGAATCAGACACGTCAATAGTCCACCCTAAACGATCAGGACTTGACTGAAACTGAATGTCATGTATCAAAGAAGTAAGAGCATCCCACTGAGTCTACTCGATGCCTCCCCTTGGAATCCGTCTGAGAGAATCAATATTCCAACCAAATAACATCCTATCTCGGATCGATGCTGATTTGTGAGTGTCCAGGGCAAAAATCCTATGAAAAGATAAAGCCAGAGGAGCACCCACTTCCAAACATCATGCCAAAAAGAAGTAACTCTCCCATCCCCAATCCTAATGGGGCAATAAGACTGAAGATCTAAGTCACGGTATTTAAGCTGAACTAACATCCGAATAAAATAACTGGAACTCCTTCTTAACCCTCCCAAGGTCGTCAACCCAAATTCCATCTATCATAACAATCCTGATAGTAAGCTGACGCCTCTTTCAATGGATAGTGCTGTGAAAAAAACTCGAGTTCTCGTCCCCCTCTATACCCCACTGAACTTTCGCCTTCTAAGCCAACTCCACCCTAGAAATATGATCCAAGTCTGTCAAATCTTTAATAGTTGAAACCCTCTGTTCTCGAAGGTCGGCACTACCACCATCAAGCATAAGAGAAGCATCAATGGACTCTATCTTGTCTTGCAAAAATTTTCTCTTTCCAATCAATCGATCTCGAGTGCAAGAGTTCCAAACTTTTAGATTAGATTTAAGAAGCTGAAGTTTCTTCTTAAAAATAACTCAAGGATTATCAAAAATACCCCCATCAACAACAGTAGACCAAGAGTCATGAACCACAGCATCAAAACCATCCAACTCAAACCAAGAATGAAATAAACGAAAAAGAGATGGGCCATAAACAACACGGTGCTCCAACAAAATACTAGGGCGATGATCTGGAATATTTTTTTTCTAGAACTAAGCCTGTGAGGTGAGGAAAAGACCTCAAGATGCCTTCGAGAACCAAAAACGATCTAGTTTACTAAACTTCGACCCCCACCTGTCACTCCAAGTAAACCAAGGACCACCCAAAGGAATATCAACCAGATCCGCCTGATCAATAAACTGATTAAAATTCCTAGCTGGATTAGGGTAGAATTGAGAACCCAATCTTTTAGACTCATCCCTGACTTCGTTAAAATTCTCCATAACAACACATTCCCCCAAAAAAGAAGCAATCAACTGAGAAATCTCACCCCAAAGTTGCCTTTTACTTTCAGCCCCTTGAGGGGCGTAAACTGAAATAAGCAACATATCCAAACCAGTAACTGACCAAACTCCCTCCACCGCCACATACAAATCATAAATGATCACTCTATTATGAATAAAATGATCCGGGTCCCAAATAAGTATAATACCTCCCGAAAAGACAGAGAAAGAATCAGACACGTCAATAGTCCACCCTAAACGATCAGGACTTGACTGAAACTGAATGTCATGTATCAAAGAAGTAAGAGCATCCCACTGAGTCTACTCGATGCCTCCCCTTGGAATCCGTCTGAGAGAATCAATATTCCAACCAAATAACATCCTATCTCGGATCGATGCTGATTTGTGAGTGTCCAGGGCAAAAATCCTATGAAAAGATAAAGCTAGAGGAGCACCCACTTCCAAACATCATGCCAAAAAGAAGTAACTCTCCCATCCCCAATCCTAATGGGGCAATAAGACTGAAGATCTAAGTCACGGTATTTAAGCTGAACTAACATCCGAATAAAATAACTGGAACTCCTTCTTAACCCTCCCAAGGTCGTCAACCCAAATTCCATCTATCATAACAATCCTGATAGCAAGCTGACGCCTCTTTCAATGGATAGTGCTGTGAAAAAAACTCGAGTTCTCGTCCCCCTCTATACCCCACTGAACTTTCGCCTTCTAAGCCAACTCCACCCTAGAAATATGATCCAAGTCTGTCAAATCTTTAATAGTTGAAACCCTCTGTTCTTGAAGGTCGGCACTACCACCATCAAGCATAAGAGAAGCATCAATGGACTCTATCTTGTCTTGCAAAATTTCTCTTTCCAATCAATCGATCTCAAGTGCAAGAGTTCCAAACTTTTAGATTAGATTTAAGAAGCTGAAGTTTCTTCTTAAAAATAACTCAAGGATTATCAAAAATACCCCCATCAACAACAGTAGACCAAGAGTCATGAACCACAGCATCAAAACCATCCAACTCAAACTAGGAATGAAATAAACGAAAAAGAGATGGGCCATAAACAACACGGTGCTCCAACAAAATACTAGGGCGATGATCTGGAATATTTTTTTTCTAGAACTAAGCCTGTGAGGTGAGGAAAAGACCTCAAGATGCCTTCGAGAACCAAAAACGATCTAGTTTACTAAACTTCGACCCCCACCTGTCACTCCAAGTAAACCAAGGACCACCCAAAGGAATATCAACCGGATCCGCCTGATCAATAAACTGATTAAAATTCCTAGCTGGATTAGGGTAGAATTGAGAACCCAATCTTTTAGACTCATCCCTGACTTCGTTAAAATTCTCCATAACAACACATTCCCCCAAAAAAGAAGCAATCAACTGAGAAATCTCACCCCAAAGTTGCCTTTTACTTTCAGCCCCTTGAGGGGCGTAAACTGAAATAAGCAACATATCCAAACCAGTAACTGACCAAACTCCCTCCACCGCCACATACAAATCATAAATGATCACTCTATTATGAATAAAATGATCCGGGTCCCAAATAAGTATAATACCTCCTGAAAAGACAGAGAAAGAATCAGACACGTCAATAGTCCACCCTAAACGATCAGGACTTGACTGAAACTGAATGTCATGTATCAAAGAAGTAAGAGCATCCCACTGAGTCTACTCGATGCCTCCCCTTGGAATCCGTCTGAGAGAATCAATATTCCAACCAAATAACATCCTATCTCGGATCGATGCTGATTTGTGAGTGTCCAGGGCAAAAATCCTATGAAAAGATAAAGCCAGAGGAGCACCCACTTCCAAACATCATGCCAAAAAGAAGTAACTCTCCCATCCCCAATCCTAATGGGGCAATAAGACTGAAGATCTAAGTCACGGTATTTAAGCTGAACTAACATCCGAATAAAATAACTGGAACTCCTTCTTAACCCTCCCAAGGTCGTCAACCCAAATTCCATCTATCATAACAATCCTGATAGCAAGCTGACGCCTCTTTCAATGGATAGTGCTGTGAAAAAAACTCGAGTTCTCGTCCCCCTCTATACCCCACTGAACTTTCGCCTTCTAAGCCAACTCCACCCTAGAAATATGATCCAAGTCTGTCAAATCTTTAATAGTTGAAACCCTCTGTTCTTGAAGGTCGGCACTACCACCATCAAGCATAAGAGAAGCATCAATGGACTCTATCTTGTCTTGCAAAATTTCTCTTTCCAATCAATCGATCTCAAGTGCAAGAGTTCCAAACTTTTAGATTAGATTTAAGAAGCTGAAGTTTCTTCTTAAAAATAACTCAAGGATTATCAAAAATACCCCCATCAACAACAGTAGACCAAGAGTCATGAACCACAGCATCAAAACCATCCAACTCAAACTAGGAATGAAATAAACGAAAAAGAGATGGGCCATAAACAACACGGTGCTCCAACAAAATACTAGGGCGATGATCTGGAATATTTTTTTTCTAGAACTAAGCCTGTGAGGTGAGGAAAAGACCTCAAGATGCCTTCGAGAACCAAAAACGATCTAGTTTACTAAACTTCGACCCCCACCTGTCACTCCAAGTAAACCAAGGACCACCCAAAGGAATATCAACCAGATCCGCCTGATCAATAAACTGATTAAAATTCCTAGCTGGATTAGGGTAGAATTGAGAACCCAATCTTTTAGACTCATCCCTGACTTCGTTAAAATTCTCCATAACAACACATTCCCCCAAAAAAGAAGCAATCAACTGAGAAATCTCACCCCAAAGTTGCCTTTTACTTTCAGCCCCTTGAGGGGGGTAAACTGAAATAAGCAACATATCCAAACCAGTAACTGACCAAACTCCCTCCACCGCCACATACAAATCATAAATGATCACTCTATTATGAATAAAATGATCCGGGTCCCAAATAAGTATAATACCTCCCGAAAAGACAGAGAAAGAATCAGACACGTCAATAGTCCACCCTAAACGATCAGGACTTGACTGAAACTGAATGTCATGTATCAAAGAAGTAAGAGCATCCCACTGAGTCTACTCGATGCCTCCCCTTGGAATCCGTCTGAGAGAATCAATATTCCAACCAAATAACATCCTATCTCGGATCGATGCTGATTTGTGAGTGTCCAGGGCAAAAATCCTATGAAAAGATAAAGCCAGAGGAGCACCCACTTCCAAACATCATGCCAAAAAGAAGTAACTCTCCCATCCCCAATCCTAATGGGGCAATAAGACTGAAGATCTAAGTCACGGTATTTAAGCTGAACTAACATCCGAATAAAATAACTGGAACTCCTTCTTAACCCTCCCAAGGTCGTCAACCCAAATTCCATCTATCATAACAATCCTGATAGCAAGCTGACGCCTCTTTCAATGGATAGTGCTGTGAAAAAAACTCGAGTTCTCGTCCCCCTCTATACCCCACTGAACTTTCGCCTTCTAAGCCAACTCCACCCTAGAAATATGATCCAAGTCTGTCAAATCTTTAATAGTTGAAACCCTCTGTTCTCGAAGGTCGGCACTACCACCATCAAGCATAAGAGAAGCATCAATGGACTCTATCTTGTCTTGCAAATTTTTTCTCTTTCCAATCAATCGATCTCGAGTGCAAGAGTTCCAAACTTTTAGATTAGATTTAAGAAGCTGAAGTTTCTTCTTAAAAATAACTCAAGGATTATCAAAAATACCCCCATCAACAACAGTAGACCAAGAGTCATGAACCACAACATCAAAACCATCCAACTCAAACCAGGAATGAAATAAACGAAAAGGAGATGGGCCATGAACAACACGGTGCTCCAACAAAATACTAGGGCGATGATCTTGAATATTTTTTTTTCTAGAACTAAGCCTGTGAGGTGAGGAAAAGACCTCAAGATGCCTTCGAGAACCAAAAACGATCTAGTTTACTAAACTTCGACCCCCACCTGTCACTCCAAGTAAACCAAGGACCACCCAAAGGAATATCAACCAGATCCGCCTGATCAATAAACTGATTAAAATTCCTAGTTGGATTAGGGTAGAATTGAGAACCCAATCTTTTAGACTCATCCCTGACTTCGTTAAAATTCTCCATAACAACACATTCCCCCAAAAAAGAAGCAATCAACTGAGAAATCTCACCCCAAAGTTGCCTTTTACTTTCAGCCCCTTGAGGGGCGTAAACTGAAATAAGCAACATATCCAAACCAGTAACTGACCAAACTCCCTCCACCGCCACATACAAATCATAAATGATCACTCTATTATGAATAAAATGATCCGGGTCCCAAATAAGTATAATACCTCCCGAAGCACCACGGGAGGGGGAAAAGGCATGAGAAAGCGAGAGATTACCCCCAAAACTACGAACCGATATAAGATGAACAATTTCCATATTCGTTTCTTGAATAGCCAAAAAATTATCCTTAAATTGAAGACATAACGATTTTATCCAAACTCTCTTATCTAAACATATATATATATATATATATATATATATATATATATATATATATATATATATATATATATATATATATATATATATATATATATATATATATATATATATATATATACAAAGGGTGGAGAAAAAAAACTACCATCAGAATTTAAGCCAGAAGAACCTTGATGTTCAACCAAATCATCCGCTTTCAGTACAGACTGGTACGTGACCCCACTCAGAAAATCACAAAACTGATAAGTGAATGACGACAATTTATGTTTACCTAGTGGGGGCGCTTGGAACAGGAGTAGGTGCAGAAACCAAGTTGACATCAACATCAGGAATATGGAGAATAGGTGAAAACCCATCATCTACGGGAACGTTGGTACCAACCAAAAGTTGTTCCACCGAAAAAACATCCGCTGAACCCAGCAATGTAACATCCCAAACATCATAAGTAAAGATTTCATTTTTAGATCAACCGAAAACCATCAAGTATTCATAAAAAAACATCCATAAGCGTGTTAATGCAAAAATAGCTATCAGAGTACAATTCCCAAAATCATAAAAATATGGAACACGAGTGGATGCACTGTGATCAAGCCAGACCCATCCCCTTCGAACAGGAAGTACCTGAAACATAAACTTAAACTGTAAGCACACACCATAGTGAGTTTCCCTAAAATACCATATACCATACATATAATGGGTCTAGCCCGACATTCTGATATAAGGTCTCGCCCAACATTGGTCCCCGCCCATTACATATTTATCTGTAACATGCGATGGGCCCCGCTCAACACACTCATCAGGCCTCGCCTGGCATCGGGCCCCGCCCGACATACATACAAACACAAAAAATACATGCAAGAGTCACAGATACATCTAGCATTCTAATAAAAATAATCAATGGGCTGGAATTAGTGCATTCGACCGGCCAAAACACTGTGAGAAGACTCACCGCAATCAAACGATGAACGGTCACACAAACATGATGCTGCTACGATGGCTTGTAACACCCTGTTTCGAATCGTTTCATAATTTGGGGCCATGACCCGAAGACTAGTTATCGTAAGGCTTTGGGCCAAGGGGAAAGAGAGATTTAGACCCCTTTGGATGTGGGTAATGTAGATTAAGTGATCCAAGAGTTCGGTTGGTGCTTTGGAGCTCAATGGTATAACTGCAAAGTGATAGTTCGGGCCTTTTACGAATTTTGGATTTAATTTCGGAAAGTTTTAAGGTAAAGGAGAGTTTATAGAGTTTTATAGCTTCTCATTACCTTTCTGTGAATATAAAGATCATTGAAATCGGAGTTGAAACGAAAAAGTTATGATCGTTTGAAGTTAGGACGATTTTTGGGTTAACCGCGTACGTTGGGCGTGCGGGGAGTACGCTGGGCGCACTAGGGCATACCTAGTATGCTGGGTGTAAATTGATTTTGCTGGGAATACGTGATCGGTGCCCAAACCCGATTTTCATGGTCAGAGCCCTATTTAAGCACCTTAACTTCCCCAAACCCATTCCATTCACAACCTCCAACTCTCCAACACCCTCGCTTGAAACCTTAACCCTCGTTTGAGCTTTGTGAGCAAAAAGAAGTTGTTTTATGTGCTTTGGAGTGTTCTTGGTTCACCTTGGAGAAGAAGGAACTCATTGAAGAAGCGTTGGTTGCATTGGAGCTTGTAGATCCAGACCTTGTTCACCATGATCTTTCTTCTGGAGGTATAAAGTTTGAGTCTTGATGATAAAATTGTTAGATCTATCTAGTTTTGGGTGTTATGAGCTTTTGGTCACTTTAGTGCATAAAGTTTAGATCTTGAAAGTTTGTAAACCTTGTTATGGATAAAGTTGGAAACTTTATCCATCTAAAAATCATATTGATTCAGATCTAAAAGCTTGAGACTTGGACTTAATGGATTAAGTTGGAAAAGATGCATTTTTGGTCCCTTTGAGACTTAAAGACTAGATATTGGTTGGTTGGACCATTCTAATGGATAAAGTTGGAAACTTTATCCATTATGGAGTTATTAGGAACCATAAAAATATCATGTATGGGTTTTGATGAAGCATGCTTAAGTTGATGTTAATATTATGGGTTTAGATGGATACAAATGGGTTTTGGGTCCCATTAAGTCATGCAAAGGAGTAAAGTTGCCGACTTTACATGTTAAGACATCATTTAGGATCAGATATGAGAAGTGGACATAGTGGCTTAACCAATTAAGCACATAATGGTAATTTGGGGTTGCCTGTAGAGTACGTTGGACGAACCCAACTTGTATGATGTGCATACTAGCCAAAGAAGGCGTACGTTGTGCATAAGTCTGAGTACGCTGGGCATACTCAGCTGCCTTTAACTTTTCTGATTTGGGCCATATTTGGACTATTAGGGTTTTGGGCCTTGTTGGGTCAGTAATCTTTCTGAATTTGGGCCATTGTTGGGCTTTGGGCCTTATTTAGGAATGATAGGATATTAATCCTTGAAAGATCGATTAGATTCAAAACAAATTAAGAACAAGAACAAGACAATGATTCAAAATATGCTTAATGATTATAAGCCACAGCCTCAGAAGAACTCGATTAAGAATTGCTACTGTAGAGGCGTGTTTAGGGTTATAAGAATATTGCCGAAGTTATGAAACACGATGCATGAATGCACCTTAAATACTCTAACCCTAATAAATGACGGGTGGACAAGCCCAAGCTCGTTTACATAAATGAACTATTAAATAAGACACAATGACGCAACTCTAATTCCAAAAAATCTCCCCCTTTGCGTCCATTGAGGCGAGAAGCTCTTCACTACCGTGTTTTCTTTGTAGTCTTGAAGAGCTTGGGAATGACTGCGAGAAGATGCATGCGAAAATCAATGTACTATTTTATCATATCAGAGTAAATCTTCTTCGCAACTTTGTCATTCAGTTTACATTGGCCAGTGATATCCAAAATGAACTCCAAGAAAAGTGTAGAGAACAGATGCTTATTAGGCAATGCGAAGAGGCACTTCTGCAAACTAGCTCCTGAACCACGATGAAACATTACAGTCCAGTTCTCTTTTTCAATCTTCCCCATGTTCATCTTATTGATGTCTTTTGTCTTGCCGGTAAGGAGAGCAGTAGGTTTCCTCTTCAGAACTGAAGCAATTTCAATGTCCAACTTCGCCACTTCGTAAATGTACGAAATCAACATTCGTTTTTTATGCCCCAGAACAGGTTCGTATTTCTTTTCATCTTTCAAAAGGAAGTGCAATAAAACGATCCCATAGGGTTTAAGACCCGACAAATCAGCCAAGGAAAACTCGTGAACAACACTTTAGGATCCTTTTGTTGTTTTGAACTTGATGTTCATGAAGCTCCCTGTTTCAGCTGGCCCTATGACCTTCACAATGGTAATCTTTTTTGCAATCCAAGTAAGGTACTAAGGATTGGCGTAGGATAAGTAAAACTTCATTAAAGAATTGTCAACTTTCTCATCTGTTGCAGGAGCATTCGCAATTACTTCAAAACTGCGAAACAGGAATGCTCGCGGAGTGATAGGCATGTCAAATTGAGAATCCTGCGAATTCTCCAGATCAAACGAAGTTACAGGCTCCAACCAATGCATGCTTGGATTATCAACCGCCTCATTAAGGATTCGCCCCAAGGTCCATGGTGGAAACAAAGTCTTTCGACTTTCCAAAGTAACCTGAGCTTCGCGTTCTGCTCGCTCCTTAGCTTCTGCCTCTCGGATAATTCTTTGATGTTCATCCATTTCAGCCTCTCAAGCCTTTCTTCTTTTGAGCTCGTTTTCATCAGGCTCTTCATCTTCACTATTCACCAGTTTTTCTTTGCCTTTGGAATCCGAAGCTGCATTAACCTTCGGTTCACTAGATACTTTCGATTTGAGCTCATCATGACCAGATGTACTAGTATTGGTCTTCGGAGGTTGCTGAGGTTATTTTCATGTTTCTCCCCCTTGTTTTGGAAGGACAGGGGACTCCGAAACACCCTCTATTTGATTAAGCATGGCAAGAGCAGGACGGAAATTTTCAGCCAAATGCCTTCGAATAGAGATTGGAAGTATAGGATCGTGAGCATCAAGAATATTGGAGAGCAAAGCATTAACATCTCCAACAACACTTTTAACAACAGCTCGTTCAGACTTAAGCTCCTTGATCTCTTTGTTTGCGGGGGCGAGTTTGGCAGCTTGAACTTGGACTTTCGTTGTTTTGGCAGCAAGTTCGTCCATAATGCCGCTTTCAACTGCCAGATCTTCACGAAGCTTATCAATTTTGGAAGAGAGTGATGTCCGAAACTCAGTGTTATCCGTTTGCAGATCAGTGCGACCCTGCACAAGCGCTTCTTTTTCATTTTGCAGTGAGGTACGAAGACCCACTATCGCCTCATTCGCCTTAGAGGTATTTGTCTCAGCAGCTGTTTGTAAAGTCGTCATGAAGGTCTGAGTGTCAGAGATGAGTTTTTCAACCTTTTCAAGCACCCCTTTGCACATAGAAGTCGAATCAGAAACCGCTTGATTCGCTTTATCTAGATTGGCCTGATGTTCTTTTGTCATTGACTGGAAAAAGGCTTCAACTGCTGCCTTAGAATAAGCATCACTTGATGAAGCTTGAGAAGCATTAACTAGCGAATATAGCTTCGTGTTGATAGCCTTGAACTGTCTTTGAGTAACAGGAGCATTATCATCACTATCATCCTGAACTCGGAAGGGACTGAACTGAAAAGATTTAAAATCAAACCCATCTCATTCGAAAAAGGTATATGAATCATCTTGTCTCAGAGGAGAAATTGGAGGTGTTGAATGACCAGCAGTTAAACCTGAAGCTCCTACCCCCGCATCAGATGCGTTGATAGTAACAGGAGGCTCATTAGTCATATTCGTAGTTGAGGTGGTGGCAGTAGAGTCAGTGAACATAGGAATGGAAGAAGCAAGAGTGGTTTGAACTTGCGAACTAACGGGGGGTGGACATGGTGCGATGGTAATCAGGGTAGAAATGGTAGTATTAGGAGAGGGAATATATGCATTCTCAAATAAGTCATCAGTAATCGGAACTGAGACGGGAATGGAAAAGATTACCTCTGGGTTTGTAGAAATCGGCTGCGAAACCTCAGGATTTGAAGTTGCAGCAATGTCTTCAGTTTGGACAGGATCATCCACTTCAATGTGAACGTCTGACTGAATGTTAGACTGTGAATGTTTGCTTTCACTGGGAGTGGGAGATATGGTCTTGCGAGCGGCTTTCTTGATCTTTCGCTTCTTGGTTGGAGGAGGAGCTGGTGCAGATGAGCCATCATTTGCCTTTCGTTTCGTGGGGGTTGCAGCTACTGTTGAAGTACCTTCTTTCGCAGTTTTCTTCTTTCCTCCTTTCTTAGGCTTATCAGATTCTGCTAATATCGCTCGCATCTCATCAGTCAAAGGACGAAAGCCTGAAACTGGAAGTTTCCTGTAAGCCTCGAGAATCTTGCATGCAGCAGGAACATAACGAAACATGGATTCAGGAATGGAACCCATGAACGAAAATTTTGAGTTGTCAGCGATGATGAAATTCGTAGTGTGAAATATTGAAATAGCAGACATGAACAAATCTCGCATCACCAGAAGTTTAAGCTTCTCAATGGCTCGTTGAACAACAATCGTCCATAATCGAGCACAGGAAATTTCACTGTGTCGGTTTGAAGAATGTGTACTTTGGACTAATTGAGCCCAAAGAATTGCCCTAAAGTCGATGTTTTCCCCTGTGTAGATCCCGTACATGATGGTCATGAATAATTTGTTGGCGCAGAGAAGCTCTTGAATAGTAAAGTAAAAAGCCCATTCCATTGAGGCGGCATATTAGGTTTTCTGAACTTGGAGATGGAGTTTAGGGTTTCTTTTAACCCATTTGGTAGAACATCTCCATAATGGCGACGATAGTGATGGAATCTGGGTCTACCATATCAGCGGTCAATTCAAGCCCTAGTAGAGAACAAATTCGAGACTTAGTGATTGAGGTTTTCCTGTCGAGAACTTCGAACGTGATTCTTCGTTCTTCCTTGATTTAGCAAGGAGATGAGTACGGCTTGGATAGAAGAGACATTGGAACAATCTCCTATGTTGTCAGAGCTTTGACCAGTGGTGAGTATTTCAGGCACTCAACGATCGGTAACATGAAGCTGTCGTACTTGAGAGGATCTAGATCAAGAATCAGGTTTTGGTTCTGCTTGATGTCGAGAAGAGATGAATGCCCTGAGTGTTCTTGAACAGAAGGAATTTCAGAAGATCCTGCCATTGATGATTGCTTGAAGATGAAGATGATAAACAATAGATGATGAAGATCGCCGAAATTCTTTGAGAGTATTTGTGAGTGGTAAGGAGAGATGTAGCGTCAAAAACCCTTTATACCGTTTTTGGTGAGAGAAATCAGGAGAGAGAATGTATCGGGCACTGAAAAGTCTCCTGCAAAAGCGTGATTTGACAACTGTTACGTCAGAAGCGTGTGTTAGGCGGCGGTAAAGAAAACGTCGGTTCAAATTTCCAAGCGCCCATTTGAATCCTTATCCACTAGAATGTCACATCAGTTTCTCCCTTTCGCATTTAAGTTTATACCACCTTTCACATTGAGATACAAGCTTTTGTCTTTAAGTAAAATTGAGTGGAACTGTGAAACTGAAAATGAGTGTAAGTACCACGAACCAGACTTTTGGAAAATCACAAGGATCTTCATGCTAGAGTGTGTCAAAGAGAAAGAAATAAAGCAAATCATATGTGTGGGATTTTAGTGATGTCTATTTTAAGACACGAAACAGTGGATCCCGGGCAAAGATTTCTTCATTCAAAGTCAAGAGAGACTAAGAAGTGTCTGTGTGGTTCCTCGTTGAATTACGATCACCTGTTTATTAAGAAACAGTGAAAGACATCTTTTCTTTAGGCTTTACAGGGTGGCTTTATCTTCAACCAAACTCCGAAACTTGATATAAGTACGAACGTTCGGATGAAGTACTCGTGTGACCAGTGTAGTCAGTTGAACGAGTAGCTTTGGAATTATTTCAGTGACTTGGATAAATGTAGAAATCTCAAGCAAATAATAACTGGATCTATTGGGAAGAAATGTCTTAGGTCTAGAGCATTTCATTAAGATCTCGCAAAATAAAAAGAGATTTCTTGGTACAAACCACGAAAGTGGAGTTTCGTTAAGTCCTTGGTGAAAAGTCTAGAACATTTAATTATTCACCGTCAATTCATAAAAGTGTGTTGGATTTTGGGTTTCACTCAGTTCGTGGTTGAACGAAACTAAGATCATTAACACTGATGTTGTGTAACCATAAACCTCAGTGGTAACTTCTGAGAGTTTCAAGGGTTACGATCATGAAAGTGAAAGTGATGGAGAAATGTGATATGGTTCCAAAGAAACGAATGTACCTCTGCTATGCGAAAGTGACCAAGCAGACAACTCTTTACTCAATATGAGAAGAGTAAGGTAGCTCATGACTTATGTAAATTCGTAGCCTAATTGGGAAGAAACGATTGGTATTATCGATTCATTAAGGCTTCAACATAAAGCCGTCGAGGCTTTAGACAACATCCATCAGCATGCTTCTAGGGACACCTAGCTAGTACATATATAAGGAAATTTATACCTGCCCCATCATTTGTGTTTAAAGGTAAAGATTTTGCCTTCAAATCTGCACAAATAATTATTAAAAGAAACTTGAACAAAAAAAAAATTTGAATTTTGAGTTTTTTTGAACAAGAAAGAAAAATAAAAAGAAGTAAAATGTTTTTGTATTTTAAAAATAAGTAAAATAAGAGAGAAGAAAAATAAAAAAATAAAAATAAAGAAAATGTTTTTGTATTTTTTATTTTCTTAAAAGAAAAAAAAGTTAAACTAAAGGAATAAAAATAATAAATAAATAAAAATGTATAAAATAGAGAGAAAACAAAAATAAACGAAAATAAAAGTATACATAATATACAAAAGGATATAAAACGCTCCAAACCACGAACGAACAGTTGATCATGAGATATGTAGAGCTTTCACATGAAGTCGTAGGATAAACAAGGGTTGCGAATTACTGCGAGCGTTCGCATCGATTCGCATGACCAAAGATGACTGCGAATTACTGCAAGCGTTCGCACCAATTCGCATGACATGCTCTAGACTGCGAGTGCGAAAGTACAACCAAAAACGAAAGTGTCATTATGAAAGCGAAAGTGGTTTTGGAACAGATTCAGCTTCTATCATTCCCAAGCCTTGAAGAATCCGATTGAAGGTAGGTTCAGGTAAGGCTTTCGTGAAAATGTCAACTAATTGATCAGCAGATCTTACGAAGTGTATTTCAACATTACCATCTTCCACATGATCCTTGATAAAATGATACCTCAGTGCTATGTGTTTCGTTTTTGAGTGTTGCAATGGATTGTGACAAATGCGAATGACACTTTCGGAGTCACAATGTAAGGGGATTTGTTTCATATTCAGACCATAGTCACGAAGTTGGCTCTGAATCCAAATGACTTGTGAAGTGTATGAGGCTGCAGTTATGTACTCTGCTTCAGTAGTTGAGAGGGATACGCAAGTTTGCTTTTTCGACTGCCAACTTACGAGCTTGCCATCCTCCCGTTGTACTCCTTCTATCCAGGCCGCATCCTCCAAGATCAACATCCAAAAATGCTTGTACGAAGAAACCAGAGTTTGATGGATACCATATGCCAAGTGAAGATGTTCATTTAAGATACCTGAATATGTTCTTGACAACTACCATGTAGGGTTTGCGAGGATTCGCTTGGAACCTAGCACAATAACAAACGGAAAACATAATGTCTGGTCGACTAGCTGTTAAATACATCAATGAACCTATCATCTGACGATAAAGGATCATATCAGTAGGTGGTTTTTCTAGAGATGGTGTTAGTTTCGTTCTGAATTCCATTGGAACCTTCGTTTTTGAGTCTCCCACCATTCCAAACTTAGCGAGCAGGGTCTTCGTGTATGCCTCTTGATTTATAAATATACCTTCCTGGCTCTGTCTTATGTTTAATCCAAGGAAAAAGTTAACTGAACCCATTGAACTCATCTCAAATTTCGTTTCCATTAGCTTTCAGAATTCAACTGTTAAGCTGGGGTTAGTTGATCCGAAGATAATGTCATCAACGTTGATTTGGACAATCATTAAGTGGTCACTCTCTTTCTTGCGAAAGAAGGTTGGGTCAACTGAAACTTGTTTAAATTTGTACATTTTTATGAAACGAGTGAGAGTTTCGTACCAGGCCCTTGGAGCTTATTTCAGACCATAGACTACTTTGTCTGGAATGTAACAGTGATTAGGACACTTCTCATTTATGAAGCCAGGTGTTTGCTCCACATACACTGTTTCTTCAAGTTCCCCGTTCAAGAATGCACATTTGACGTCCATGTGGTATACTTCAAAATTCTTATGTGTCGCATATGACAGAAAGATACGAACGGATCTAGCCTAGCAACAGATGTGAAGGTCTCTTCGTAGTCAATGCTTTCTTCTTGAAAATACCCCTTTATAACCAGTCGTGCATTGTTTCATATAACGTTTCCCTCTTTATCAATCTTGTTTCGAAACACCCACTTTAATCCTACACCAGATGCATCCTTTGGAGTAGGAATCAGTCTCCCGACTTTGTTTCGTTCAAATTCATTGAGCTCCTCCTGCATCGCTTGTAACCAATCTGAATGATCCAGAGCAATCTGAACATTTTTGGGTTCGACTTTGGAGATGAACGAATTAAACATGAACTATTCTACTTTGGAGAGTAAAGTAGTTCGTTTCTCCTTTTGTTGTGCTCTTGTAAGAACTCCCAAAGATGATTCGCCTATAACTTGCATTTTTGGATGATCTCTAGTGTGACATCCCCAAATTTCAAGGCCAGAAAAGACCGATTTGTTTATGCTTTGTTTTAAAATAAGAGTAATCTTTTAGAGAAAACTGTTGCGGAATTTGTTCCCAGAAAACATGATAAATACTTTATCCAAGCATCTCCGAAGAGATGTATTCTATTCGTTTTAAAACATTTGGGATGTCCTGGTCAATACAGACACATAAGCATAAACCGAACTTACATTCATCTACACTAATGATATACATCTCTTTAATCTCTCAGTGTAATGTGTCTTTGTATCGATACCCGTGATACAAAAATATTGAGTGGGTCAGGTTTGGAAAACCTGGTGAGTACATAGGGATTTCAATCCCACAATGTTATAACATATATATAAATTAGAATTCACACAATATAAAATTTTCTCTCTCTCTCTCTCTCTCTCTATATATATATATATATATATATATATATATATATATATATATATATATATATATATATATATATATATATATATATATATATATAGATATAACCAACTCTTACCCCACCCCGTCAATCCTCTCAACGAGACTATCCATACCCTTGGACCTTAAATTTTAACTCTTACTCCCGGATCTAATCCATATTCTTGAGTCCATGATTGTGCCCATTCCATACTCCCGGATAAAGGACAATTGGTCTATCTCTAAATCCATACTCCCGGACTAATGACAGATTCTATGTCCTGTCTATACTCCTGGACTAAGGACAACTGACTATGTCTTAATCCATACTCCCAGATTAATGACAACTGACTAAGTCTTAATCCATACTCCTGGATTAATGACAATTAACTAAGTCCAATCGATACTCTCGGACTAGGGACGAATAACTATGTCTAATCCATGCTTCCGGATCAATGACATATTTTAAAGTTCTATTCTCCGTATATATCTCACTCGTACTCATAAAGAGATACTACCCCATAACCATTATAACAAACCTTAGGTTTACTCTTTAACCTCAGTTATCATAAACAATCAGGTATGTTCTTTAACACTTAATTCAGACATCATCAAATAACTCACAGAAAACATATATTTAATACATTCAAACAATACTTGTATTAAAATCATGTTCATGAAAGGGACTATGCACTCACTTGATAAGACGATGATCGGACAACACTACGGCTCTATAAAGTAATATTCTTCGATGAGACCGGGATATCTTCAAAAACCGGGCTTCTCGCGGGCAGAGTTTCGGCTCGAAAACTCTTTTTCTGGGGATCTTCGGGGCTTCGGGACTTGCTTCGGGTATCGGGATGATATCGGGACTTCGGGGGGCTAAAAGTAGGCTTAATGATGAGAAAAGTAGGAGAGAGGTTGAGAAATTAGCAACCAAAACCGGCTGCCTTCAATTTCTATTTATAGGGCTGAATTTCGCTATTCACGTCGTGAACCAGGCTTGTTCACGTCGTGAGCTTGGTCATCATCAGTGTTCACGTCGTGAGTTCTGACACAGGTTGATGTTCGTGCCCCAAACTTCAGAAATTGATATCTTTCGTATACGAGCTCCGTTTTCGACGTTCTTTATATCCACGCGTAGGTGAGATTATTCTCTACAACTTTCGTTTAGACTCCGTTAGCTAATTTTGACTTCATTTTTAATATTATATTTTTAGTAGGTCGGGACAGGAAAAGTCCGTTATAAATTCATAACTTCTTCATCTGACGTCCGTTTTCGTCTGTCTTTTTACCGTTGCACTACTATTAACGAGATCTTTGATTCTCATTTAGATTGTTTCGGCTAAAATCACTCGATCTAAATATCGAGTTTTGGGCTGCATACTGCTAAGCTGAAACTTAGAAAAATCATAACTTCCCTATACGAAGTCAGATTTGAACGTTCCTTTTATGCACGCTCTCGGTTTAATATATTCTACAACTTTCGTTTAGATCGCTAAGGCTAAAAATTGCTCTATCGTAAATTCAATATTTACGTCCTACAGCGTCGTGCCGAATCTGTCGCGAAACTTCGACATGTCGTAACTTCTTCGTTATAACTCGGATTTCAGCGTTCTTTATATGTACGTAAACCTTGTGAATATACTACAACTTGGTTAAGATTATTTACTATAAACACTCTTCTATCAAAAAGTCAGTTTTAACGCTTATCGTCTCTAAATTGACTAGCCCGGATCTACGGGCGTTACAATTATCTCCCCCTTAGGATGATTACGTGCCAGAATCATCAACGAAATACGTCTAATATAATGATTCCATACGTAATCTTTTCATCCTTGGTAATAATCGTACTTCTATGTTTCTTCGAATGAGTATCTAACTCTTGGACTTCTTGACCGCAGGTGATGCTCAATCTTGCCCCTGCTCTTCGTACTATGTTGGACTTTCAATCGTAACCTTCGAGTTACAAAATAAATCCTTATTGAGGACTCCTTCTTCTTCTTAGAATAAGTACTTTCCTTCATTTATTGTAACAGACCGATGGGTCATGTTTTAATGACCTCTCATCGTATGATGCAACGCTTAGACTCAAGTCTCTTAGAGTCAAATTCCAGAATGGAATATACCTTCCTTCATATTCTAATGTGATATAATCACATTTTTAGCATGTAGCATTTCTAGCTACTAACTTCTTTAACAACGAGCACGATACTATTGATCGCTTTGATTTCAATCTTCTGGCTTAAGTCATATGCTACATCGAACTTGGTTCTCCGAACCACGTAACAAACTCATCGTAGTCGGACTCAATTTGATATGACCACTAGGGCCAGAATAACAATCACCTGCATAGTTATTACCGAAACAATGGTAATGATTGAATAAAACGGAATCAATTACTAGCTTCTTGGTAACCTTGTGACTTTCCCTGATCCAAGTGTGAGTTATGTGCTTCCGGTAGTATAGGTATCTACTACCATTCACACCTACTCATACTCGTCCCAAGTATTGTCCCGCAGTCAAACCAAGTAACCATACAATCATCCAACACACCAGATAACAAAACTAGGGTTTATATTATTTCTTGAAACGATTACACCGAGGTTCAAGTTCACCCTATACTATGCCTCTAATAGGCTACACTTCCTGATACTAACTACATCATGATATGAAGTCTTCATCCTTGATTCCTCGCATTGTCATCTGCTTCGTCAAGGATCATTTGAAATGCTCTTGCCTTTGGCTGTGGCAGCACATTCGGCTTTGTAGCCTCTTCTCTTCTTGGGCAGTTTTGCTTGAAGTGTCCTTCACCACACTTAAAGCAGGCCTCTCTTTTGGTTGTGCATTTACTGGCGTAATGAACAGTCTTCCCGTATTTGAAGCAGGTCATCTCTTTAGAGCATCTCCCAATGTGCTTCCTCTTGCACTTATCGCACCATTGTGCTCCTTCTTCGAACTCCTTCGAATCAGACTTCGAGAATTTTCTCTTCTCATCGGACCTTGAGGATCCTTCAAACTTTCTTTTCTCGCCCACTTCGGCCATCTCCAGATTCTTTTCCCTTATCTGGGTCTCGACGTTCTTAGCAGCCCAGATGGCGGCTTTCAAAGTGGTTGCTTGCTTGACCATCGGACCAAAGTCCGCTGGTAATCCACGGGCAAACTTGTTAACCTTGGAGAGTTCAGTTGGAACTAGGTAAGGAACAAGCTTCATCTTCTCTGTAAAACTAATAGCGTACTCGGTAACGCTCAATTTTCCCTTCTTCAGATTCTGGAACTCATTGTTGATTTCCAGAAGATCCTGCTCAGAGCAGTATTGCATTTTCAGTTGCACCACAAAATCTTCCCAAGAAATCTTGCTAGCTTCTCCCTTGGGCATCGAACCAGCTAGTAGCTTCCACCAGCTCAGCACTCCAGACTTTAATAGAGGTACCGCCAGAGCGGTCTTCTGTCTGTTGCTACACTCTCTCAAACATTGTCTCCATCTCGGAGATCATGTCCATAACTTCCACTGGTGTCGGGCTTCCAGATAGACATGGTGGTTTGGATGCCATGAAATCCTTGTACTTGCACCCATGTCCATCATTTCCTCCATCCTGGTTGTTTTGCCTAACAATCGGTGGGTTGGCTTGACCAACAATCCCACTGAAGTTTCCTCCTTCCGACTGCCCTTCATTCAATTCGGGCTGTTCAATCGGCATTGAAAGTTCTTCACGATTCTGCTGAAGCAGACGTTTAGTTTCCTGCATTTGATGGTACAACATTGTTTGAATCATCACTTGTACACCAGCCATTGTCATTGGCTCAGGTGCTTGCTCAATTACTGATGGTTGATTCCTGTTTTCGTTTGCGTTTCCAACTCCGCTTCTAGTTCTTGCCATTTTTGATCTATACACCGAATAAGGTGAATTTCGATCCTCATTCACGATAGATATTCAAATCATACATATCACTCCGAAATTTTTACATGTTAGTTCTAATATCGTAGTCATACGCTTAGAATCCTAAACACATAAGGTTTCCAGATTTGGACGGCAACAGACCGTAGATCCAAACAAATAATATCATATATGGCAAACATATAACATTTAGCACTTAAAAGCATTTCAGACATCTTTCCTAAAATATACTAGTGCTCGTGTCTTAAAATATGCTAGACACTCATCTCACGATCATCACTTAGCATTCTAAGTTTAAGTCTAGAAATCCTACGAATTCCTAGTTCGCTTAAACTAATGCTCTGATGCCAACTGTGACATCCCTAAATTTCACGGCAAGTAAAGACGATTTGTTTATGCTTTGTTTTAAAATCAGAGTAATCTTTTAAAGAAAACTGTTGCGGAATTTGTTCCCAGAAAACATGATAAATACTTTATCCAAGCATCTCCGAAGAGATGTATTTTATTCGTTTTAAAACATTTGGGATGTCTTGGTCAATACAGACAGATAAGCATAAACCAAACTTACATTCATCTACACTAATGATATACATCTCTTTAATCTCTCAGTGTAATGTGTCTTTGTATCGATACATGTGATACGAAAATATTGAGTGGGTCAGGTTTCGAAAACCTGGTGAGTACATAGGGATTTCAATCCCACAATGTTATAACATATATATAATTTAGAACTCACACAATATAAAATTTTCTCTATATATATACATAACCAACTCTTACCCCACCCCGTCAATCCTCTCAACAAGACTATCCATACCCTTGGACCTTAAATTTTAACTCTTACTCCCGGATCTAATCCATATTCTCGAGTTCATGATTGTGCCCATTCCATACTCCCGGATAAGGGAGAATTGGTCTATGTCTAAATCCATACTCCCGAACTAATGACAGATTCTATGTCATGTCCATACTCCCGGACTAAGGACAACTGACTATGTCTTAATCCATACTCCCGGATTAATGACAACTGACTAAGTCTTAATCCATACTCCTGGATTAATGACAATTAAGTAAGTCCAATCCATACTCTCGGACTAGGGACGAATAACTATGTCTAATCCATGCTTTCGGATCAATGACATATTTTAAAGTTCTATTCTCCGTATATATCTCACTCGTACTCATAAAGAGATACTACCCCATAACCATTATAACAAACCTTAGGTTTACTCTTTAACCTCAGTTATCATAAACAATCAGGTATGTTCTTTAACACTTAATTCAGACATCATCAAATAACTCACAGAAAACATATATTTAATACATTCAAACAATACTTGTATTAAAATCATGTTCATGAAAGGGACTATGCACTCACTTGATAAGACGATGATCGGACAACACTACGGCTCTATAAAGTAATATTCTTCGATGAAACCGGGATATCTTCAGAAACCGGGCTTCTCGCGGGCAGAGTTTCGGCTCGAAAACTCTTTTTCTCGGGATCTTCGGGGCTTCGGGACTTGCTTCGGGTATCGGGATGATATCGGGACTTCGGGGGGCTAAAAGTAGGCTTAATGATGAGAAAAGTAGGAGAGAGGTTGAGAAATTAGCAACCTAAACCGGCTGCCTTTGATTTATATTTATAGGGCTGAATTTCGCTATTCACGTCGTGAACCAGGCTTTTTCACGTCGTGAACTTGGTCGTCATCAGGTGCATAGTCGCGACATCAGTCTGTCAGGCTCTGAAGGTGTCAATCACTGAGTTCACGTCGTGAACTCTATGTTCACTTCGTGAGTTCTGACACAGGTTGATGTTCGTGCCCCAAACATCAGAAATTCATATCTTTCGCATACGAGCTCCGTTTTCGACGTTATTTATATCCACGCGTAGGTGAGATTATGCTCTACAACTTTCATTTAGACTTCGTCGGCTAATGTTGATTTCATTTTTAATATTATATTTTTAGTAGGCCGGGACATGAAAAGTCCGTTAAATTCATAACTTTTTCACCTGACGTCTGTTTTCGTCTGTCTTTTTACTGTTTCACTACTATTAACGAGATCTTCGATTCTCGTTTAGATTGTTTCGGATAAAAATCACTCAATCTAAATATCGAGTTTTGGGCTGCATACTGCTAAGCTGAAACTTAGAAAAATCATAACTTTCTCATACGAAGTCAGATTTGGACGTTCCTTTTATGCACGCTCTCGGTTTAACGTATTGTACAACTTTCATTTATATCGCTAAGGCTAAAAATTGCTCTATCGTAAATTCACTATTTACGTCCTACAGCGTTGTGCCGAATCTGTCATGAAACTTCGACAAGTCATAACTTCTTCGTTATAACTCGGATTTCAGCGTTCTTTATATGTACGAAAACCTTGTGACATATACTACAAGTTGGTTAAGATTATTTATTCTAAACACTCTTCTATCAAAAAGTCATTTTTGACGCTTATCGTCTCTAAATTGACTAGCCCGGATCTACGGGCGTTATATCTAGTCCATTTAGCCCGAGGAGGATAATTAGGATCATAAGAGGGATCCAATTCTGCATTTATATCCTTAAATTTTGACTGTATATCTGAATCATTATTCTGTACATCCGAATCATCATTTGTATTATCTTTCTCCCCCTCGAATGATGTGAATGTCTCTTCATCAGGTGTTGGATTCTCCCCCTGGAGTGGACTTTTGTAAGTCTCTTGTGGAGTAGAGTGCTCACCCTGGAATGTAGAGTTCGTGTCATGTGGTCCATTCGCACTTGGTTGCTCTTTGTGCATATCATTTGCAGCGTCGTCAATTATCTTCTTTAATACATTGACCTTGTTGTCAGCCGCTTTGGATTCGGAAGAGATAGCCTTCTCTGGTTCATCGAAGTAACATGAATTCTTTGTAGAGATTGGATTGTGGAATCGTAGCTGGGCTTGGTTTAGGAAAGATCTCTTTTGATTGACTGTCATTCACTTGAATCCTCTTTAAGTAGTTGTCGTCGAACGTGACATAATAGGTTTCTTCTATTTGTTTTGATCGTTTGTTGAGAACCCTATATGCCTTAGAGGACGACGAATATCCCAAGAAGATACCTTCGTCAGCTTTCACATCGAATTTGTTCCTTTGTTCTTTAGAATTAAAGATGAAGCACCTGGAACCAAAAACATAGAAAAACTTTACGTTAGGTTTTCGCTTGTTTATGATTTCATAGGGAGTTATGGAAAATCTTTATTGAGAAAGGAACGGTTTTGGGTGAAGCAAGCTGTCCCAATCGCATCAGCCCAGAAATATAGTGGCAGATTCGCAAATGAGAGCATGGTTCTTGCAGCCTCACACAATGATCGATTTCGCCTTTCAACGACTCCGTTCTGTTGTGGAGTGTATGAAGCCGAAAAGTTATGCGAAACTCCTTTTGTAGTCAGAAATTCTTCAAACTCCTGGTTTTTGAATTCCAACCCATTGTCACTGCGAATATTGTGAACCAGCTTTCGCAGTTGTAATTCAATCTGCTTTATGAAGTCTTTGAGCTTGGGAGTGGCTTCAGATTTCTGCTTAAGAAAGTAAACCCAAGTGAAACAAGAAAAATCATCTACAATAACAAGAATATACTTATTACCACTAATACTTTCGATCGCAGACGGACAACAAAGATCAATGTGCAAAAGTTCGAGTGGCTCAACGACTTTCGTATTCACCACCATTGGATGAATTTTCCTGCTTTGCTTTCCCATTTTGCATGCATCGCAAAGATGATCCTTGTCGTACTTTATAAGAGGAAGCCCTCGCACATGATCACCAAGAACAAGCTTGTTGATATCTTTGAAGTTAAGGTGCGAAAGTCTTCTATGCCATAGCCAACTATCGTCTACAGGAGCTTTCATTAGAAGGCAAATGGCTGGCTTCCCTCGTATCAGATTTAAGTTCAACGGATACATCTCACATTTGCGTTTAGACTTTAGAAGGACCGGTTTGGTTTCCTTTTCTATGATCTCAGAACCTTCGTCTTCAAATGAGACCTTTAATCCTGTACCAAGACCAACTGCGAAACACTTATGAGATTGTGGTGTAGACCCTTGACATAAGCAACTTTACGAATTAAGAATTCGCCATTTGTTATCATCTCGTAACCTTTAATCTCTCCAAGTGAGTTATTCCCAAACTTCACTCTTCAACTATTTTTCAGTTCTCTATACTCTCGCGATTCTTCCTTTCTTCATGTCATGTGACGCGAACAGACACTGTCGATATACCATTCAGTGTCAAACTGTTTGTCATGAATTTCCTGCAAAAATTAAGCAGATTTAGGAACCTAAAGTTGTTTGGGTCCTTGTGAGCCTTTTAAAGAAATAGGGAATGTAATTGCAAGATCAACCATATAGGTTCGTTTTATTAGGGTGGAGTTATCTTTCTTTGTAATTTTAAAAATCTTGATCCTCGTATCTTTTAGGTTAGTATCTTTTGAAGATGATTGATTTTGATTTTTATTTCGTCTTTTGACAAATCCTTTTTCAATTTTCTTTGTGTTAGTTTCGGGCTTCTTGATTGGGGCTTGATGATCCGAAACCAACTTTCCTTTTCCCTTAACATCTTTTGATGTCTTGTTAGGATGCGAAGCATACTTGTTTGTGCGTTTTGAGGTTTAGGATTCTCTACAGGGCTTTTTTTCTTTGAAAGAATAGGTTTTTGAAAAACTTTTTGTTTTGTATCCTGTGGACTGCGAAACTGACTTCGTGATGAGCTCTTTGGGTTCGCATTTGATGCTACTTTCGCATTTTGATTGAGAGGTTTTTCAATGCGAACGAAGTTGGGATTTTTGAACTGCCAGAACTGTTTTCTTTCCTTGAGATTTTTGTTGTATCTCGCGTTCCTTTGACGTTTCTGTGCTGCGAACTATTCTGAGGATTTATGAATGTTAGCTTTCGCTCTTGGCTTTCTTGCTGGAGTTTCGTTTTGTACTGAATATGTGTCGCTAGGAACATTCTTAGTTCCACTTGGACTTCCTTTCTCGTAGCTGGAATTGACCTTGTTTAAAGGTTCTGCTACGTATCTTCCTTTTACTCTCCATGAGGTCCTTTCGGAGAGACCAATCGTTTCGTCAGCATTATCGATAGGAGTTTACCAAAATTGCTCATCACATCCGTCTGCGTTGTCTTCTTCGAATAAGGACGTTAATTCGACTGTTTGACCCTTACTTACCCCATTGATTTTGAAAACCTGGTTAGGGATAGTTTGGACTTTTGGAAAAATAGTCGCAATTTCTTTTAAGACATTTGGATCATTTTTAGAAAGACGTGCGAAATCAACAAAATTTTCATAAATTGGGACTTACACAATATCAGATTCGTTTTTAACAAACTCTGAGCAATCAACCTTATCCTCTACATATATTTCACTCATATTCATCGTCAAATTCAGATGTGTTATCGACATTAAGTTTGTTATCTGAACTCAACTTTGTACTCAATGAGTCAAACTTCTGCATGGTGTCAGATTTAATTTGTTTTTTGTCATTTTCGTCAAAAAGTTGTTTTAGCATGTTCTTGTGGTCTTTGGACTTAATAAATGATTCAATTTTGTCCAGACCAACCTTGTAAGCTTCCGAAGTTTCGTCAGATGAGACGATGGATTCGCACTTATAACAGTTAGCGTCGATTTCGTCTTCCTTTAACTCAAGGAATGGCAATATCATCTTATGGAGTTTTTGACCAATCTCACAATCAAGATGGAATTGAGTAATATTAAGATAAAGTCTTTTCCTAATGAAACAAAAAATATTACGTTGTTTCAAAAGCATTAAATTGTCTCGTTGCAAGTAAATTAACTCATCCCTAGACTTAGCTAAATCAGACTCAATCTTCTCTATCCATATGCGTCTCTCCTCACTCTTTGACGACACACTGCTGATTTGATCGGTTAGGTTAGAATTTGTTAAGCGAGTTTGTTTCAAACTAGTACTGAGACTAGAAAATGTGAATTTTAATTCATTTAGTTCAGTTTCGTATCTTGACACAGGTATATTGAGAGATTCAAGAATAAAGTTTACCTTGTTAATCATCTGATCGCATTCGCTGATTTGCTTAAAAACTGATTTTGCAGCGAAACAGCTATCACTCCTACGTTCATTATTAGTGGCGTATCCTCGAATTTGTGACACATCATTTGTCACCATGAAACATCTTCCTCCAGAATGCGAATCTTCTTCTTTCATAATGAAGCTTCTCCCATGAGTTGGCCTGAGAACCTCCTCATCTTCATAATCATTGGACCAGACTTCCACCCTGCCAAATTCATCACCAGCTTCTTTTTCCTGCACAATTAAAGCATGCATTGAATTATCAGAGTTCTTTTTCTTCTTTATTTCCTCAAGCTTTCTAAAATGATAAGTGTCATCGTCTTCTCCTTCCTTCTTTTCATTCAACCTTCGCAGCATGCACTCTTTGGACAAGTGATTTTTGCCATGACAGTAGTTACAATCATAGCCAGAGTCACCAGTTAGCTTCTTTTCCTTCTTTTCCTCTTCCTTTTGTGAGCTATTCACACTCTCCTCTTTTACTTTCTCAGAGCTGTAGCTTCCCTGCTAGTTTCGGTTCTTGATGGAAGGAAATTTCTTCTTTACGAATCACTTCGGATTTGACACCATTAATGGAAACTCTTCATTCGTAAGTTCACAATAAAAAATATCAGATTCTGAACCATCCTCTACGACTTTCTTGCACTTCACAACGAGAGCCAAAGATCCCATCCCAGATACAACGTTCGCTTCTTTTGTCACCTCATTCTCATGTGACTTCAGGATTCCAACTGCTCATGTGCCTTAACTGTAGACACCACCGCCATCCAGTCAGATCTAAGCCCATTCATGAACATCATTTTTTGTTCAATAACTTCACGTCCAATGCCATGTTTCATCATCCTACTTAGAAGATGATTGTAACGATTGAAAGTTTGACTCAAACTCTCTTCAGACTTCTGTGTAAAGGCACCAAACTCTGAAAGCAAGAGTGTTTGTGTAGAGTGCTCAAGATCTGCATCTGTAGAGTAGAGTTCCTTAAGCCTATCCCAGATGGCTTTGGCTGTGTCACATGAACTAACCAGACGAAAAGTGTCGGCCGACAAAGCAAATCGAATGATTCTCATTGCCTTAACATTGCTAATCAGTTTGTCTTTCTCATCTTGAGGGACATCTTTAACATCAAGAAGAAGTTTGTTGTAGTCAGATTGAGTTTTAATGACTCTTCTGGTTCCAGTGTGAACAAATGCTCCAAGAGTGATGGCTTCCCATATCAGATATCCATTGTCTTCAAGACCAAGAACATAATCTTCGAAGTGAAGCGCCCATACTTCATATTCATTGGGGAAAATAATTCGGATCCTAGTGGTCGATCCAATGCTGCTAGAAAGGTTTATGGAGTTGATGTGAGAATCGTCGTGCTGCATTATGATATACCTTTTGAAACCTGTTAAGAATCAGACGTGTAAACTGATGTAGTTTTAGGGTAATATTAGAATCACGAAATAGCGTCAAGAAAACTGTGATGACGGCAAAACCAGATCCAATATCAACGGACACCCTAATGACTTTATGAACAGAAGAGACGCGTATAGATTACACAGTCTCCCGCTCCGAGACCAATTGATTGGATATTAATCCTTGAAAGACCGATTAGATTCAAAACAGATTAAGAACAAGAACAAGAACAAGACAATGATTCAAAATATGCTTAATGATTATAAGCCACTGCCTCAGAAGAACTCGATTAAGAATGGCTATTGTAGAGGCGTGTTTAGGGTTACAAGAATAATACCAAAGTTAAAATACTCTAACCCTAATAAATGACGGGTGGACAAGCCCAAGCCCGTTTACATAAATGAACTATTAAATAAGACACAATGACGCAACTCTAATTCCCAACAAGGAATTTGGTCCATATTCGCACTTATAACAGTTAGCGTTGATGTCGTCTTCCTTTAATTCAAGGAATGGCAATATCATCTTATGGAGTTTTTGACCAATCTCACAATCAAGATGCAATTGTGTAATATTAAGATAAAACCTTTTCCCAATGAAACAAAAAGTATTACGTTGTTTCAAAAGCATTAAATTGTCTCAATGCAAGTAAATTAACTCATCCCTAGACTTAGCTAAATCAGACTCAATCTTCTCTATCATATGCGTCTCTCCTCACTCTTTGACAAAACCCTGCTGATTTGATCGGTTAGGTTAGAATTTGTCAAGCGAGTTTGTTTCAAACTATTACTGATACTAGAAAATGTGAATTTTAATTCATTATTTCAGTTTCGTATCTTGACACAGGTATATTGAGAGATTCAAGAATAAAGTTTACCTTGTTAATCATCTGATCGCATTCGTTGATTCGCTCAAAAACTGATTTTGCAGCGAAATAGCTATCACTCCCACGTTCATTATCAGTGGCGTATCCTTGCATTTGTGACACATTGTTTGTCACCATGAAACATCTTCCTCCAGAATCCGAATCTTCTTATTTCGCAATGAAACTTCTCACATGAGTTGGCCAGCGAACCTCCTCATCTTCAGAATCCATGGACCAGACTTCCACCCTGCCAAATTCATCACCAACTTCCTTTTCCTGCACATATAAAGCAGGCATTGAATTATCAGAGTTCTTTTTCTTCTTTATCTCCTCAAGCTTTCTGAGATGATAAGTATCATCGTCTTCTCCTTCCTTCTTTTCATTCAACCTTCGCAACATGCACTCTTTGGCCAAGTGATTTTTGCCATGACAGTAGTTACAATCATAGCCAGAGTCACCAGTTAGCTTCTTTTCCTACTTTTCCTCTTCCTTTTGTGAGCTATTCACACTCTCCTCTTTTACTTTCTCAGAGCTGTAGCTTCCCATCCAGTTTTAGTTATTGTTGGAAGGAAACTTCTTCTTTGCGAATCGCTTCGAATTTGACACCATTAATGCAAACCCTTCATTCGTAAGCTCACAATAAGAAAGATCAGATTCTGAACCATCCTCTGCTACTTTCTTGCTCTTAGCAACGAGAGCCAAAGATCCCATCCCAGATACAACGTTCGCTTTTTTTCTCACCTCATTCTTTTGTGACCTCAGGATTCCAACAAGCTTTGTCAGGTTATAATTCTTGAACTGCTCATGTGCCTTGACTGTAGACACCACCGCCATCCACTCAGATCTAAGCCCATTCATGAACATCACTTTCTATTCAATAACTTCACGTCTAATGCCATGTTTCATCATCCTACTTAGAAGATGATTGTAACGATTGAGAGTTTGACTCAAACTCTCTTCAGACTTCTGTGTAAAGGCACCAAACTATGAAAGCAAGAGTGTTTGTGTAGAGTGCTGAAGATCTGCATCTGTAGAGTAGAGTTCCTTAAGCCTATCCCAGATGGCTTTGGCTGTGTCACATGAACTAACCAGACGAAAAGTGTCGGCGGACAAAGAAAATCGAATGATTCTCATTGCCTTAACATTGCTAATCAGTTTGTCTTTCTCATCTTGAGGGACATCTTTAACATCAAGAAGAAGTTTGTTGTAGTCAGATTGAGTTTTAATGACTCTTCTGGTTCCAGTGTGAACAAATGCTCCAAGAGTGACGGCCTCCCATATCAGATATCCGTTGTCTTCTAGACCAAGAACATAATCTTCAAAGTGAAGCGCCTATACTTCATATTCATTAGGGAAAAGAATTCGGATCCTAGTGGTCGATCCAATGCTGCTAGAAAGGTTTATGGAGTTGATGTGAGAATCGTCGTGCTGCATGATGATATATATTTTTTAAACCTGTTAAGAATCAGACGTGTAAACTGATGTAGTTTTAGGGTAATATTAGAATCACGGAATAGCGCCAAGGAAACCGTGATGACGGCAAAACCAGATCCAATATTAACGGAAAACCTAATGACTTTATAAACAGAAGATATGCGTATAGATTACACAGTCTCCCGCTCCGAGACCAATTGATTGGATATTAATCCTTGAAAGACCGATTAGATTCAAAACAGATTAAGAACAAGAACAAGACAATGATTCAAAATATGCTTATAAGCCACTGCCTCAGAAGAACTCGATTAAGAATGGCTATTGTAGAGGCGTGTTTAGGGTTACAAGAATAATGCCAAAGTTATGAAACACGGTGCATGGATGCACCTTAAATACTCTGACCCTAATAAATAACGGGTGGACAAGCCCAAACCCGTTTACATAAATGAACTATTAAATAAGACACAATGACACAATTCTAATTCCCAACAAGGAATTTAGGCCATATTGGGCTTTTTGGAACCTTTGGGTTGGGCATCGGTTATTAGGCTAAGTGAGGAAAGGGTAAAATGGTCTTTCATCCTGGGAGTTAGACATACGAATGAATTCTTAGTTGTGGTTTATAGCTGAAATTCCTTGGTTGGACCCGAAGGGATGTTGGAGCCATTGTGGCGAGCGAGCTAGGATAGCTCTTGCCAGATAGACCTTCGTTCAGGAGTCACATGGTGTTGGTGTGTGAGACTATTAGCCTTTGCAACCGGTTAGAAATCCAATATATCGGTAAATTAGAAGGTAAGTATGAGACCAGGGAGGTCTCGGCTGCGTCAGGAATGTAATTGTGGGGCAACAAGATGAACCTAAGGTGTTACTAGAGATTGGGACTCGCGTTGGTAGGCGCCTCTATTTATATGAAAAATATTTTCAACAACAAGGTATGGAAAGAATTCTGTCTGCCAGGGTGTGTCAGTTAGATGAATTAGGACCGAATGGATTTCTTTCAGTTCAGATTGCAGAGATAGGTCTTATTGATAGTATTATTGAATAGTTTTTCATGTATAGAAGTCGAGTAATGTATTGAATTTCTGGATCTGAGACGAGTAGTGATGATTGTCCTTCATTGGTTAAGGTTAGTGGGAGAAGGCATTCGTTCGTCGTATATATGCGAGTTATGCTAAGAATGGGTTCTATTATTTGAAGGACATCATATTTTTGGGACAACTTTCATCAGGGATCTGGAAGAGTTGGTTGGATCGTCTGATTGCCTGGAGAGTAGCAAGGAGTGATTTCGAGGACGAAATTTAATTTAAGAGGGGAAGAGTTGTAACACCCTGTTTCAAACCATTTCATAATTTGGGGTCGTGACCCGAAGACTAATTATCATAAGGCTTCGGGCCTTGGGGGAAAGAGAGAGATTTAGACCTCTTTGGATGTGGGTAATGTAGATTAGGTGATCTGAGAGTTCGGTTGGTCCTTTGGAGCCCAAGGGTATAACCGTAAAGTGATAGCTCGAGCCTTTTATGAATTTTGGATTTAAGTTTGGAAAGTTTTAAGGCAAATGAGATTTTATAGAGTTTTAGAGATTCTCATTACCTTTCTATGGATATAAGGATCGTCGAAATCAGAGTGTAAACAAAGAAGTTACGACCGTTTGAAGTTATGATGTTTTTTGGGTTAGACGCGTACGTTGGGTGTACTGGGAGTACGTTAGGCGTACTAGGGCATCCCTAGTACGTCGGGCGTAAATTAAGTACGATGGGCGTACGTGATCGGTGCCCAAACTATATTTTCATGGTTTGAGCCCTATTTAAGCTCCTTAACTTCCCCAAGCCGATTCCATTCTCAGCCTCCAACATCCTCCGTTGAAACCCTAACCCTAGTTTGAGCCTTGTGAGAAAAAAGAAGGAGTTTTTAACCCTAGTTTGAATCTTGATGATAAAATTGTTAGATCAAGCTAGCTTTGGGTGTTTGAGCTTTTGGTCACTTTAGTGCATAAAGTTTAGATCTTGAAAGTTTGTGACCTTGTTATGGATAAAGTTGGAAACTTTATCCATCTAAACATCATATTAATTTAGATCTAAAAGCTTGAGATTTGGACTTAATGGATTAAGTTGGAAAAGATGCATTTTTGGTCCCTTTGAGACTTAAAGACTAGATCTTGGTTGGTTGGACCATTCTAATGGATAAAATAGAAAACTTTATCCATTATGGAGTTATTAGGAACCATAAAAATATCATCTTGATGGGTTTTGATGAATCATGCTTAAGTTGATGTTCATATTATGGGTTTAGATGGATAAAAATGGGTTTTGAGGGTTAGCTGCGGAGTACGTTAGGCGTATCCAGCTCGTACACTTCGCGTACTGGCCAAAGAAGGCATACACTAGGCGTAAGTCTGAGTACGTCGAGCGTACTCAGCTGCCATTGACTTTTGTTGACTTTTGCAATTTAAGACATATTTGGACTATTAGGGTTTTAGACCTTGTTGGGCCAGTAATCTTTCTGACTTTGGGCCGTTGGGCTTTGGGCCTTATTTAGGAATTTAGGCCATATTGGGCTTTTTGGAACCTTTGGGTTGGGCATCGATTATTGGGCCAAGTGAGGAAAGGGTAAAATGGTCTTTCACCCTGGGAGTTGGACATACGAATGAAATTCCAAGTTATGGTTTATGGCTCAATTATTAATTAGGGTTTTATTTGATTGATTAGCGCAGGGATTTTCCAGATCAGTAGTTCGAGCGTTTATCTGCTTTTCAGCAGTTTGAGGTGAGTTTCCTCACTGTGCTTGGCGGGTCGAAGGCACCAATGTCGGCCCATGGTTTATTATGATTAGGATGCTAGTTGTCTATGTGACTCTTGCATGTATGATATCAGATATGTATTCCGGGTGGGGCCCGATGCCAGGCCGGACCTCATGAGTATAATGTATGTCATTTATCTTTGTGATTCTTGCATGTGTTTATCTGTTTATATGTATACCGGGCGGGACCTCATGCCAGGCGGGGCTTGATGAATGTGATGAGATGGGGCCCATCTCATATTACTGACAGATCTGTTTCGAGCGGGGCTCGATGCCGGGCGAGGCCCGATGGTTGTTAGGCATGACCCATTGTATGTTTGATATGTATGGTATGGGGTATTTTGGGAAACTCACTAAGTTTTGTGCTTACGGTTTTATGGTTATGGTTTGAGGTACTTCCGGTTCGAAAGGGAAGGGTCCGGCTTGATCGTAGTGCATCCACCCATGTTTCCGCAACCTCATGATTTTGGGATTGTACTCTGATAACTGTTTTTTCTGAAATACTTTCGAATAATTAGAAAAAGGATAATTGATGTTTCTGGTTGAATTAAAAATAAAATTTTTACCTTATAAATTTTGGGATGTTTCAAATTGGTATCAGAGCCTTGGTTTGAGGTATTCGGGCATACTCTTGGTTGTGTCTGAACTTAAACTGAGGGCTTGGTAAAAAAAATTACAATAGAAAGTTTTATTAAAGGAGTTTATAATAAAAGAATAGGGGTGTGGTGCGTGCAATCAGCCGAGCTCAAGTAAGTGATTCCCATAATACCCATACATGTTTGTTATGATTATATGTTATGAGATTTGCATGCTAGATTAGGGATAAGGATTTTCTCAGGATTTCATGTTAGGAGAGATGCCTTTGTGTGCCCGTTGGTTGAGCTTTAGAATTGCATGCTAGTATGGATTTCAGATGATTGGATAGAATGGCTTGATTAGTTGGTATGTTGGTTAGACTTTTCGTTGCCTGAATGTTGTTTTCTTTGTGCTTTGTGGGACTCTTAGTGATATGAGTTAACTATTAAGTGAATGTGTCAAGTCACATGTTGTAAAGGTTAAATAATCTCAGAGTGATGGATTTGACTTTATTGCACAACTCTTTTTTGAGTCTAACCGTTGTAGGGTTGAGTCTGTTACTTGAAGGATTATCTAAGCTTTGTGGCATGTGATTATATTCATGACGTAGATAGCTAATATTAATGGGACTTCTTCAGCAGCTGATGACAGGGTGAGGTCGGGAACCTAGGAAGTATTTTTAGCGGGTTTGGATACGCTGTTTAGCGAGTACTTGGAGTACCAGTTTGATAAGGTGACTTAGATGATTTAGGATGATTCTTGAGGAAGGTATGGATAGGTGTGGAAGGTAGTATTGGGCCCGTACTATTGAAAGCACGAATCCGTACTCGAATCAAGGAGAGTCACAGAGAATCTAGGAAGCGTATGGATGAGGATTCTTGGGTATGTTCTGATCATTTGTATGATTTACAATGGTGATGAGCACACGTGGATGAGGTTCGGGTTCTGGTTCAGGCTCAAGTGCAGGTGTTGAGCCGATTGATGAGCGGATGCGAGTGTTTATCTTGTCGGAGATCACCTGCGGTATTTTGGAGCAGATTCTTGTGATCTTCGGTATAGTCAAGGAGGGGATTATGGAGATTTTGGATGAGTGTCTGAGCGCTTTCCGATCAGAGATTATGGCTATTGTGGGAGATCACGCTCTTTCCTTCCGTGATTTCTGTGATTCTGGAGCTCCCGCCTTATTTGGGGAGAAGGAACCTATTGCTAGTAGAGGTGGTTAGCGGATATGGTGAATGCTTTCCGGATGAGTTTCTGCCCGAGGGGTCGAAGGTTAGATTTGCTTCCTGCCTTCTAAAAGACAGAGCTCGAGATTGGTGGGAGGAGGTAGACTTTGATTTGGGAGGCAGAGCCCTGGAGACGATGACTTGGGATGAGTTGTGACCCAGTTTAGGGCAGATTTTTCTCCATCTGTTGAGGTGTAGAAGTTAGTGAGGGAGTTTAAGGACCTTCGCCAGACGACTGAGGCTATGGTAGAGATCACTGCCAAGTTCTGAGAGAGGTCTTTGTTGGTTCCGTTGTATGCAACGGACGAAAAGATGAAGAAGGTAATGTATCATGATATGTTGAGGGATGATACTAGGGAGTTTGTGAGTTTGTCAAGGTGCGATACCATGAATGATATGATTGATCGGGAGTGGGAGATCGACCTAGAGCACTTCGAGAAGAGGATGCCTGATCAGACTCAGATCGCATTGGTTAAGGCGAAGAGGCCCAAGACTCAAGGTTCACATTTCGGAGGCCATCAAGATCGGGGCCGTTGTGACAAGTGTGGGAGGAACCATGAGGGAGGATGTCAGGAGACAGGTCGGGGATGTGTCAGCTGTGGTCAGATGGGTCATTTTAATGGGATTTCCCCGGTGGATCGGTTTTGAAGTGTTTTCACGACAACCTGGTGGGCCACAAGAAGGCCGACTGTTCGATGTTGAGGGGTGGAGCAGTGAGTGAAACTGCTCCAGTTACTATGAGGATTACTCGCAGGCGTGAGGGCAGGGCAGAAACCCCAACAATGAGGGGCAGAACATTGCAGCTTCCGTCGGGGGAGACCAAAGTTTCATCAGATGTTATCGCGGGTATGTTATCTTTTATTTTTTTTAGTGCCTTAATGTGTATATATGTGCTTTGGAATCATGTGTTTGTATGTGTAAGCAGTATCTTGGGTTTAGTTCTTTCTTATTGCATGGTTTATATTATCAAGGATTGTTATATGTCATTTTGCATACTGAGAGTTATGAGTGGGATGCATCTTGTCGAGCCGGATTTAGTTTGTCCGGTTGTTGTTTTGGGTCATTAGTGGAGACATTTTAGGGGTATCGTTTGGAAGATCAGTAGATGGGTTAGCAAGATTAGTTCAACAACAAAGCCAGAGTTCAAAAATGTTAGCGTTGCTCAAGTGGGAATGGTAGTTGTTCATGAAAGTACTCTTGGGTCCGATCACTACCGTTGCTAGGAAGGAGCAGTAACAAGCAGATGATTATGACAGTCGCATGGGCTTGCCCAAACATTAAGAGTGTCAATGAAATTTCGAAATCGCATTGGTTGAAGATGGTTAGAATCCAGAGATCCTTCAGTGATTGGGTAGTTGGATTGGTGTTTTGTCCGTTCCGGTCAAGGGTTATAGATCTTTGTCACGAGCAGAAAGGACTTAAAGATTTGGAGCTGTATCATGGGAAGTGCTTGGGATTATTGAACTTGCCGGGATTTCAGGAAATATTCATCTAGACTTGGAGTGTGTGTGTGTGATCGTTAAGACTGGCTAGTAATGGAACACTAGTTTTTGTAAGCTCAGGTTGTCGATAGTCGAATTGTAAGGATGTGAGATGGGTTGGAAACCCATCATTTTTTGTAGATTGAAAGAGTGCAATCGAATCCAATTGGGGGAGAGCCATTTGGATTTTTGGGGATAGCATCAAGTGCGAACTAGGAAAAGTTCTGCAACCTAATCTAGAGGGAAGCTAGTGCAAGTGTCAGTCTGGATAGAGGTTGCTCAAGGTTGACGGTTGTGTTAGAGCATTTTTGGATGTTCTTGTCTGATAAATGCTTTGGGGTTTGAAGCTTGTCCCGAACACCTGATTGGGGCATAGTTAGATGAGGGTTCGACTCATGATGATTATGGTTGGTATGGTAGATGAATGTACCAGGCGTGGTCTGATGACGGGCAGAGCCCAATGTATGTATGTATGCATGATATGTTTTGTATGAGGATTGTTGGATCCGAGGCAAGGTTAGGGTTGTATAGCACTCGACTAGGTGAGACTTTTGGGCGAGGCCCGTATGGTTATGATAGTCTGGGCGAGACCTAGTGGAATAGGTTGGAGTATCATTTTGGATCACGTTAGTGTGGACTGACTCTGTGGTCACTGGTGGGATCAGGTGTGAGACTGTCGATCTCGGCGGTCGATTGAGGAGTATATATCTCAGTTCAGTGGGAGGTCACCATGGAAGCAGGAGATCGTGGACATATCATAATTTCGAATTTTTGGTTATCTGGATGTGAGTTTTTAGATTGTTCTGGTACTTAGAGGTGATGCTTGCATTGGGAGTCACCCTTGATCTCAATTGAAGGATTCGATTGGGATTAATGGTTGGTTATGTTATCCTTGGTTGGACCAGAAGGGATGTTGGAGCCATTGTGGCAAGCGAGCTAGGATAGATCTTGCCAGATAGAACCTCGTTCAGGAGTCACGTGGTGTGGGTGTGTGAGACTATCAGCCTCAGCAACCGGTTGGAAATCCAGTATATCGGTAAATTGGAAGATAAATATGAGACCAACGAGGTCTCGACTGTATCAGGAATGTAATTATGGGGCAATAAGATGAACCTGAGGTGGTACTAGTGATTGGGACTCACATTGGTAGTCAACTCTATTTATATGAAAAATCATTTCAATAGCAAGGTATGGATATAATTCTGTCTGCCAGGAAGTGTCAGTTAGATGATTTAGGACCGGATGGATTTCTCTCAATTCAGACTACAGAGATAGGTCTTATTGATAGTATTATTGAATAGTTTTTCATGTCAGGAAGTCGAATAAGGTATATGGATTCCTAGATCTGAGTTGAGTAGTGATGATTGTCTTTAATTGGTTAAGGTTAGTGGGAGCAGACATTCGTTCGTTGTAAGTATGCGAGTTAGCTAAGAACGGGTTCAATTATTGGAAGGACATCGTATGTTCGGGACAACTTTCATCAGGGATCTCGAAGAGTTGGTCGGATCGTCTGATTGCCTGGAGAGTAGCAATGAGTGATTTCGAGGATGAAATTTAATTTAAGTGGGGGAGAGTTGTAACACCCTGTTTTGAATCATTTCATAATTCGGGGCCGTGACTCGAAGAAAAGTTATCATAAGGCCTTGCGCCTTGGGGGAAAGAGATAAACTTAGACCCCTTTGGATGTGGGTAATGTAGATTAGGTGATCCGAGAGTTCGGTTGGTGCTTTGGAGCCCAAGGGTATAACCGTAAAGTGATAGTTCGAGCCTTTTATTAATTTTGGATTTAAGTTTGGAAAGTTTTAAGGCAAATGAGAGTTGATAGAGTTGTAGAGCTTGTCACTACCTTTCCTTGGATATAACGATCGTCGAAATTGGAGTTAAAACGAAGAAGTTATGCCAATTTGAAGTTAGGATGATTTCTGGGTTAGCCGCATACGCTGGGCATACTAGGAGTACGTTGGGCGTACTAGGGCATCCCTACTACGTCGGGCATAAATTAAGTATGCTGGGCGTACGCAATCGGTACCCAAACCCTATTTTCATGGTTTGAGCTCTATTTAAGCTCCTTATCTTCCCCAAGCCCATTCCATTCTCAGCCTCCACCTCTCTAACACCCTCCCTTGAAACTCTAACCCTAGTTTGAGCCTTGTGAGCAAAAAGAAGGTGTTTTTAAGTGTTTGGAGTGTTCTTGGTGCACCTTGGAGAAGAAGTAACTCATTGAAGAAGAGATGGTTGCATTGGAGCTTTTAGATCCAGACCTTGTTCACCTTGATTTTTTTCTAGGAGGTATAAAGGGTGAATCTTGATGATAAAATTGTCAGATTTAGCTAGTTTTGGGTGTTTTGAGCTTTTGGTCAATTTAGTGCATAAAGTTTAGATCTTGAAAGTTTGTGACCTTGTTATGGATAAAGTTGGAAACTTTATCCATCTAAATATCATATTAATTCAGATCTAAAAGCTTGACACTAGGACTTAATGGATTAAGTTGTAAAAAGATGCGTTTTTGGCCCCTTTGAGACTTAAAGACTAGATCTTGGTTGGTTGGACCACTCTAATGGATAAAGTTGGAAACTCTATCCATTACGGAGTTATTAGGAACCATAAAAATATCATCTTGATGGGTTTTGATGAATCATGCTTATGTTGATGTTCATATTATGGGTTTAGATGGATAAAAATAGGTTTTGGGTCCCATTAAGTCACACAAAGGAGTAACGTTGCCAACTTTACATGTTAAGACATCATTTAGGATCAGATCTGAGAATTAGACATAGTGGCTTAACCGATTAAGCACTTAATGGTAATTTAGGGTTAGCTGTGGAGTACGTTGGGCGTATCCAGCTCATACGCTACACGTACTATCCAAAGAAGGCATATGTTGGGCATAAGTCTAAGTACGTCGGGCGTACTTAGCTGCCATTGACTTTTGTTGACTTTTGCGATTAGGCCATATTTGGACTATTAGGGTTTTGGGCCTTGTTGGGCCAATAATCTTTCTGACTTTGGGCCATTGCTGGGATTTGGGCCTCATTTAGGAATTTGGGCCATATTGGGCTTTTTGGAACCTTTAGGTTGGGCATCGGTTATTCGGCAAAATGAGGAAAGGGTAAAATGGTCTTTCACCCTGGTAGTTGGACATACGAATGAAATTCCTAGTTATGGTTTATGGCCCAGTTATTAATTGGGGTTTTATTTGATTGATTAGCGCATGGATTATCCAGATCAGCAGTCCGAGCGTTTATCTGATTTTCAGAGGTTTGAGGTGAGTTTCCTCACTATGCTTGGCGGGTTGAAGGCACCAATGTCGGCCCATGATTTATTATGATTAGGATGCTAGTTGTCTGCGTGAATATTGCATGTATGTTATCAGATATGTATATTGGGCGGGCCCCGATGCTAGGTTGGGCCTGATGAGTATATTGTATGTCATTTATCTTTATGATTCTTGCATGTGTTTATGTGTTTATATGTATACCGGGTAGGGCCCTATGCCAGGCGGGGCCCATCTCATATTACTGACAAATCTATTCCGAGCGGGGCTCGATGCAGGGTGGGGCCCGATGGTTGTTGGTCATGGTCCATTGTATGTTTGATATGTATGGTATGGGGTATTTTGGGAAACTCACTAAGCTTTATGCTTACGGTTTTATGGTTATGGTTTCAGGTACTTCCGGTTCGAAAGGGAAGGGTTCGGCTTGATCGCAGTGTATCCACCCATGTTTCAGTAACTTCAAGATTTTGGGATTGTACTCTGGTAACTGTTTTTATTCTGAAATACGTTCGAATAATTAGAAAAAAAGGATAATTGATGTTTCTAGTTGAATTAAAAATGAAATTTTTACCTTATAATTTTTGGGATGTTTCATGGCTCCTCAACTGGCCCAGATTATCAACTAGCATGCTAAGTGTAAAAGACCATTTTACCATTCTCTCAATTAAGCCATGTAACCGTGGCCCAAGCCCATAAATACCTAAGTCCCAACAATGACCCAAACGCATTAAGAACCAAGGCCCAAATAATGACCCAACGATCTTTTGGTGAGTACGCTAGGCGTACCACCCTCTTAAGCCCGACGTACAAGCTTCAACAACGAAGAGGAAACGAGGCTGAACGTGTTACCTGAGCATACGCATATGTATGCCATGCGTACTCCCATGATGGCCAAAATCACATTAAGCACTTAATGCTATAAGTCCAAACGTCCAAATCACAGATCTTGCTCTCGGGAAACATCTTAAATGATGAAGTCATCAACTTGGTGCCTTTTCATGGCGTAAAGAGGCTCAAAACTAATTTCTAACCTTCTAACTCCACATTATGAACATCAAATCTTGTATGGTTGAGTTAAAGCCATCAAGATGTTATTTTTATGAAAAAGGGACCTCAAAAACATCAAGAAATTATAACCTAAACTTCTGGAGTAGCTGTCACTCACATGAATCAACCCATGGGACCAAAACAAGCCAATAACCCTAACTAGCGTAGATGTAAGCAAAGAATCACCAAGATTGAGACTTTATACCTTTTGGAAGATGAATAGATTCTGCATCCACAAGCTTCAAGACAAACCATACACCTTCACTAAGCTCCTTCTTCTTCAAAATGTACCAAAAACACACCAAATCAATCAAAGGCTCAAGAATCACTCCAATGTGGGCTAGGGTTTCGAGGAAAGCTGCTTAGAGGATAGAGGCTGAGGATAAGGTCAGCCTCATAGGAGTTAATGAGGTTTTATATGGTCCAAAACCCAAAAATTAGGGTTTTCCCCTGACTCGAGTACGTCATGCATACTATAGGGATGCCCAGTGTACTAGGGGGAAAACCTCGTGTCCAAGATTTGACAAGGTACCCCGCGTACCTTAATTACGCCCCGCGTAATAGGCCATAATGCAAAATAATTAAAAACTTAGAATTTAAAGGAATTTACCTGGGAATGGGGCGTTACAAGCAAGATGAAATGACAACCCGATATGATTAACTGATGATGAAGGAGACATAGTAGAAATAACGTTTTCTACAATAAGGTTTCGAGGAGAAAGTTTGTTAAATACGTAAGCATACAAGTTAAACAAACAATTATTCTTCCCTACAACATTAAATGCAGTCAAAATTAAACATAAGTAGCATTAACAACGAGAATTCATTAACTAAAAAAGCAAGACAACAAACAAGTTACTAATTTTATAAAAAGCAAGAACAATGATCATTTACCTGGAAGCTTCACAGATAAGACAAGTACTTGATCACGAACTTTCGACATTGGATTCATACCACATACGACATGTACAAACTCGGGAAAGAAACACGTTTTAATGCAATATCATGTAAACAAAGGAAGAAATTTATATGGACTTGGAGTTAGAGGAGCTTCCTCATCTAAATCCATCAATGACCCAAGGATGTTAGGGAAGACAAACACTGGTTGAATCTATTGAACATAATTTTCCTTTCCATCCACTATTTTTACCAGGAAGATCAGGCACCAAAGGAAAATGGCAGCTACTAAAAGAATACCAGTTACCATATCTCTTCAAGCAATAAAAATATTGAAACAAAGATATGTTTAAAGGTACACAAGAAGACACACAAAATTCTTCGAAAGAGATAACCTTAGAAACAACATTTGGACATAGTTGGATCGAATGGACCCCATATAAACACAAGACTTATAGAAAAAAGGAGGAAGGAGGAAGTCTTAACCCACAAACAAAGAGTCCCAAATAAAACCCTACTTTATCAGTGGAAGGCTCACGGATAGAAGAAAACGAAGAAAGCAACGTGACACCATGCATAGTCGACAATTGATATTCGTGCACCTAACAATATAGTGTAAAGCTGTCAACACTGGAAGGAATAGATGACATGTCAAAGGCCATGACATAAGAGGTCGTGGAAGAGGGAGAAAGTACAAAATATGGAAGATTCTTAAATACAATTATCTATTATATATAGATAACAACCGGTTAAGCATTAATTATACAATCTAATCTACCAAATCGATGTGACTAACCGACAGCGAGATGCATCTAATGAAGCCTACGAATGAGCTACACACGACATTTCGCTTATCAAGAATGATCATAAATCTAAACGGCAAAAATTTGGCATCATTTTTACCCTTCATACGGGAGGAATTAATGGTGTACCCTGGGTTGGCTCAACAAGAAAATACTGACCCGAGATCCCCCAAACTTAATAATATATCCGGGTCAGATCAAAACGTGAATACTAACCCGGGTTCTCCCAAACTTAACGGAAAAAAGTAAGCACCATTATGCAAGAACAAACAAGGGCCAATAGCAACAAACAGTCGGTGAAAATATTTATGGAAACAAATCCCTGGAAAAACGAAATGTATAGCTGCTTATAATAAACAAATATAAAGAAGTGCAGGGCAAGCAACTGTCTTTATCGGAATTATGCAACAAACATGGTAAAAGCCTGAACCAAGACACTTTCAAACACCTATAAAAGCCACACATCACCAAAGAATAGAGGTAGAACTTTCTCACCTTAAGATATTTTACAACACTCCTAATCGACATCTAACTTTAGCACTCCATAGACGATAACCATCAAGCACAGATAACATACAGTTCTACAGATTATTACAACAAAGCAACATACTCGATACCAGAATACAGATCTAACAAATCACTACAACATAGCAACATACCTGATACCAGAATATAGATCTATCAAATCACTACAACATAGCAGCATACCCGATACCAGAACACATATATAACAGATCACTACAACATAGATAATTTGTCCTTGTTTTTCTTTTAACATTTGATGAATATGTTTCATTGAGTAAGGTTCATGTATATTACTTTCTGGTTTATCTTCTAAATCATCTATAATTTGATTTCTTATTTTGGGATCTTTTATTTTTTTCAATATATGAGCTATATCACTACTTATAACATTTATATTCATATTATCTTGGAATTGTGATTGAATAAGATACAACTCATCTTCAAAATTCTTTTCTTGACATGAACATTGTTCTTTATTTATACAAGCACAACTATTGTCATTACCTGTTACCGACTCTACACCAGAATCATTAATTTCTTCTTCTGAAGAATAAGAATTATCATTAGAATCGTTAGAAAATATATTTAAGAAAATATTCATTGATTGTGATTTTATTTTTTCATATATATTAAATTATTAACTTTTTTCTTTATTGTACATTTATTAGCAAAATGTCATATTTTTCCATATTTCCAACAAATAGGTAGGTCTTCATATTTTTTCTTATTGTAACTGTCTTTATTGTTTTTAGAAAATTTCATTTTTTGTTTATAATATTTTTGTTTTGTAAAATATTTTTTAGATTCTTTAAATTATTTATATTTCCCTTTTGAATTAGGAGTTTCTATACCAAATTGATCAAAAAATTCACCTAATTGTTTTTTCTTATTGAGATGTTGAATTTGAATTTGATGGTTTAATTTAATATCATTACACAATGATAATCCTTCTTGGATACATGTTCCTATTAATTTCCCATAAGTATATTCCTCATAAAGAATAATAGAATTTGAATTTCTTAATTGTTTTTTAACTTTATCAGCAAATAAATTTAGTAATCCATCCATAAATTTTAATTTCCAATATAAACTATTACAATCTCTTAATTCCATAACTCTACTTAGTAAAATATCTTTATACTGTAACGACCCATTTTTCACAACCAAAATTTTTCATTTTTATTAAGGTGAAACTTCCCAATTTATAAATCAATTATTAAGAAAACCGTTTATTCCAAATTACATTTATTAAAAATCAAAGTATCAAAGAAAACGTGGAATCTTCAATGTTGCTGGTGAGTGTGTATAGTCCCGCCTTCGCCTTCCCATAGCCACCGATGATACCTGAAACAATAAACAACTGAGTAAGCATAAAGCTTAGTGAATTTCTGCCAAGATAACCTATACGATAAACATACAAGCATGGATAACGGCCCACAACCTCCCGGTTGAAATGCCCAGGTCCAATCAGTCCTCGCACTGGAATGCCAACATGCAATGGGTCTAATCAACCATCGGGCTGGAATACCCAGGGTTTATTGGCCAACCGCCTCAACCCAACCGCTCTTTCCGAGCCTTCATGCATTCGAATTGCAGACGGCCCGCATCGGGTATCTTGGCATACAATACAAAGCAGGACCGAATCAACCCAAACCAAACACAACATGTCGACATATAAACAATCAAGACCAAGTAGGCACATAATGCATGCAAACAACAATCATACAACTCACTACCGCCTACTAGTCCTCTCACATCTTACAATCCTGTTACCAGCTAACCTCCATAGAATGCGTAACCATAAGTAAACAGAGGTGAGATAGCCACCCGAAAATATGATCCAACTCTAGATCCACAACCAAACAAGAAACATGCAAGAAAACCTAGATCAAGAGTTCTCATGCTATCCTACATGTCCATACACAGTCCCTAGGGGCACTCCATAGACGATAACCAGCAAGCACATATAACATACAGTTCTACAGATTATTACAACAAAGCAACATACTCGATACCAGAATACAGATCTAACAAATCACTACAACATAGCAACATATCTGATACTAGAATATAGATCTATCAAATCACTACAACATAGCAGCATACCCGATACCAGAACACAGATATAACATATCACTACAACATAGTAGCATAATAAATATCAACAATCCAAGGAATGCATGACCGTATATAATCAGAGGTGAGATAGACACCCGGACAAGTGATCCTACTCTAGAACCACAACCAAACAAGGAACAGGTAAAAGAGCCGAGATCAAGAGTCCTCAGTCTATCCTACATGACTATATATAGTCCCTAATTCATTCCTCTACTAACAGATAATCAAAACTAGTGGGCCGACTTTGGTGCCTTCGACCCACAGTACAATGAGGCGAAACTCTCCTCGATACACGTATAGGTAACCACCGTAGTAATGAAGTACTCTACCAACTTCGACTCACTTCCAATCACCTACCGGAAGATACTTAGTCAATACCCAATCACAAGTCATAGTCACTTGCAACATTGACTACCTCACATGAAATGACGATTATGGTTCCACATAAAATGACGATTAAGGTTAAGTAAGGACGCTTAACCCATTAAGAACTTAATCACCTAAGGGTAGGACTGATTAAGGTTTGACTTAGTCATTCTCGGGTATAATAATAATAATCCAAGCAATAGCCCAAATATGCGCCCGATCATTGTCTAAAATAGAGCTCCCCGATTCTAGGGTTTTCCACATAAAATCATAACAAGGGTTAGTGTTCCACACTTAACCCCTTAAGGACATAATTCATTAAGTCCAATACTGCATTAAGTTAATCGAAGGGGATTACCGGGTATAATTTAAAGTTCAATCAACAGTTTTAATGCGGGTCCCGACAAAACTCCAAAACTAGGGTTTTCTTGACATTAGGGTTTTCTAAACCCTAATTAGGGTTTCCAACCAAAACGCATGCCACTCGGTCTAAGGTTAGATGCTTAGTTTATTTAATGTTTAGTAAGTCGAACACCACCCACTGCCACCTCGGGCAACGGTGGTCGATAGCGGATGGTAGATGACGAAAGCAGCAGCACTCGGAGGCTTCCCTCCACTCCTTTCAATTCAAGTCCAAAAATTACCAAACATCCCTCCACTTCTCATCGATCTCAAACTCTTCCGTTGTGGGGGAAGAAGTCAAAGGTGGTGGTCGCTCGGTGGTTCAAGGCAGTCGTAAAGGTGTTGGCGGCTGCTGGAGAATGGAGGGATAAGGGTGGCGGTTGTAACAAAGTTTAGGGTTAGGGTTTGTTTCATGGAGCTTTAAACGAGAGGGCATGGGGAGGGGGTGTCGGGTTTTAGTCCCACCTCCACGTTTCAAACTTATGTCTATTTTCCACTTTTAGTCCCTCGTTCCCCATTCTTTTTCAAATTAAGCCCATAATTTACTCAATATCCCCTGATTCCAAAAATCTTTTCAATTCAAGTCCAAAAATTACTAAACAACCCCCAACATCCACAAATCTATTCATAACTAGGCCAAAAATTACACTTTAACCCTCGATTTACAGAATTTTCAACATTTAACTCCTTGCGCTTATACTCTAATAAGTTATTACAGATTTAGGGCCAATATATAATTATAAAAATACATCTCGTGGTTTTAGGGTTTATTATTTATTTATTTATTTATTTATCTATTTATCTTATTTATTTACTTATTTTATTTATTTTATTTTATTTTAAACAGGATTGAAACATCCCAAAAACACGATCCAAAAATTTCGTTTTTAATTATTAAGAAAACCATAGTCATCATCATCATATAAAATCATAAATGTAATATCTCAGAATATCATGTCAAAACACTGTATCCAAATCATAAATCAAAATATAAGAGTGAATCCTCCCAGGCTAAAAACTGTGGTGTGTGCCATGTAGTCATCCCGAGCTCTTCCCCTTACTAGCGGAAGTACCTGAAACAAAAAATGAAAACTGTAAGCACGAAGCTTAGTGAGTCTCCCCAAGCTTCCACATACCATACACATAATCACATAATCGCATATAACATACATTAGGCCTCGCGCTGCTACCTCGGGCGCTGCCCGACATCGGCTTGTTCGACATTGGGCCCCGCCCGACATCAGACCGCATGGCATCGGGCCCCGCCCAGCATCGAGCAAAGCTCGGCATACATACGAGCATAACTACTAATACACAGAACTTAAGCATAACCACTTAACTATAACATATACACATTACTCGGGTCCCGCCCGACATCGGACCGTAGTCTGGAATCATACAAATACACATACATGCAAGAATCACAAAGACATCAAGCATACTAACATTCTTCGGGTACCGCCCCGACATCGGATCGAAATCCAGAAAACATATAAACCTACATCGGGCCCCGCCCGACATCAGACCTTAATCCGGAACATACTATCATACATAAACGGGCCGACCTTGGTGCCTTCGACTCATTCCTACTGGAGGAAAATTCACCTCGTAAGCTAGCTGTGAAGTCTCTCGTGAGGAATCTCTGACGGCTGCTCTAACGACTCCCCGACTATCATTTTCACAAATACACTTAGTCAAAATCCGATAATCCTTCTTAGGGTAAAATGACCATTTTACCCCTGGTCAAAGTCAACATTCTGGTCAAAGTCAACGTCCTGGGTTGACCCAACTCACCGAGTTGACTCATCAACTCGCCGAGTTCTACGAATCAAAAACCTTGAAATCGCGATCCAACTCGTCGAGTCATCCCCCTGACTCGCCGAGTTCCCTGGTTACTCATGGTCGCGATTTGGCAAATCAACTTGTCGAGTCCCTTCATAGAATCGTTGAGTTCTACCTTGTACATAATAGGGACAAAACGAATCAACTCGTCGAGTACCTCTCTGGACTCGCCGAGTTCCTTAGTCTGTTTGGTCCATCTTAAAGGATTAAGCCCCTACTCTTCAAATCGAAGCTCCATAGTTCATCTACATACTGGAAATGCCCTTTTAAGGGTAAAGTTTCCAACTTTACCCGTTATTAGTCCTTCTTAATGGGTTTAGCTAAAACCATAGTTCTCTAGGACATAGATCTTTGTCCAAAAGCCATAATACTCCAAACTAAAACATACTAACATAGATCTAGGCCTTATACATCATTTGAACACGTAAAGCTCCTAACTTTCCTTCCATGCATGGCCTTTTGGGGCTTAAAAGGCCATAATAACACCTTAAAGCTTGTATGGGGATTTCATGGTCATAAAGTTTGCACCTTTATGCCATGAAACCCCTTCTAGACCCCAGATCTGAAAGGTAGATCACTTGGGACGTCCATATCCCAAGGACTAAGCTTCTTGGACCAAAAACCCCATAAAGTGACAAAGAAGAGATCTAACAAGCTATTAGGCAATGTTGAGGCTTACTTACCAGAAAATTAAGAGGATGAGATGTTTCTTCTAGATCCACAATCTTCTCCTGGAATCCACTAGCTTCTTCTTCTTCTACAAGCTTCAAATCACACAAAGATCACTCAAAAATGGCTCACAAGCTCACACTTAGCTCTAGGTTTTCGTGGATTAGGGTTTGGGACTTGAAGGGTGGAAATGAGGCCATAAGGTGGGATTAAGATGCTTAAATAGGGTGCAAAACCCCAACATTAGGGTTTCATCCTGACAGCCCTACTCGTGGAGTCGAGGCTTCTCAACTCGTCGAGTAGGCGACTTAAATCCCGCATCCAATCTCGTTTCTACTCGAAGAGTCTTGGGCTCCCCACTTGTCTTAGACTTCGTCCTCGAAGTCTACTGCGTCGGGAAACAACTCTGGGTAGTGCTCCCTCATCTCCTCCTCGGGCTCCCAAGTCCACTCTGAACCCTTGCGGTGCTGCCACTGCACCTTCACCAGCTCAACCCTCTTGTTCCTCAGATCCTTCGTCTTCTTGTCAAGAATAGCTACGGGTCTCTCGATGTAATTCAAGCTGTCATCAACCTGAATGTCATCTAGAGCCACAACCGCCGAGTCATCCACTAAACACTTCTCCAGCTGAGAAACATGGAAAGTGATGTGGATCTGGCTGAGCTCTGCTGGAAGATCCAATCGGTATGCCACCTTGACCACCCGGCCCATAACCCTGAAAGGGCCGATGTACATGGGGCCCAACTTGCCCCGCTTCCTGAACTGGATGCCACCTTTCCAAGGTGACACCTACAGGAGGACCATGTCCCCCACCTGAAACTGCAAGTGTGAACGCCGCTTGTCGGCATAGCTCTTTTGCCGACTCTGACCAGTCTGGAGCCTGCTCCGGACCTGCTGGATCCTCTCAGTAGTCTTGAGTACTACTTCAGTACTCCCCATGACTCTCTAACTGACCTCGCCCCAACAGATTGGGGTCCTACACTTCCTCCCATAGAGCATCTCGAAGGGAGGTCGGTCTATGCTGGCGTGGTAACTGTTGTTATAAGAGAGTTACGCTAACGGAAGATACGTATCCCAACTGCCCCTGAAATCCAAAAAGCATGCGCGTAGCATGTCCTCGAGAGTCTGTATCGTCTTCTCGCTCTGTCCGTCCGTCCGAGGGTGGAAAATGGTGCTGAAGTGGAGACGAGTACCCATCTCGTTGTGAAACTGCTTCCAAAATCGGCAAGTGAAACGGACATCTCGGTCTAACACCACCGAGACAGGTACCCCATGTCGTGCCACTATCTCACGCACGTAAATCTCGGCCAGCTTCTCAGCCGATATACTCTCCTGGGTTGGGATAAAATGAGCACTATTGTTCAATAGATCCACGATGACCCATATCGAATCTACTCCATGTGCGGTCCTGGGAAGCTTGGTGATGAAATCCTCCCATTTCCACTCGGAAATATCTAACAGATGCATCTTGCCATGGGGTCGTTGGTGCTCGGCCTTGAACTTGCTGCAGGTCAAGCATCTCTCCACATACCATGCTACGTCCCACTTCATGCACGACCACCAGTAATCAGGGCGAAGATCCCGATACATATTCGTCACCCCGGGATGGATGGAGAACCTCGACTTATGGGCCTCATCCATTACAACCTGTCGTACTCCTCCCCAGTACGGAACCCAGACCCTCCCATGCAGGGTCAACAACGCACTGCTGTCATAATCAAATGAGGCCACCTCGCCTATGATTCGCTCGCACTTCTGACGCTCCTCCTTCAGGCCCTCAACCTGCGCCTCTTTAATCTGATCCAACAATGGAGTAATCACTATCATCCTCAGACATATATCTTGAATCGGAGCCGCCATTGCCTTGCGGCTCAGAGCATCGGCCACCACATTGGCCTTGCATGGGTGGTAAAGGATCTCACAGTCGTAGTCCTTAACCACATCTAACCACTGACGCAGCCTCATGTTCAGATTCGGCTGATCCATGAGGCACCTCAAACTCTTGTGGTCCGTGTAAATGGTACAACAGACCCCATAGAGGTAATGCCGCCAAATCTTAAGGGCGAAAACCACAACCCCCAGCTCTAAGTCGTGCGTCGGATAATTAGCCTCGTGAGGCTTCAACTGCCTCGAAGTGTATTCTATCACATGACCCCGCTGCATCAATACCGCGCCCATGCCTATGATCGAAGCGTCACAGTAAACCACGAAGTCATCTACTCCCTCTGGCAAGGTCAAGATCGGTGCCTCGCTAACCGCTGTCTGAGAGTCTCGAAGGTTGCCTGCTGCTCAGGCCCCCAGTGGAATGTCACCGACTTCTTGGTCAGCCGGGTCAAAGGAATAGCGATCTTGGAGAAGTCCTGGATAAATCTCCGGTAATAATCCGCTAGACCAAGAAAACTTCGAATCTCAGATGGAGACCTTGGAACCTCCCACTGCATCACGACCTCTATCTTGGTCGAATCGACTAGAATACCCTTCTGGTTGACAAGGTGCCCCAGAAACTGCACCTCGCGCAACCAGAACTCACACTTGGAGAACTTTGCGAAAAGTCTCTCCCTCCTCAGTGTCTCCAACACCTCCCTCGGGTGCTCCTCATGCTGCTCCTGAGTCGTGGAGTAAACCAAGATGTCATCGATGAAGACTATCACAGACCGAACTAGCATCGGTCTGTACACGCGGTTCATGAGATCCATGAACGCGGCTGGAGCATTGGTGAGCCCAAACGGCATCACCACAAACTCATAGTGACCATAGCGAGTCCTAAAAGCTGTCTTCTGCACATCCTCATCCATGACTCGCATCTGATGATAATCCGATCGCAGATCAATCTTGGAAAACCAAGATGCACCCTGTAGCTGGTCAAACAAATCATTAATCCTCGGGAGGGGATAACGATTCTTCACCATTACCTTATTCAACTCCCAATAGTCTATGCACATCCGATGTGACCCGTCCTTCTTCTTCACAAACAGGATCGGGGCTCCCCATGGTGAACTACTCGGCCTAATAAATCCATTGTCTAGCAACTCTTGCAGCTGCGTGGACAACTCCTGCATCTCGGGAGGAGCCAACCGATATGGTGCCTTGGCTATCGGAGCTGCACTAGGGACTAGGTCAATCCTGAACTTAACCTGTCTCTCCGGAGGTATCCCAGGCAAATCCTCCGGGAATACATTCGGGTACTCTCGCACGACCAGTACATCATGCACTGCCGCCTTACCCTTATCCCGGGTATCCATAACATAGGCGACATACCCTACGCAACCTTGTTGAAGGTAGCTCCTCGCTCTCGCTGCTGAACATATAGTGGGTCCACGCTACGGCCTCTTACCCTGGATCATTAACCCTCCCCCACTAGGAGTCTGAAACCTCACTAGCTGTTGCTCACAGTCGATCACTGGCTCATTGGGGCTCAACCAGTCCATATCCACTATAACCTTATTCTCTCGCAGGGGAATGGGAACCAAATCCACGAAAAACTGCTCGTCGAACAACAGTAGTGTGCATCCCCGATGCACCCTTGCAACCCGAACGATCCTATCATCTGCTATCTCCACATCAAGTGGGCAATTCAGCTCCCCCAAAGCCCCTACGAATCGCTTGCTGAGCACGAGCGACACAAAAGATCGGGTAGCCCCTGAATCAAATAGTACCAAAGCTGATATACCGTTCACTAAGAACGATACTAAAACAAAAGAAGTAAACATAAGAAATAATCAATACAAATAAAGAGATAAGGAGAGAATACATACCCGTCGCTGTTGGGTTTTATGTACTCTAACATCCTATGGTGCACATACAACCCTAATGCTTTGGATCTAAGTTTTCTCTAGTTATACATGCAAGAAAAATTATCCAAAGCATGAAGCCTACAACTAGCATACAATTTGACATTTGAATCATAAAAAAAACTAGTTGGAAGATTACCTCTTGTTATAGCTTGTAGAATTTGGCCTTTAAGAATTTAGCACCTCAACTGTTATGCCTCAAAGGGTTCACAAAACACCACCAACAATTGGAGAACTTGAGAGAGAGATTATGAGGCACTCAAAATCGGCTATAGTATCTCTAAGATCACTAGTGTATCCAATTTTAGGCCAAGGGGTTACATATATATAGTGTAGAATCCAAGAGTCATATGTCACCCTAATTCTTACACTTAGGCTTATGATCCATAATCCACATGGAATAACTCTTCATGGATTCTTACATAAACTTAGACCATCATGGATCAATAGCCCAAACCATATGTATCACATATTTATATAATCAGTCCCCGTTAATTTAATTAGTCTCTTTTGATCAGTAAATTAATTCCAAATTAATTTTTAATCAATACTAATTAAATAATATGATTTCACAATTAATATATTATACCTATAATATATTAATAAATCACAAATAACATCTTTCTCAAATATCCATCCTATCAGCTTGTTCTGGTGAATACAACCCAAAATGGACCATGCTACTCTCAGGTCAAGTACATACCAATTATAGTTATGGGCTTAGACACCTAATCCAACAATCTCCCACTTAGATAATTCTAATAACTATAACTGCAAGTACGACTTAAAAATTGACTAGCAATCGTAGCTCTTAAAAGCCGCTGTCGAACTCTGACGTAGTCAATGGCGCGTCCATTAGATAAGGGATCATATATTACTCCATTCTAGATATCGTATGGACTGAGACATGGATTATAATCATTCTCTCTGTCCATTTTTTGTTTCCCGATTTCCGATTTATGACGACTGACTAATTGAACAAATCAAATCAGTTTAGGCTTAGCCAAGCACTTAGGGTTGTCATCACTAAATCATCGAGGGGCCCACTTATATCGCTTTTATCCCTCTAAGCGTAAAAGGAATGGATAAACTTCGACTCATATGATTTCTCTATTTACTCATCAAATCACACAATAATATGTTTTATAACACCAAGTTACTAGTGCGTTTACATATTATCAATGTGCAACCGACTTGTAAACTGCAACTACATGTCTCTCCGTTTCAAGAAAGTAAGATATTATCGTCTCACAATCACCCGTGAAAAAATCCACGAAGTGATTCAGATGAGCGTTGGTTTAATCCAATACTCAAATTTTATTACAGGAGTACTCATGAACACTGCAGCAAACGTGTGCTATGTCTAACACTTTAGACAATCTATAGATGAATTCATGACAATATTTCCTCATTTCCTACTTCCAAAGTATGATTGACTGTGGATGTTTGAATAATCTTAGTATTCGGGAAGTCAAAACATGCAAAGTGAAACACAAGAATAATCAAATCCAATATGGTCTCAAAACTTTTGAATATAAATAAACCACCTTTTATTTAATCACCATATCGATTGCACACTATTCATTGTATAATGTTTCGACTGATCAACATAATACTTGAATTAAAATGATAGTCATCCCATGCTCCAAGCATGAACACTATGTTTACCTATGGTCCTTACTTTGTGAAATAGATCAATTGTAAACATTTCGAATGAAACTCATTTCACAATTCCAAATCCTTATCGTAAGTGTGAGAATACCAAGTCCTTGCCACTTACTGTAATCTGTTAGATTCTAAGCTTATATGCAGTGATCCTTTTGTAACGACTATGTACACAAGTCACAGAGACTTTGCCAATTACAAAAGTTTCCATTAGAGATTGTTACAAGACAATTCCATAGATACGAAGTCTCATATTCAAGGCACATTCCTTTGAACATCCTTCTTGCATAAAAGTTTCTAACTTGCTCATAGATTCTTGATATCCAACTCCCATTATGGAACCTTTTCCATTATTGCCATATGACTATCCATTCTTAATAGAATCCTATCTATTCAAAATTATATCAATATGGTCCATTCATTACTATACTTCCATCTGTCCTTAAGAAACCAATCCTTCGCAAACCTCATATCATCCTTTACAGTTTTTTAATAACTTTAGTCATATTCGGTTCTTGTCCTTTTTCCCTCTTAATGCCATAGGCATTTGGAAAATTAAAATACGTGAACATTATAGCATATGCAATTGATCCTATATCCGAAGCATATAGGACACGATTTATGATGTCTTACATAAAGACATGATACCTGACCAGTCTTTTGCTATAATATTTCCATATATAGAATTTCCAATGTTGAAATATTTCAACATGGTGTTCATATATCCATGACTAAGTTTGATTAATACTTCAATCTAAACTTTTAGATTCGAAATAAACTATAAGTATCCTCTCCCTTACTAGCATAATATTTATGCTCCCACTAGCTTTGACATGTATCCAAAATCAGCTGGACTTCTAGAAATCAATGCTTTATTGACTTTGTTACCAAGGTTTAGATTTCTGATATGAGATGCTTCGATAAGCCTTTATCTAAGCTCATACACCGTTTATTAGAAAGCTCATATGTGTGTCTAAACTATTCAGAACTTACAACAATAATTTCCGAATGTTCAAACTATTTTCCATTTCTCACAATTCAAACTATGAAGAGGGATGACGTAATCATAATCGAATTTGAGAAAGCAATTAACACAATTGCTATCTCCTTAAAATCTACTTAGTAAAAGCGTTTCCTCACAATCATTTTCATGAATTGGAGAGAAACCTTTGTCACTTATATTTTATGGTGTATTTGTTCCTATCCATGTGAATTTGTTATTTCTAACCATTATCATAGGATAAGGTCTCTTGACAAACTCAACCTCATATGGACTGAACTTGTTCAATCTTAATTTCTTGACACTTGGCACACAAGGGCCTACCATGTCTTCCAAGTTGTTAAACAGCTCACCTATACAGATCAATGAAATTTCACTGATCAAGGTCCTTCGCCTTATGCAAACAATTGAGAACTCATAGAACTCACATGCATAGTCAACTTTTAACTAGAATAGGCACAGAAACAAGAATATGTCAACACGATAGGTTACAAACCTCAAGTCATGAGCTAGTAATACATAATAGGTGTATTCTTGATTAGTTCTTGAAACTTTTCAAGATCTTTAAGACTCTCACTAACTTTTTGACATATAAGATTCTCTTGTCAAAAAAGACTACTTGACAAACAAATGTTCAAGAGTTAGTGCGGATTCTTATCAAGGAAAAACACTTCATACAATTGGTCTTAGTTGGTCTTTGTCTTAAAGACATCACAACTACCAATTCTAAATGTGTTATAAACGTACTTAAGATATGTCACTCAAGGAACAATCTTGGAGTATGACTCTAAGACTTGATTTTGGAACAAAGCATGATTTATCTTCTTGATTTAACCATTTCAACAATTCACGATTCCTCTTCTTGGCCATACAAATACACTAAGGTGTCCTTAGAGGATTAATTGTGATATGGTTTTCATAATCAATAAGATGATCATAAACACGATACTAAAGTACTCTCCTTTCCTTTTAGTTTGGAGAAACTTTTATCTTTCTGCCTAATTGATTCTTCTTATTCGTTTTGCTATACATTGAAACTTTTTCAATGATTCAGAATTACACTTAATCTTGTAAGTATAACCATATTTACTAACTTTAGTAAATCTTGACGAATAGTCTTATCGTTCTTTGTGGTGGACCTGGACAGTGCACAACAATGTGTACTAGACCCCTAATCCTTCACTTGACTCACATCTATATGGGAACAAGGAATTAGTCTTAATTTCCCAAAGATGAAGGTTCTCATTCATTATACAATACAAGTTGCATGATTCCAAGTTTCTTTCCAATTGAAACTTGGTGATGAGAATCTTTCCTTATTTGGTAAATTTCTGACACTACCACAAACGAAAGAATCAAATCCATATTGCTAAAAATAGAAACATACAAACATCAATTTTAACAAAAATTTTCTTATTTACAAAATGCGGAAAACTTTTCCTTACAATGCAAGTACATTTGAAAACTATGTTTCTAAATATTTGTAAGCAATCTATCATAACTCCTAAGCAGCAGCTCAAAACTCTAATCATCGAATCATGCAATCGAAATCAATCTCTTCGCGATCAGACTCAGCCTACTCTTTCTTTAAGCTTCCTTTCTCTTCTTCGATCCTACAAAACATCAAAATGCAATCTTATCACATCATGTTTTAAGAATATTCAAATAGGAACTAAATAGAGTTAGATAGTGGACTTACCTGTAGCAGAGTCATACATTTGACTTTACAATCCTTAAGGTCCTTCAGCTAGATACGGCAGCTTCGCATCCAATGCCCCTTCTCTTGGCAATAGAAACAAACAAACTCTTTCGGAATGGAACACGGGACAATCTCAGACTTAGCCTTTCTCTTTACCATTTGGTCAAATGGTTTGACCTTGGCCTTTCCATTGGGAAGAGAAAGCTTTCCTGGACTTCCAATGTTGCCATTGTTAATGCCCATGGAAGTTTGGGAGATTGATCTTCCAATCAAATTTGCTTGACCAGTGTGGCAAATCATTTCAGATTCAACATAAATTGGCAAATAGGTAAGATCAGTAAGGGTCACATCGTGATCTGTCACATAATAGTCTTCAACAAACTCACTACATGACTTAGGAAGTGATTGAAGAACCAAGTCAACAGCCAACTTCCTCGGGAAAACGACACCCAACATTCCTAGCCTGTCAATGTGTGACTTCATCTCCAAGACATGTGCACACACAGACCTTCCAACTTGGTGTTTTCTTGCCAATATGGTTTGAGTGACTTTTCAAGTCGACGAACATGTGGGTCAAGGAGAATTATTGGAGGAGGTGGAGGAAGTGAAGTATGATTTTGAGGAATATCATCTTCATGTGGAAAGCTTTTCCCAACAGGATAAGGCAGACCATAGTTGTCTGACCTAGACATCTATAAGGGGAGAAATTCAAGTTAGTTGATTTAAGTCCTTAACATAACACCCAAAGTGAAATATTAAGGCTAGGACCCAACACAATATTCTACAATTCGGAAGAGGGATTCTGTAATCCAATTGTAAAATATTTAAAGGTAGGTAAATGACGATTTACCAATTTCCACCACGAAAAAAGAAAAAGAGCATTAGGTTTTAAATGAATTGAAATTTCTAGATTCTTTGAGATTCATTGAAAATTTTCAATAGCATGTTTAATCTCGATTATGGCCTTCAAGTTTGTGACTGCGATACCGAGGATCACAAACAAGGTGTGAATAACCATACAAATTAGCTTGGTACTCTCGAAGTCATTTATCACCTAATCAATGTGCCAGTTAACCACACACGCTCCATTGATCTATGACAAACTACGAGCTGCCCATTGCCATCCTTTATTAGTCCCATATTAGTGTGTCAGTTAACCACATACTCTCCACTAATGACTGTAAAGGTGCAATGTGCAATTTCATGGGTTAGCATCAAATTCACATTTTTCCTAAGTAGCTAAGATTGGGAATTTATAAAACATTTAGTTACTTGGTATTTCATTATACTTTTAATGAGGATTTAAGTGTCCTATCAAACCCCTTCGGCTAACGACCCTCCACTGGTCAAGGGTGCGGTGGGTAAGAGTGGATAGCCATTCAATCGCCAGTTTATAGGCAATTTCCTTATACCCCTTATAGACTAGCTTCGTGAATGAGTCCTACTAATGGTAAGGCTGACTTTTAACTTATACATATATAATATATTAAACTTTTAATTTTATATAGTATAAGGGTGTATTTTAAACTTTTAAAATACTGGGTGGTTTAATCTATTAATTAAACTAGACTTTTAATTTAATTAAACTCAAACCATATAATTATGGATTTATTAATACTCTTTTAATTAATCTTGTAATTAATTATCAACAAAACTATAATTAAAAAACTTTTAATTCTAAACTTAAGTTATGAAGTCAAAAGGTTTAGTATTTAATAATTCACAATTAAAACTTTTTAATTAAACTTTTCAAATTCCAAAACCCGATGGCAAGTTTTGAAACTCTTCAAAACTTTTGTATTCCATAACTTATGTAGTTTCAAAACTTTTGGATTCCATAACTTATGTAGTTAATGAATGAGATTTTTCAAGTTCCATAACTTGAGGACAAGTTATAAAACTCTTCAAATCCATTTACAATTCCATAACTTAAAGAGTTTAAAGTTTCATGAATGAGACTTTTCATATTTCATAACTTGAGGACAAGTTATGAATCTCTTCATCAAACACTTAGATCAAAATATAAACTAATACAATTATCATATAACTTATCATTTACCAATTTGAGCTAATTTAACTCTTATTGCAAGACAATTCTAATCAAACAATACAAATAATCAAACTATCATATAATCAAAACATTATCTTAAAATTTGATAATTGTCTTTATAATTTTGGATGAATCATTACCTTATCAAAAAAACAATTTTTAATAATCAAAACAGTTTGTGGTAATGATTGTAATCCAAAACATGGCCAAAAACTGAAAAAATCGTCCACTGAATAGTCACCACGTCTTGGTAGCTTTGACCACGTCGTGGTGATCATGCAGATTCCAAAAAAAAAACGATTTTTCTTGCTTTGAACAATTTACCAATGCATCAATATAACATAAAACACCCATGGCTCTGATACCACTGTTGGGTTTTATGTACTCTAACATCCTATGGTGCACATACAACCCTAATGCTTTGGATCTAAGTTTTCTCTAGTTATACATGCAACAAAAATTATCCAAAGCATGAAGCCTACAACTAGCATACATTTGACATTTGAATCATAAAAAAACTAGTTTGAAGATTACCTCTTGTTATA